>NW_026068043.1:3499964-3501537 GCF_014885135.2 Alexandromys fortis
ATTTAAGATGTAAGAGTAAACTAGAAATATGCATAAGCTAATAGGCCAAGCAGTGTTGTAAATAATATAGTTTATGTGTGGTTATTTTGGGTCTGAGCTGCCGGGAATGAACAAGTAGCCTCCACCAACATGAGTACATACTGTGTTTGTCTTCTTCAGTCTGGGTTACCTCACTCAGGATGATTTTTTCTAGTTCCATCCATTTGCCTGCAAATTTCATGACGTCATTGGTTTGTTTGTTTGTTTTGTTTACAAATGAGTAGCACTCCATAGAGTAAATGTACCAAATTTTCTTTATTCATTCTTCAGTTGAGGGGCATCTAGGTTGTTTCCAGGTTCTGGCTATTATGAATGATGCTGCTATGAACAATTGTTGAGCAAGTGTCCTATGGTATGATTGAGCATCCTTTGGGTATAAACAAATATATTGATATTGCTGGGTCTTGAGATATATTCCCAATTTTCTGAGAAGTTGCCATACTGGTTCCAAAATGGCTGTGCAAGTTTGCACTCCCACCAGCAGTGGAAGAGTGTTTCCCTTACTCTATATTCTCCCTAAAATAAGCTGTCCTCAGTATTTTTAATCTTAGTCATTCTGACACATAGAAGAAGGTATCTCAGAGTTTTTTTGATTTGCATTTCCCCATTGATTAAAGTTATTGAGCAATCCCTTAAATGCCTTTTGGCCATTTAAGATTCTTCTGTTGAGAATTTTCTGTTTAGACCTGTACCCATTTTTTAATTGGATTATCTGGTGTTTTGGTGTCTAGTTTCTTTCAGTATGATTGGTGCCTAGTTTCTTATTTTCTTTAATATTTTGGACATCAGCCCTCTGTCAGATGTGGGGTTGGTGAGGATTTTTTTTCCCATTCTGTAGGCTGTCGTTTTGTCTTATTTACTGTGTCCTTTGCCTTACAGAAAATTGTGTTTCAGGAAGTCCCTTCTTGATTGTTGCTCTCAGTGCCTGTGCTACTGGTGTTATATTTAGTAAGTGATCTCCTGTGCCTAGTAAGTGATCTCCTGTGCCGATGCGTTTAAGGCTACTTCCTACTTTCTTATGAATTTGAGTTCTAAAAGAGACTGAATGTTTTTTTAAGAGACAATTATTAATGCATTTGAACTCATGAAGACTGGGATTTTTAAAGCTACTCATGTGTTTTAATGTAAGAAACGAGAAAGGGAAGGTTGAGACTTGACAGTCATGTATTAGTGTGTCAAGCTGACAAGGAAGGGATCAGTTGTGCTGGATGCTTTTATGCTGACTTGACACAAGCTGGGACCATCCTAGATGAGGGACCTTAAAAATAAGAAAATGCTTCCATAATATTGGGCTCTAGGCATGCCTGTGAGGCATTTTTCTTAATTAGTGATTAATGTGTAAGAGCCCAGTCCATTGGGGATGGTGCTGTTCCTGGGTCCTGGGTTCTATAAGAAAGTAGACTGAGCAAGACATGAGAAGCAAGCCAGTAAGCAGCATTCCTCCATGGCCTCTGTGTCAGCACCTGCCTTCGGGTTCCTGCCCTTGTCTGAGTTCCTGTCCTGACTTCCTTCAGTGATGAACAGTGATAGGAAA
>NW_026068043.1:3508071-3520413 GCF_014885135.2 Alexandromys fortis
CCCATTTTTCTGGATCGCCAAAAGCTCTTGACCTTTGAACCTCTAAGTCTGATTCTCAGTACTGGACAGACAGCACATGAGATTGCCGTTATCTTTTTTATTTTTTATTTTTTTTTAATTTCTCTAAACAGGGTCTTATGCAGCCCAGGCTGGCCTTGAACTTATCCAGGACAGCCTTAAACTTTTGATACTTCTGCTTCCACTTCTCCCCTACCTTCCAATTTCTGGAACTACAGATGTTCTCTATCTGTGCTCCATCACACACGTATGCACACACACACACACATACACACATGCATGCATGCACAAACAAACACACACACCCATTTCTCACCTCACGTGTAAATGTCTTAGCCTGGAGTAGCTGCTCTCCTCAGTGTAACAGACCAGTGTGATGTCACAGGTCCAGCAAGTCCCAAAAAGTGAGGGGTCATGAGTAAACTTTGAGTGTGTATATTGCACTAAAAAGACCCCCAAACCAAAGCCAGAGTAAGACAAAAACATTACTCACAGGCTGGTGAGATGGCTGAGTGGGCTGTTCAGTTACTTAAGTGTTTGAGACATGGTCTCGCAAGTTCACAGCCAGCCTGGGTTGCATCACGATAGTCTGCCTCTAAAAATTAATAAACAAACAAACAAACAAACAAAGTCACTGATGTATTTGGCCACCTGGAAAAGTCCTGGAAAGTAACGTGCTAACCCTGGTGTATCGCTGCCTCGTGTCGTGATGACTTTCCCACCCACTGAAGAACAGCTAGGCTAATGTTCAGGCTTTGGTGTGATGGATAAGGCAGCTGCAGCAAACATTTCCATGTGAGTGTGTGTGTGTGTGTGTGTGTGTGTGTGTGTGTGCACTTAGCTCTCTACGTATCTGGGGCGCATGCTTAGAGAACTTGTGTCATATTTGGCCTGTTTCAACTCTGGGCTTCTTCCACTATGATCTCACGCTTTGAGTGCTCATTCCCACCACATTCCCTGGGGTTCCGACTGTATGGTTGGAAAACAGTGGTTTATTGTTTAATCTCTCTCTCTCTCTCTTTCTCTTTCTGTGCATGTGTATGTATATATGTATGTGTGTGTGTATGTATGTATGTGTGTGTATGTGTGTATGTATGTGTGTGTGTGTGTGTGTGTGTGTGTGTGTGCAAGGCTATGATGTGCACAGGAAAGTCAGAGGACAACTTTGTGGAGCTGGTCGTCTCCTTTCTTCTTTATGTGGGCTCCAGCCATCACCACTGCTGGTCCCGTCTCCCAGTAGCAGAGGCCAACACTGACCTTTTAGCCTGGCACCATTTCACTAATGACTAGCTATGTGGTGGCAGGTTGGTTATACTGGACTCCTGTCATGGAGGAGTCTGCTTCCAGAATGCTTTCACCACTGCTGTGATATTCCATAACACACATGAAGGGATGCTGAACCTCAGCCAAAGACTTTGTCTTCATCAATTGAGATGATCATGTAACTTTTGCCATCATTCTCTTAGTGTGGTCTGTCACCATTATTGATTATTGTAGATGGAGCCATCTTCACATCACAGGAATATATACCAAATGGCCATGTTGTATTAGCTTTTTTAATGTAGTGTGTCCATGTGCGTGTGCGCGTGCGCGTGTGCGTGTGTGTGTGTGTGTGTGTGTGTGTGTGTGTGTATGATTTCTTCATCAGTATTCATCAGGGATGCTTGTCTTCAATTTCCTTACAGTGTTTTTGGCTTTTGTGTCAGAAGAAGATGCTGAAATCATCAAATAAGTTTGGAACAGTTCCTAGTGTTCCTTGCTCATTGATTTTTTTGGAGGCGTTTGAGAAGAATTGGCACTAACTCCTCCCTAAAGGTTAAGTAGAGTTATTCAGTGAAGCCATCTGGTCTTTGGGGTTCCTTTGTGGGGAGGTTCTGAAAGTCTGATTGAATCCCTTTACTAGGGATATGTCATCATATTTTCTATTTCTTGATGATTAAGATTTAGCACTTTGATTATTTCTAGAAATCCATTTGTTTCTTCTGTGTTATCCAATCTCTTGTATATTTTTCTTCACGACACTCTCCTATATTCCTCCTTTATTTCTGTGGCTCTAAATTAATGTCTTCATTTTTATGAATAATTTTAGTTATCTTATTCTTTCATCTGATTCTTCCTCTTCTGTTTATTATTAGACTATATTTTTTGGGAGGTTCCTTCCATATTCTCAATCATTTAGGAGCTGAGATGTCCTACACGCTGCTGTCTACAGATCTGAGACAGGCAGGCTTCTGGAACAGTAAAATAGAAGCAGGGATTCTTAAGGAAACAAGAGGCAATAGATTCACATGTCCTTAATTTTCAAACCTTGTAATCTAGTGTTTCTCCCTACTATTGTTACAGTGCATGCAACATGTCTGTCCCTCTCTTCCTTAATCCAAGAGAAAAAAAATCTACCAAGTGTAGAACCTACCAGGTATAGGTTAGAATGCCTCCAAGTATAAACTAGTCACAGAAATGTATCTAGGTTTTGTTTGTTTGTTTTTAAACTTTATTTCATTTTCAATTAAGTGTATGTGTGTGTGTGTGTCCATGCACATGGATGCAGGTGACCACAGAGGCCAGAAGAGGGCATCTGATTGCTCTGAGCTGGACTTACAGGTAGTAGTGAGCCACCTGATGCTCACTTTTAACTACTGAGCCATCAATTCCAGTCCCAATTATCTATATCTTAACACGGTAAATCCCTCATAAACCATGAGGGTGAGATTTCTTTAAAAACTAATAAGCAATCAAACTACAAAACAACATGGCACAGTAACCCAGCAGGAGCAGTGGTGGCACACATACCTCAGTGGTGACCAACAGCTCTCTCATTGGACTTAAGGCCCACCCGACCAGAGGTGTGCCACGCCTGGTACTGGAAGTCTAGTAACCTATTCAGTACTGGTGACATCATGACATTTGGAGGAGAATCTCTAGCCACTAATTTACTAAGCCAGCATAATTCTGAACAAAAATCTACACACACTTGTTCTTATTCCCACAGATAAGTGTAGTTATTATCATCAAGGAAACTTCTTTTTGTAACAGAGATCACTACAGAAAACCACAATGATCAAAATGCAGAGTTGTGGAACCCAGTCCCAATGATACATCTACAAAACATCCCACACCCAAGCTTTTGGGACACTGAGAAAGATGATGTAGAAATTATTACAGGAGCTGGAGGACCAAGGAGTTTTCTGTGAGATTGTTTCTCCAGTACCCATAAAGTCTCAATAGTATGACGGCCCACATGTGAGCTGAACAGAGGACATCAACAAACATGCCAAACAGCATGGGGAAAAAGTTCATGAGGCCTCAGTCTTATACAAAGAGCTATGGACAGCTCAGTAAAGTTGGGAGCAGGAGAGGTAGTTGCTGTGGGACAATGGTTTTACCCTGTTAATATTTGTTTCTTGTACTTGTTTAATAAAATACTGATTGGCCAGTAGCCAGGCAGGATGTATAGGTAGGGCAACCATGCAGGAAGTAGAGATGGGTCAATGAAAACAGGAGAATTCTGGGAAGAGAATTCTGCAGTCTGCAGTTGTGACCCAGCCACAGAGGAAGCAAGATGTGACTGCCTTGTCAAATAAGAAAACTTCAGTCAGGGGCAACAAAAATTCTGGGAAGAAGGAAACCCAGCTGCAGAGGAAGCAAGATGTGACTGCCCCGCCAAATAAGGTACCAAGCCATATGGCCAACATAGACAAGAATAATGGGTTAATATAAGTTGTAAGAGTTAATAAGAAGTCTGAGCTACTAGGCCAATCCATTTATAACTAATGTAGACCTCTGTGTGATTTCTTTGGGACTTAACAACTGCAGGAACTGGGCAGGACAGAAAACTCAGTCAACAGGTGGCCCTCCCCAGAGAAGAGGACACTAACTAGTTGTCCAGTGCCAATGGGTCAGCCCATATGCTCAACGATCATTATATGGACTCAGGTGCTGTAGAAACTCCTTCAACCAGTAGCCTTTAAGATATCACTTGGTCGTGGCCTCTTATACTATAAATGCCAATGTAAAGTGCATGCTTGCTCTCTCTTCTGGCTGCTGGATTCGGTTCCTGTTCCCCATTCATGCAGAGTACTGTGATTTGTAAGTCTACCCCTAAATAAATAACCCTTTATTATACTCAATTCTGAGATAGTGTGGGATTATTTTGTAACTTCTATCGTCACTCAGCATGTTGTGTTTAGGAATATATGTGTATATACAAATACCTACAAGTATGCAATGACAATTAATGAAAAATAGGTCATAACTTTGAAGAAGAATGGGGAGGGGTATATAGGAGGATTTAGAGGGAAGGAGAGGGGAAAATGTTCTAATTTAATTTTTTATAATTAAATTTTGTGTATCTTCTGGGTGGTGATGGCACATGTGTTTAATCCCAGCACTCAGGAGGCAGAGGCAAGTAGATCTCTGAGTTCAAGGCCAACATGGTCAATAGAATTAGTTCCAGAACAGCCAGGGCTACACAGAGAAGCCTTGTCTCAAAAAGCCAAAAAAATTGTTTATCTTATAAATAAAAGCAAACAAAGAAGCAACAAGCACAGTTGTGGTGTGCATGCCTGTAACCCCAGCCCTGAGATGCCAGGGTAATAGGAACTGTGAATTAAGGTCAGTCTAGAGTGAGGTATAGGCTAGCTGAGACACAAAAGCAACCAGCCATCCAAGGAGAACCCTTTGCAAACAGCAGATAGGAGTTACTTCTTTGAAGAGTTAGGTGGTACCCAATGGGCACATGGCATCCTGCCAATAAGTAAGTGTGGTTATTTGGGGGCAAAATCAACATGTTATGGTTGGCCCTCTCTTCTATGCACCATTACAAATGGTGGCTACAACGTTTAGGTATAAAATACCATTACAAATGGTGGCTATTACATTAGGGTATAAAACACCATTACAAATGGTAGCTACAATGTTAGGGTATAAAACACCATTACAAATGGTAGCTACAATGTTAGGGTATAAAATACCATTACAAATGGTGGCTACAACGTTACGGGTATAAACAACTGTGTGACTTCCCATGGCAGAAACAACTTCAGGGTTGTTGAAATGGCTCTGTAGTTAAGAGCACTTGTTTTCCAACTTGTGGAGGACCCAAGTTTAGCTCCCAGCACCCACATTGGGCAGCACATAATCACCTGTAGCTCCACCTCAGGGATCCAACACACTCTTTTGGTTTCTGCAGGTGCCTGTATAAGTATAGCATTTACTCAAAAAGACAAAAAAATATATAAAAATACATAAATAAATAAAGGAAGGCCACCCAGATGGTCAGCTCACCATCTGAAGATGTAGACTGTCATACAGGAAAGCCTGGGTCACATTGTATCTACAGTAAAGAAGAAGAAGCAGAAACAGAGGGGGGTTGCTGGTGTCCAGCTCTCTGATTTTCTCTGTTTTGTTCCATTCTGGACCCCCAGTCCATGGGATGCTGCTCCATGGTGAGTCCTCCCACCTTAGTTAAACACCCTCACAGACAACCCAGATGTGTGTCTACTAAGTGGTTTCCAAGTGCAGGCACATTGATAATGAAGATCAGCCATCACATCATATACAGGCAATTCATTTTACTGTCTTTTCCTGGCTACATCTCCGAGGTTGACCTTGAACCCATGATCTGATCCTAATGCCTCAACCTCCCAAGTGTTGGGATGCCAAGCATAGGCCATCAGCTTTAGTCTGTATCTGAGGGAATGAGATCTGCGGCAGCTTCTGTCATTTTTGGCATCATGCTTTCTTATGACCTTTTAATTATTTTTGATGTGTAGGTGTGTGTGTGTGTGTGTGTGTGTGTGTGTGTGTGTGTGTGCAGGTTTGGGTACACATGCCTGCATACTAACATGGAGGTCAGAGAAGGACACCTAGTGTCCTGTTCTATCACTCACCATTTTAGTCCTTTGGTGCAGGGTTTCTCACTGAACCTGATGCCAGAATGGCAAGTCCTAGCAATCCTCCTGTCTCTGCCTCCAACAGTACTAGGGTTAGAAGCATGTGTGGCCATACCTGATTTTTATATGGGTGCTGGAATCTGAGCCTATGGTCTCCCACTTGTACACTAAGCCTTCTTATCTACCGAGTCATCTCTCCAGTCCAGGGTTTGCATTATAGTAAGACCACACACACACACACACACACACACACACACACACACACACATAACTGGGCATCAGTGATAGCGCTGGTCATGAAACTAACCTCTGGGAACTGCTGAGTTGGCTGAGCAGACATCAGCAAGAGGTCTTACCTGGGGTCCGTGCTGGTGACCCACTCGTCACTTTAAAGCCTTCACAGAATGCCCATTTTGCATTTTTCTCTGATCCAAATCCTCAATTAGTTAGCTAAGTCTCCCGAGCTTCCAGATTAAATGGTTTTCTTCTTGAGAAATGTTCAATATTTGCTCGTTCAAATTAACCCGGCTTTTGCTTTTCATCCAAGCAGCTCTCCCATGGTCATGCCATCATCGCTTTTCTTAATGTAGCTTAAAAATGGCCTGTAAGAATATTGTCTTTTCCTGGACAGCTGTACAGAAGAATTGATCTTGCCTTACCTTCGAAGGTTTTAATTACCTTCAATTGGAATTCCAAGGCCATCTCAGCAATGCAATTAATTTTAATCAGGAGTCTAAGTTTGTCATTCAACCCAATTACTCTCGATTAAGTGATTCAGTGTTTCTCTTCATTATCAATTGATTGTGATTACTTATTATCAAGTAAACTCAATACGTTTATGATGATTTCATTAATCAGACAATACCTGCTGCTCAAAGGCAGGATGGTTTGATTCAGGACTCTGCATTTGGGTACTTTGAAACGCTACAAAATCAGTGTAAACCAGATGTATTCACTGGGAATGTGCATGAGATTGTGGATGTTAGGGAAAATGAAAACTTGGAAAAAAAGAAATCAGGACTCTGGTTTTGGGGAGGGATGGAGCTGATTTGCTAAGACCCTGGGTTCTATCCTCTGAGTCATATAAACTGGGCACGGTAGTGTGTACCTGCAATCCCAGCAAGGCGGAGGCAGGAGGGTCAGAAGTTCAAGATCAGTCTAGGCTATAAAGTGAGTTAGAGGTCAGCCCAAGTGGAGGAAATTGGACTCCATCCTTGGGGAGGCTTCTAAGCACAAACCACCTTGAGTGAAATTCACAGCTGTTGCCACTGGGTACATCTAAGATGCTCTCCAAATGTGTGTACTCAGGGGCCCAGCTACCTCTGCGACACTCATTCTGAAAACTGTTCTTTAATGAGATGATTCATTTGGAAGACAACCATAGGACGCAGGATATATGAGCCCACAACAAGCCCACCAAGGAAATAACAGATGTCATATCCTATCGCGCTGTCCAGAACTGGGTTGAAGGTGTGGTTATGAGATATGCTTACCTGGAACAGCTGGTTCAACACTCCCCAGTCTCCCCTCGATAGCCTTGTGGGCTTAGATAAAGTCTTCTCATCTTTAAAGTGGGAATAAATTGAGCCAGTGAGACGGCCTATTGATTAAAAGCATTCGCTGCTAAGCCTGACAGCCTGAGTTCAATCCCCAGGACCCATGCTGTGGAAGGAGAGAATCATCCTGCATTTTGTTCACTGACCTCCAGACACAGTCCCATACTCTCTCTCTCTCTCTCTCTCTCTCTCTCTCTCTCTCACACACACACAGATAAATACATGCAATTTTAAATTTTTAAAGATTTATTTTGTGTGTGTGTGTGTGTGTACAAGTAAGTACAGCGGCTATCAGAGGCCAGAGGTTTCAGGTCCCCTGGAGCTGGAGTTGCAGCAGCTGAAGGTCTCCACATGGGTGCTGGGAACTAAAGCCAGGTCCTCCCGGCTTTAGTACAGGTTCTTAATCACTGAGCCATCTATTAAAACCTCCTCACAAAAATATTTCTCACGGAAATAAAAAGCTTTTTGGGCAGGGTCAGTGCAGAACTGAGTCAGGTAGTTGTAAGAACACAGTGTGTGTGTGGGGGGGGGGGTAGTGGGCCTTCCAAAGTGGTGGCTCCAGGAATAGGGTCAAGGGATGAATGTTGTCTATGGGCTTGTTGTTAATCTGGGTGGCACAGCTGGGGAGTTTCAGAGAGCCAAGAGTTGACAGCGTGGAGGAACGAGGGTGACCCACCACCCCGGTTTGCCCAGGACTTTCTAGAGAAGAACAGGCTGGCTGGTGACACTCCCGCGAGAACAGAGGTAACACCACGGGGAGAGTGTGCCGGTGGAGGACAATGGCATCAGAGGGTGTGGGGCTGTAGCACCGACCTCCATCCTTGTCCTGTGGGAGCGGCTAATTCACTTGCTTCTGCGGTCATCCCTTGACTGGACGCATGACAAGATACTGCTGCTTCTCAGGGCACCTGTCTCAGGCAGAGCTTCGCTCCCCCATGTGGGTTGAGCAGACACAGTGGACATCTGTAGTTTCATTTTTCTGTTGCTGTGATAAAATACCCCCAAAAATGCAGCTTAAGGGAAAAATGGTTTATTTGACTCACAGTCCCGGCCACAGTTCATCACTCAGGGGAATGCAAGGTGGCAGGAACTGGAAGCAGCCAGTCACATTCACAGTCGAGGTGGGGGGGAGGAGAGAGAGAGCGAGCATGTATGACAATGCCCATCAGATCAGTTTCTCCACTCTTACACAGTTCACAGTTCACAACACCCTGCTTAAGGAATGGTGCCGCCCACAGTGGGTAGCTATTCCCACTTCAATTAACATAATTGAGAACATCTCCCAACAAATAAACCCACAGGCCAGCCTGACCTGGACAGTCCCTCATTGAGATCTTCTTAGGTGTGATACTTTGAATGGGATGTCCCCCACCTGCTGCCATGTCCCCCACCTGCTGCCTTGTAGTCCCCACCACCACCATCATGGACTCTGTCTCTGGAACAGCACACAGAAATCAACTCTTTTTCCCAAAAGTAACTTCTGCCATGGTTTTACATGGTTTTACACCACAGTGACAGAAAGCAAATGATAACATGGGTAATTCTAGACTTCGTCAGGTTGAAAACTATCAGAGTGGGGGAAATAGAATCAAAATGGAGAGAAAGAGTCTCAAGAGAGTTTCCTTTGGGTCCCAGGATCCAGCTTTGTCTGAAGTTGGCACTGCCCAAATACAGGAATCAGCGAATCCTCCGTTGGCTTATGCTTTGCAGGGGTGTGCTTTGGTTGGTTACAAAGGAATGCCTTCTGATGAGTAAGTCACTCTCTCTCACTTGTCTTCTTACCCACGCTGGGAATGTTTGGAGTACTCAGACGCTCCATACATATCTGTGGAAGGAATGAGTGTCTGGATGAAACTGTGACCTGCGTGGGAGTTTGTCTTCCACCTGTGATATTTGGGTGGATGGATTGGCCCTCCTTCTGGGGAAGGGTTAGACCCGTGTGTCTGTTCAATTCCTTCCTCGCTCATCCTCTGTTTCACTTTTTTTTTTTTGTTTGGTTGTTTGAGAAGGGTCTCATGTAGCCAAGGCTGGCCTCAACCCCACTATGGAATCAATGATGACCATCCACCTCTGCCTCATGAGTGCTGGGTTACAGGGATACAGCAACTTGCTGCACTTACATAGTCAGAGCTTCATGCATGCTAGGCAGGCCTTCTACCCATGATGAATGAGCCACATTCCCAGCTCCAGCAGGGCCTTTTTTTTAACTGAGTGCACTCACTTAGGGAAACCTCAGTCTATTTGAAGGATAACACAGAGATCAAGAATGGAGAAGGAGGAGGCTGCACCTGAGGAGATTAGGAATGAGTGTATGTGTCATGGATGCAATCCTTTAAGGTGAGCACCAGGCAGGCCTCTGCGGGCTTTCTGGGATCTTGTCATACAGCCATCCACAAGCCATATTTGTTACTGTATTAATTTTTTTCCTCAGTGACCCTGATATCTAACAAGTCCAGACAGGCTTTTTAATGACAGCTCACGGAAATGAATCGGGTTACAAGAATCTGACAGCCCTGCTGAAGACTTCAATTCTAGTGAAAGACCGGAAGTCACTGCAGGGAATCTTTGGGAGGGAAAACAAAGTCAAGAGACAGTATTTGGAGGATGAGCTACTCGTGTCACTGAGGGCCACCTCCTAAGGGTCTCTTCCTGTCAGTCCTGGTCATTCTTACCCTTTATGATTTCTTCAACTTACTCCCTCCTCTCTAGGGGAAGTCACTGCCATCTTCTGAGACTCTGTCACACTGTGGGCAGGTCCGACCATCTACAGAAACCTCACAGAGATCTCTATTACTGACAACAAGTTCAAGGCCTTCTTAGATTAAAGGGACGAGAGTGAGCCCAGGCAATTTATAAATAAAAGAGGACTGAAGACGTAGCTCAGTGGTAGAGCTTCTGCCTAGAATCCCCCAGTGAGGGGCTGGGGTGTGGCTCAGTGGTAGAGCCCCTGCCTAGATTCCCCCAGAGAGGGGCTGGGGTGCGGCTTAGTGGTAGAGAGCTTGCCTAGCATATACAGAGTCATAGATTCAACCTTCAGAACTGCAAAAAAAAAAAAAAAGGGGGGGGGCAGGGGAAAAAAAATGGAAACTTTCTTATATCACAGTGTTCCCAGGATGCCTTCCCTAATGGTACCTATTCATTTCATTGCTGTTTCCCAGAGAAAACAGAAATACTGAATTTGTTTCCAGCCCTTTAGTTTTCTTTAGTTTTATTCATTGTTAAACAATATAGAGTTTATTCCCCACCCCTAAACCCCTGTGTGTGTGTGTGTGTGTGTGTGTGTGTGTGTGAGAGAGAGAGAGAGAGAGAGAGAGAGAGAGAGAGAGAGAAACAGAGTCTGATGTATCCCAGGCTGGCCTTTAACTCCTCATATACCCAGGATGACCTTGATCTTCTGATCCTCTTGCCTCGGTCTCCAGAGCTAGGATGACAGGCATACATCATCATACCAGGCTCTTTGGGCTTCTGACACTTGCTTCTTTTACTTGATGCTGTATTTTTCTGAGACTGGCTTATGTAGACCAGTGGGAAATGGGCATTTCTTTTTTATTTCATCGCAGCATTTTGGAGTACCCACATATGGCCAGTTATTCCATCCAGCACCTGCTCAATCCATCCAGCTCTGACAGACATTTGGAGTGTGTCCAGCTTGGGTTTTTATAAACAATGCTGCTAAGAGCTTTCTCATGCTTACCTTCTGAGCCTGTGTAGGAAAGCCTCCCCCAAGCTGTATGCAAGGGGTAATGCTTCTGGGTCACACATAGATGGCATACTCTGTGATAGTTTTTCAAAAACAATAAAACATTTTTAATTGAATTTTACTTATGCATGTGGGTGCTTTGCTTGCATGCATCTCTATATGCTGTGTGCACTCAGTGCTTGTGGAGGCCAGAGAAGGCATCAGAGCCCCGGAACTGGAGTAACAACCATTGTGAGCCACCTCATGGGGCTGGGAACTGAACCTAGGTCTTCTGTAAGAGCAACTAGTGTGCTCTTAACCACTGAACAATCTCTCTAGCTTCATGCTGTGATAGTTTTAGCTGTCGACTTGATACAACTTAGAATCCCCTATGCCAATAAAGAGGATCTCAAAGAGGAATTGTTTAGATCAGGATAGCCCGTGGGCATGTCTTTGAGAGATTATCTTAATTACCTTAAGTGAGGAGAGATGACCCAGCCCATTGTGGGTGGCACCATTCCCTGGGTTAGGCATTAAACTGTGTATGAATGGACAAAGTGAACTGAACACTAAGAGTGTTATGCCCAAATCCATGAAGTTCCCGCAAAAGAAAACAAGGAGAACAAGTCCCGTATGTAAAAGCAAAGAGCCTTTATTTTATGCAGGTTTGCAAACAGGGTCTCTCCACATGTCCAACGTATTGGAATAAACAGAGAGCCCAGAGCTCAGTTAGAATTGGGTTTTTATGGTAGTAAAGGTGGGGGTGAAGGGTTTCTGAGGTTCAGCTGACATTTGTCTATGCTGGCAGGTGGTCCTATCTATAGCGGTTGGAATATTAGGCATTTCCTTTGGATAGTCTGTTTTTGGGTGGTACTCGGGTAATCTCAGTTTGTTGTGCTTCCTGCAACCAGGTATTGCTTCAGGGTAAACTACTGAGACTCAGGCCTCTAGTAAATGTACCGATGGCAGTCCTACTCTGGCAGGTGATATGGTAAAGAATTTCCTTTGGGTGATCTGTTCATATTTAGCTTATCATGGCTGGCTCCTACAAGAGCATGCGCACTTTCATCACTCTCTGCTCTTGACTGGATGTGATTGGCTGCTTCAAGTTCCTGCTGTGGCTTCCCCACAACAATGGACTGTAACCTGGAGTTTGAAGCTTAAAAAAAAAAAAAAAAAAAAAAAAAAAAAAAAAAAA
>NW_026068043.1:3520858-3546755 GCF_014885135.2 Alexandromys fortis
GGGCTTGGAAGGTTAGGGGCAGGGCTTGGAAGGTTAGGGGCAGGGCTTGGAAGGCTAGACCCCCCCCTCTTGGCTTTCTGCCTGTTCTCTCAGCTTCTTTGTTAGCTCCATGTGGACAAAGCCGCTGCTTCCTGCTCAACAACCAGAGCTGGAATTGCGCCACCATGCCATTTTCTGACTCGGTGGATGGAGACAACCCGAAACGACAAGCCAAGATAACAGTTTTCTCTTGTGAGCTGTTTATGTCAAGCAGCTGGATGTGACCGGACTCGCAGTATCAGGGCTAGCAGGTTGAGGCAAGAGGATTGCTATGGTGAGCTCAAGGGCAGCCTGAGCTAAATAGTGCGTATCTCTAATTATTGTCTGTATCAGGTATTCCTGACAGAGACAAGAAAAGTAAGGAATTAATTCATTGTACTCTCCTCCCTCATTCCCTTCCTCCCCCCTCCCTTTCTTCCTTCCTTTATGGAATTAAGGATTGAATCTAAGGTTTAGCATACACTAGGCAAGCACTAAACATTGAGTCCCGTCTTTCTTTCTCTTTCTCCTCCCCCTCCTCCCCTTCCTCTCCACCCCTTCCTCTGGCAACCCTCCTCTTCTAATAGTAGGTGCTGCTTAGGCTGACCTTGAACTTCCCAAGTGCTACTGGGGTTCTATGGTGCTGGGGATCAAACCCCCCACACTAGACAAACACGAACTGGACTGCATACCCAGCTCTCAGCCTTCGCCTTTCTGGGGCGCGTAGCATCCCTGGCTTGGATGTTTGCCCCCAAGGGATGCAGAGGCCGGTGGGATGCAGAGGCCGGTGGGATGCAGAGGGCTCAGCTGGTACGTGTAGAGAATGGCACTGCAGCCTTTCTTGCCTGAAAGCTCCCAACAGTGGGACTTCAAAAGCTGTGCAGTCCAGCCTGGCCCTATGGGACAGGTTCATTCCGCTGACCCGTGCTTGTGACTCAAGCGCTGAGGCAGCCGTGCTGGACTGTGCTCCTCTGCCCCCGTGGAGAGAGGTTGAGGGCCTGTGGCAGCTGCTTGTCACTGTTAACTTCTCCTTCTTCTAAAGGGCACGGGTTCCCCACATTTTCCCCCTGCCGAATGTCAGCAACGGCGAGGATATATGTAGGTTCCTCTTCTCTGAGACAACGTTCTGCCTTAAATTTAAAATTAAGCTACCAGAGTAGCGCTGAGGGTCGGCCAAGAACAAATCTGTTGCATGGCCCCAATTTCCCATTTCCACCCTGCAGCAGACAGGCTGCTGATATCAGCCATCTTCGATGAGCCGAAGACCATCTAGGCTCTCCCCTTCCTGCCCTGCAGCCTAGTGCCCAGCACGCATGCTCAGAGCAGAAGACAGCCCTGCCAAACTGCAGGGCCTGCACCTTCTATTTCCCCAAAGAATGAAAGAGAAGTGGGCAATCCGTAGCAGGCCCCAGGTAAGAAGTTTGATCGCAGAACCATCTGAACGTCCCAGCCTTAAACTACCCTTTCCTTTTTCAGTTGTTAAAAATAGTACAAGAAACTCTAAGGCTAAAGGCATGGGAGGCTTCTGGCCCATGGCCCATGGATTCTGGTCCTTCAAGATGTGATTTCCTTATTGCTGAGATGCAGGGAAGATGGGGAGGGACCAGTGTGAGGAACAAGTTGAGGGGTTCATCTTCCAGAAATGGGTTGTAAAATCAGAGCAGAATTGGCGTCTTGAAGATTGGTTCTCCTGGCTCATAGCCGTACCCCTTCTGACGACTCCCCCTTCCTCTTCTTCCTCTAAGGCTGGCTGAGATTTCCTCCAGCTGAAGTTTACCTTGTGCAAGAGTGACTCCATATGTTGGTGTATGCCACTACGTTGGATAAGAATTTTGAAGAGAGAAGTAACTATAAGCATTGTTCATGAGTAGCTTGACTGCCTAGAATCCCCCAGTGAGGGGCTTGGGTGTGGCTCAGTGTAGAACACATGCCCAGTGAGGGAATGTATGTGGGACTCAGTGTTAGAAGGCTTGCCTGGAATCCATCAGTGAGGGACTGGAGGTGTGGCTCAGTGGTAGAACACTTGCCTAGAGTCCCCCAGTGAGGGGCTGGGGTGTGGCTCAGTGGTAGAGCCCCTGCCTAGAATCCCCCAGTGAGGGGCTGGGGTGTGAATTAGTGGTAAAGCACCTGCCTAGAATCCCCCAGTGAGGGGCTGGAGTTGTTGCTTAGCAATAGAATGCCTGTCTGACATATATAAGACCTTAGATTTGATCCCCAAACACTAGAACAAACAAACAAACAAGAAGAATAAAACCCAAGTATAAAATGAAACTTGTAATGACTAGTGAAAGCCCAGGGGACCTGATTGGATCAAATATAAAACTGCTCTTTAGAGATTTTCCCACAGTCCAGTTGTCCTGGAAACACATGTGGAAGATGTGTACCTTCACCTGAACCAGAGGAGTAGAGATAATAACAGGAAGTAGGAGGAATTAGTTGTAAGTCGAGAGAGAGAGAGAGAGAGAGAGAGAGAGAGAGAGAGAGAGAGAATTGAAGCTGAATTGCACTGGATTCTGGAGAGTGTTATCTAAGAGACATGTTTTATTTTTAAAAAGTTTGTGTGTGTGCTCCAATGTACTGTGGTGGTCAGAGAACCATCTAGTCAGGGTCGTCGGTGAGGGCTCTGGGCATTGGACTCAGGACATCAGGCTTAGTGGCAGTTCAGTTTATCCTCTGAGCCATCTTGCTGGCCCATGGGTACATTCACAATTCTGAAAATGGGTAATGAGGGCTGGAGAGATGACTCACTGGCCAGGAGCACATGCTGTGTTTACAGCGGACCCGAGTTCAGTGCCAGCACCTGTGCCTGAAGCTGCCTTTAACTCCAGCTCCAGGGCATCCAACTTCTCTGGGTTCCTCAGGCGACTGCACTTGTGTGCACAGACCTCCACACAAAGAGACCCCAGCAGACACCTCCCACAAGCCCCCCCAACACATAGGCCCCCTAAGCCCCCACATAATTAAACATTTAAGATAAATTGGTAATGAATGGGAAGAATTGAAAATTTAACAATATTTTATATATTCATTGAGAGCTGCTGAGATGCCTCAGTGGTTAAGAACATTGCCTGCTCTTCCAAAAGTCCCGAGTTCAATACCCAGCAATCACATGGTGGCTTACAACAACTGTCTGTAATGAGATCTGGTGCCCTCTTGAGAGAGAGAGAGAGACCTGGTATGTTGTCCTCATCAAACTTAGGCCATGAAACCCAATATGGACAAGTTCAACAGAACTACCAAATAAAGGCTGCCCATACACACACGCATTCAATTATTATATATACATTTATATAAACATGTATACATATGCACTTGGAATACACACAGTATCTTAGTGAGGGTTTCTATTGCTGTGATAAAACACCATGTCCAAAAGCAACTTGGAGGAAACGGTTTATTCCAGCTTACTGTTTCCCATCATAGTCTGTCTCTAAGAGGTCAGGACAGGAACTCAAGTAGGCAAGAACCTGGAGGCAGGAACTAATGTGGAGGCCATGGAGGAGTATTGTTTACTGCCTTTTAATGAGGGATTACATAGCCTTTTTGAGAACACCATCTATAGGAGAACTAGCATCAATACATGCTCGTGGGAGTCACTCAGCGGTAATAGTGGCAAACAGGGAACAGAAGGATTCGTGTCCGTGAGCAGCACTGAGAAATGCTTTGCATGAGAAAAATCCTGCATAGGCTCATGCATTTGAACACTTGGTCCCCACTTGATGATGCTCTTTCGGAGGTTTAAAGACCCTTTAGGAGGTGGAGCCTTGTTGGAGAAAGTAAGTTACTTGGGGCAGGCTTTGAGGTTTTTACAGTCTATTCCTACTTCCTGTTCTGTCTGTGTGCTTCCTTTGTATGGCTGCAATGTGACCAGCCAGCTTCCACCTCTTCCTGTGGCCACACCTTCCAACTTGTTACCATATCTTCTCTGCTGTGATGGATTCCATCATGGCAGATAGCTGTAAGCCAAAATAAACCCTTTTCCCTGAGTTGATGTGTGATCATACTATTTTATCACACAAGAGAACAGGAACTGACAGACACACCTCACACCTCATCAGGAAAGTAGCGTGTGTCCTGTAACCTGGAGGAAGCCTTAGATTCCTGTGGCATCCCTAGTAGTTCACAAATGCCTAGAGGAACCTTCGTCTCTCCCATTCCTCCCGACCCCAAACTGTTTATTTTTCCAGCAAAGATCCAAGTCAGCAGACTTGAAAAAGACCACTCGCCCACCTCCTTCTGCCCCGAATGCACTCGGTGTGTATGCCCATCAATATTTCAGACAGCCCTTGCTGTTCAGTTATTGACAGGGTGACATGAAAGCGAATTCCTTAGCCTCTCCCTTTCTCCGTGGCCGGAAAATAATCACAGCCAGTTCTTGAGAGCCTTGTGTGGCAGCAGTGGGGTGATTCAGAATGCCAAGGAGGAGCTGGGGATGGCTTTGCTCTTCCCTGCCCTTATTGTGGGAAAGAAGACACTGGCTCCTTGCATTAAGAACCCTTGAGACGCCAGAGAGATGGCTCAGCTGGTGAAGTGCTTAGGGTACACACATGAGGGCCTGTGTTCAGTCCCCAGAACTCACGTCGAAACAGAAAAGGAAATCTAGGCGGGATGGTATATGCTTGTGATACCTAGACTGGAGAGACAGAGACAGGAGGATGCCTGGGACAACGGGGCCAGCCAGCACAGCCAATCAGTGAGCTCCAGCTCCCAGTGAGAGGCAGTGTCCCAGAAACAAGGTGGATGTAACTGAGGAAGATACCTCAGATTGATATCTGGAACACATATACACATTCATGCACACACATGTACACCACTCATACATACATAAACACACATGTAGTTCAAAAGTTTCCCTCTTTCCCCTGTCCCCAAAGGTGAGGTTTGAGTGATGTCCTCAAATGTCTGTCCCCATTCATTGCATGGGGCAGACACGAGACACACACTTATGGAAGGACTATCTTCCTCGAAGCAATCTCAGGAACCTTTCCCTGAGTTCCCCTTTTGGAGTGACCACCCGTAACCTGTCTATCAAATGCTCTGAGTATGTCACCTGATTCTCCCGGAGCTGGTTGTCACTTGGCTGTCTATAGAGATATTTGTGTTTTAATAAATAAAGCTTGTCTTTATTTGTGCCAAGCTAGCCACACTAGTCAGCTATACAGGCCAGGCAGTGGTGGCACACACCTTTAATCCCAGCAGCCGCACTAGTTAGCCATAGGGGCTGGGTGGTGGTGGTACAGGCCTTTAATGCCAGCACTAGAGAGGAGAGAGGAATATAAGATGGGAGGAGGAGATGGGAGCTCAGGGTTTCAGTCTGTAGTCAAGCTGAAGACAGGATCACCCAGCCTTGGTAGAGGTAAGAACTCCTTAGTGGTTGGCTGCTTTGCTTTTCTGATCTTCAGCTTGAACCCAGATATCTGCCTCTGGGTTTTTATTATCCATGCTATAGTTGTCTTGTTTCTTCCCTCTCCTCCCCATGTTCTTCCTCAGCACCGTGGAAGCATACTTCGGTTGGTTCTCCATCATTAACCCTTGCCCTACCCCCAGTTCCAGATTCACAGCAGCCGGGAGGAACCAGGCTTTTCCAGGAGAAGGAAGCAAGGGCAGTGGTTTCTCTCATGGCTCCCTTCCATTTGGAACATAACACACCTCAGAAAGCTCAGGCCTTGCACTGAAGAAAACAATTACACTGCTTAGCATTTTTAGTGCTCTGAGTCCCAGAGTGAAGGAAATAGGTGAGACATTGTCATCACGGTAGCTGGTTGCAAATGGGCTCTTAAAATAGTACCTGTGCTTTGGAAAAAGTGGCTTGGGCTTCAAGGCAGCCAGCACAGATGAACATTCGTTAGGCTGGTGCTCGGCTTCCCAGGGGATTGCTGCTTGGCTCAGACCTGGGAGAGAGCTAACTCCTAAAGTAGAGGAACAGAAATCTCCAGTTCCAGGCCATGACTCCATGGACTTAATCACAGATACCTGCTCCATCTCTTCAACTCACCAATAGAGCCTTGCTGAACAGTGGCACACTCACACTCACGTATGTGTACCTAACACACACAAGATTAAATGTGATTTTTTTTTAAATGGTGAGACCAAGTCTGGTATAGGGATGCAGCCTATCATCTTAGCACTTAGGTACCTAAAACAGGGGCATCGTGAATTTGAAGCCAGTGTGGGCTACATAGTGAGACTGCTATACTTTCAATTCTGATGCCATGATAAAAAACAATATCTAGACAAAAAGCAGGGTGTGGGGAGAATGGCTTATTATAGCTCACAGTTCATTCATCATAGCAAGGAAGGCAAAGCAGCTTGGCTTGAAACAGCTAGTCACCTCACCCCCACTGTCAAGGGTGGACAGAAATGAGTGCATGCATGCATATTGCTCAGCACACACTCTACATTCCCATGGTCCATGACCATCTGCCTAGGGAATGATGCCACCCATGGTGGCCTGGGTCTTTTCACATCAGTTAGTGAAATCATTGCACTCCTTCACGGGTCAACCTGATAGAGACAGTCCCTCATTGAGACTCTCTTGCCAGGTGACTCTAGGTTGTGTCAAAAATGACACATGACAAAATGACAAAACCTCCACAGAGATCATATCGCAAAGAAACCAACAGATGCACCAAGTATGAGCCTCTTGCAGTGACTCAGATGAGTGATGGCGATGGCTTGGTTAGAGTAATGGTGGATCAGCGAGAGGAGAATGCATGATCTGGGAATAATTCGAACAAAGGTCTAACATCTTGAGTGGAGACTGACTTCTAGGCCTCTGACCCATACAACATCGTGGACCTGATGTCATTTTCCAAAAGGGGGATGTGATGACCATCAACTTCATCGTCAACTTGACTAGATTTGGAATCACCTAGGGAATGTCTGTGAGGGCATTTCTAGTTTGAGTTAAGTGAGTAGAGAAGACCCAACCTGAATTCACGTGGTACCTCCCCATGAGCTGGGGTCCTGGACTAAATAAAACAGGTGAAACTGAACTGAGCACCAGATTTAGCAGTCTCTGCTTCCTGGCTGTGGATACAATATAACTAGCTGCCTTGTGTCCCATGGATATAATGTAACTAGTTGCCTACCGTCCAGGTGGCAATGATGGACTGTAGACCTTAAAACTGTGAGTTAGAATAAATCTTCCTGCCTTACGTTACTTTCCCTGAGAAAAGTAAAAGAAAAGGACCCCAAGGTGAAGAATTGGCACTTAGTACTGCCCAGATAGGGGAGATAGCAGGGCAGAGTTTACATATTTGAATTTGAAGTCTGTGTATGCATACAGGAGAGGTAATGACTATGGGTATACATTTAGATAGTGCGGGTGGTGTCAGAGGATAGTATCTGAGTAGCAAGTGAGCCCAAGATGAGAAAGAAACTTCTGGAATATATATATATTCCATCAAAGAGGTATTGCACCTCA
This sequence comes from Alexandromys fortis, assembly GCF_014885135.2. Lineage (NCBI taxonomy): Eukaryota > Metazoa > Chordata > Mammalia > Rodentia > Cricetidae > Alexandromys > Alexandromys fortis. Next base: position 3,528,303 of record NW_026068043.1, read on the forward strand.
AGCAAGTTTTGCACAGATTCAGGCAAGATTGTTTATGCATCTTGAATGGATGCTGTTCTTTCTCTGAGGTGGAAGATCATTTTCAGTGTCAAGTTCACACCCTGGCAACAGGTGTCTGGGTCAGAAGCCTGAGACCACAGACCACTACCCAGGTCCCTGCTTGAAGCCTGGGACTCAGGCAGACCTGCGTAGCCTCCAGCTCTGTCCATTTCTGCTTCCTATGGCACTGCAGTTCCTTCTCAGGACTGGAGCTGATGACATTTTGACAAATGACACGGCCCTGCGAAGAAAATTATTATTCCAACCTAGCAGCCGCAGGCTTCCCCAGGGCTGAACACATTTCCACAAGTTTGCCCATGAGCGGGCATGAAACCAGTTACAGATTCCTACCAGGAGAAATGATATTCTATTTTCTTAAAATGGAATTTAATTTGTCCTTCCTTCCTGCCTTGATAGGGACTCTCTAGGTAGCCCAGGTTGACTTTGAACTACACATCCTATTGCCTCAGTCTCCCCAGTGCTGGGAGGACAGGCATGTGCCCCCATGCCTGACTCAGCAATTTCTCTCTCTCTCTGAAGCATGCATTTCACAAAGTGGCAGACAACTTCATTTATGTCTAGTTGGAGTCTCTTGTTTCCTTGGGCTCACATTCAAGATCCGGGGCTATACAGGTGGCAGGTGGCCAGGCATCTTGGATGCTACCTCATTTGTGTCTTTCAAATCTTTAGACTTTAGTTCATGTATGTGGCCTTGCGTTTTTCTCTGGTTACAAGGTTTCCTATGGTATATTGGCCTCCACTTCTGAGCTCTCCTTGAGCATCTGGAAGACCTGCTTACCCACTTTCTGGGCTCTGGAACCTCTACTCCTCACCCCTTTTAATTCATGGATGTGGTTGTGGATGGAGGCTTTCTGAAGAGGCCATGGTTGATCTTGAAGATTCTAGGGCTGGGGAGATGGTTCAGCAAGCGAAGGGGTTGCTTAAATACCTAACTTCATTCTCCAAACCCACTGTCCAGAAAGTGAGTATACATGTATATGTAACATCAATTAATAAAGAGGTCATAAATTTAAAAAAGCAGGGAATAGTATATGGGGGGGTTGGGGAGGAAAGGGATAAATAATGTAATTATATTATAATCTAAAAAAAAGAAACAAAGGCAAGAGTGGTGGTTTGTGCATGTATTCCTAGCACTGGGAAGGTGGAGACAGGAGGTTCCTTGGGACTCTCTGGCCAGCCAGCCTAGCATATTCAGAGAACTCCAAGCCAAGGAGAGACCCTGTGCTGGCTAGTTTTATACCAACTAGACATAAGATGGAGTCATCAGAGAGGAAGGAATCCCATTTGAGAGAATACTTTCATAAGCCTGGGCAAGCCTGAAGGGCATTTTCTTAATTAGTGACTGATGGGAAGGGCCTAGACCATTGTGGGTAGGGACCCCTCTAAGCTAGTGGTTTTGTGTTCTATAAGAAAGTAGACTGAGCAAGCCATAATGAACAAACCAGTAAACAGCACCCCTCCATGGCCTCTGCATCAGCTCCTGCCTCCAGGTTCCTACCCTGTTTGAGTTCCTGTCCTGACTTCCTTCGATGATGAACAGCGAAAGGGAAATATAAGCCAAACAATCCCTTTCTTATGCAAGTAGCTTTGGTTATGGTGTTTCAACACAGCAATAGTAATTCCAACGAAGACATACCCTGTCTCAAAAAGCAAAGTGGATGACTCCTGAAAAATAATACCTGGAGGTTGTCCTCTGGCCTCTATGTGTATGTGTACGGACACCACACACACACACACACACACACACACACACACACACACACACACACACTAGCTTCCAGTGATAAAGAGTCTGAATAAAACAACTATGGAAGTTGAGGATGTATGTTGGCTTATGTCTTAAGAAGGACAACTAGAACATGACCTAGCTGGCCATAGCATCTGCAGTCAGGAAGTAGAGAGAGGGCAGGAAGTGGGATGGTACCTCAAAGGCTGCCTTCAGTGACCCACTTCCTTCAGTAATGCTTCACCTCCTAAAGATTCTTAAAACCACTTTTTGAAACAGTGCCACCTGCTGGGGGCCATGGTGTTAAAACACATGAGCCTGTGGGGGACACTTAACATTCAAACCATACTACCTATTATGTCCCAGACTCCAAAAGGCAGTGACTGCAGAAAGAATGCTGGTAGCATTCCTCAGAAACATATGAAATAGGGTATGCCTGCCAGAGAGGGCTACCTCCCTTGGCATATACCCATGGTTACACATCAAAGCCCATGCTAGCCTCCAGGTTCCTCCACTCACTATTAACATGCACATGCTATGAGCATCAAAGCCCCTATGTTACCTTGTAGCCCTTCTCACCCCCTCCACCATTCTAGGTTCCAGGCTGTTCCATGCTACCTGGTTCTCTTTATAATGGTAAGCTCTCCCTCCCTCAACTTGCTCGTTTCTTTCCACTTCTCTCTCTGCTTCCTGAGAGATAGCCCTGATTATCACCAATCTGTCCCTCCTCTCTGCCTCCCTGAAAGGTAGCCATGGCTGCTTTAGACTCCCTCAGATATCTCTGGTTATTCTTTCTCTCATACTTACAATAAACCCTTTCTTTCAAATACACCTACGGAGTGGTTAGTTTGGCAGTTTCACAGTGCCCTCGCTTCCAATACCATGCTGCACTTTGAAGTTGTGTTGGAATGAGACATGTGTGTCCACAGGCTGCGTCTCATGATGCCTCTACGACCAATCTCTAGTTGAAAATGTGCCTAACAAGGGGGATTTTTTTTTCTCTTTCCACAACGGTTTTTTTTTTTTTTTTTTTTTTAATGCTGATTGTATTTTAGACTCACAGAAACACCAGAGTGGTGACAATATTATTTCAACACAATAATTCATTGTTGTGCGTCCTTATAAGCCGCATTGTTCTTTACTACCTACATTTCCATTTGGGAGTCATAAACACCATGAGAGCCAGGCAGGATACATATTAGTTATCCCTGTGAACTGGAACTCTCGTCTCCAGTTCAGCAGGCATTCGGTTTCTTGGTGTTTGAGTTCCATGAATAATTCTTCTCTAGTTTTTCAGTTTGTGGTCTTCTGGGAATAGCCATCTGGGCTCACTCTGGATAGCTGGAGAAATGAATGCTGTCCCTCAAACCCTGCAGTTCCAGGGCAAATCCTTCTCGGACATTCCTTGCCCAGGTCACGGGAATGAGAAAGGCATTACAGCACCCAAAACAATGGTCAGTTTCACCAAGGATCAGAGTCAGCAAGGAGCTTTTAAAGGATGGTGTCTATCTAGGTCCCAACACAGAGAACTGCTTCTGGTTGGCTGAATTTTAATTAATTGATTTTCATTTATTACCATTTGTGTCATCATTATTACAGTGTGTATGTGTTCCTGTGGGTCAGATGACAGATCAGAGGACAACTTTCAAGCATGGGTCCTGTCTTAGGGTTTCTATTGCTGTGGAGAGATACCATGACCATGGCAACTCACAAAGAGGAAAACATTTAAATGGACAGCTTACATTTTCAGAGATTTAGCCTGTTAAGGCAGACAGTGCAGGAGAAGGAGCTGAGGGTGAAGAAGGAGTTGCATCTTGATCTGCAAGCAACAGGAAGTGAACTGAACTAGACATAACTTGAGCACAGGAGATTTCAAAGCCCGCCCCCACAGTGACACACTTCCTCCCACAAGACCACACCTACTTCAACAACCCATGTCACCTAATCCACTCCCTGTGAGCTTATGAGGGCCAGTTGTATTCAAACTATCACGGGTCCTCTCCTTCATCTTTGTTGAGGTAAATTCTCCCTTGCTGTTTCTGTGTCCTCCAAGATAGCTGCCCAGTGAACTTCAGGTTGATTCTATTGTCTCCGCCCTCTAGAAGTGTTGTGATTATATTACCTGTCACCTCATCCAGCTCTTTAATATGTGTTCCAAGGATCCAATCGTGGTCATCAGGCTTATGTGGTAAGCACTTTCACCTGCAGAGCCATCTCCTTGGTCCTGTTGATGTTAGTTTTAAGAGCTGTAGGTGATGTGTGTATATATATATATATGTATATATATGTATATGTATATATATATGATAATGACTTTCAGCATTATGGGATCTGGAATCAACTAAGAGATTAAGAGATATGCCTCTTGGAGAGTCTGATGGAGATTCTATGAAGGATGAACTGAGGTTTAAAAAAAAACATAAGTGGTAGAGCTTCTGCAGAATCCCCAGTGAGGAGCTAGGGTACAGCTCAGAGGTAGAGCCCCTGCCTAGAATCCCCCAGTGAAGGGGCTGGGGTGCGGCTCAGTGGTAGAGCCCCTGCCTAGAATCCCCCAGTGAGGGGCTGGGGTGCGGCTCAGTGGTAGAGCCCCTGCCTAGAATCCCCCAGTGAGGGGCTGGGGTATAGTTTAACAGTAGACCACCTGCTGTGAAAACCTCCAGTGAGAGTCTGGGGCATGGCTTCTAGTAAACACAACCCAGTCCCATTTCTAGTATTGGAAAATAAGTCTATTTCTATCATGAAAAAAAAAGCAAGCCTGAATTAACAGCCCTTTTTAGTATTTGTGAATGAAATCTATTAAAACTTTTGAAATGAATTATTCATGCAGTTTTCTATATATAGAGCAAATGATAATCTTTTGTTATTTCCCCACTTAGAATCCTAGTTAGATTTTGTTTTTGGTCCAGTGGGAAGTAGATGCTAATGCTCTTTTAGAGAGGAGGTTAATAATTCAACATGCTGCCTCATGGACACACCCATACAAATGCATCGTTGTCAATATTTTATAAGGTTTGGAGATGGAAATGGCATAAGCATCGTCTTTTGCCGTCATGTCGTCTGGAGAAAGCCAAAGCTCTTTCGCTAATCAAGGAAACTGCTGGAGCTCTTTGTAAATTATCCAGAAGCATGACTACTTGATAGAGACAGCCTTGTGTTTTTCTCCGCTGGGAGTCTCATCTTCAATGGGCTTATAGATATAGTTGCATTTCACGGGCTGTGTAAAAAAAAATATGCTGATGCTGGTGCTACAGTCAAACCTAAAATGTCATATATTTTAAATCTTTTATTTTTTTAAAAAATGAAATGCATCAGAAAATGATTGATTTGAACTTGACGGAGAACTTCCGACTGATTTTGGGTTCTTCTGCTCACCAAGGAAAGCAGTGAAAGAAAGAATGACTCAGGTGTTCCTGCCTTGGGATACTTGGTGGACCTAAATGGAAGACAATGAGTCTGGTCAGAGACTCTGAAATTTCTGGTGTTTGTAATGGTTTCCAGGGAGAATTTGAAGCATGCTGATTCACACCTGTCATTGCTAGTGCTTGAGAGGTGAAGTAGGAGGGGGACCAGGAGTTCAAGGTCATCCTACGCAACCAGTTACACAAGACCAATCTAGGCTACATGAGACCCTGTCTCACAGAAAAGAATGAGATAGATTTGTCATATTGCTATACCCTCTGAATTGAAACATGATCTCCTGAGGCCTGGAGGGAGACTTACATGACTAAGGAAATTTACAAAGCTCAGGAAACTCATGAAACTTACAAGATTCACAAGGCCCCCTCCCCAAGGTTATATAAGCAAGAAACCATTGTTAGAGAAGAAAATCTTTTGTGAAGTTGCCTGAAAATTACGCAGGGAGCTGCAGGGATGCAGATTTTGTGACTTATCATCCTTTCTGTGGTGGGTCTTTTTTGACACAGCTGCCTTTAACTCATTGATGCTCCAGTAAGTCGCCTCAACACATTTGTTGGTTCACGAAGGTGGTCTTGCGTAGGATCCATTCTTTGGTCTGTCAGTGCCTTATTTGGGTAGATTGATGTTTCTTCCCGTCTTCCTAGAAAATCATATGTGGGAGACATGGATTTGGGCATCACCAATAAACAAGATATTGTTAATGCCAAAGCAATAGGGAAGTGGATAAGGAATCACTGAGGGAAAATCAGAGAAACCTGTAGACAGAGAAGAGAAGGGAAGCCATAGGGTGGAGCCCTAGAGAATCTTGGATATGCAGAGATGGTAAAACAGAAAGAGAACACTTAGAAGACCATTGCCAAAGAGGTCGGAGGAAAACTCAGGGAAGACATTGAGCCTTCAGGATGACCAGTGCTTTAAATGCTTCACAATGCTGGAGGTGGGAGGCAGGTAGGGATGGGGGCCCTTGGTTAAAAATGGAAACCTGTGCTTTCTATGACTTAGGCCAAAGACTAAGAACATTCTTTTTCTTCCTAAGAACCACCTTATCCTTCTTTTCCTCCTCCTCCTCCTCCTCCTCCTCCTCCTCCTCCTCCTCCTCCTCCTCCTCCTTTTCCTTCTTCAGAGTTATTTATTTATTTTATGTGTGCGAGGTCACTATTTGCTGGGTGGTGGTGGTCACGCCTTTAATCCCAGCACTCAGGAGGCAGAGGCAGGTGGGTCTCTGTGAATTTGAGGCCAGTCTGGTCTACAAGACATAGTTCCAGGACAGGCTCCAAAGCTACACAGAGAAACCCTGTCTCGAAAAACCAAAAAGAAAAGAAAGAAAATGGAAAGAAGGCATCTGATCCCACTATAGATAGCTGTGAGCCCCCATGTGGTTGCTGTGAATAGAACTCAGGACCTCTGGAAGAGCAGGCAGTGTTCTTTAACCACTGAGCCATCTTCCCAGACACTCTTATTCTTATTCTTTTTGTTTGTTTGTTTTTCGAGACAGGGTTTCTCTGTGTAGCTTTGGAGCCTGTCCTGGAACTAGCTCTTGTAGACCAGGCTGGCCTCAAACTCACAGAGATCTGCCTACCTCTGCCTCCCGAGTGCTGGGATTAAAGGCGTGAGCCACCACTGCCCGGTCTCTTATTCTTATTCTCATTCTTTTCTTCTTCCTTCATTATCATCATATTCATTGTTGTCTTCTTTTAATTTAAACTATATTTATTCGTTTGTTTATGTGCACCCCTGCCAGAAAGCTTGGCTTAGTGGTAGAGCCCCTGCCTAGAATCCCACAGTGAGGGTCTGCAGTATCGCTCAGTGGTGGATCTTCTCCCACTCTGTGGGTTCTGGGCATTGAATTCACAATGGCCAATACTAACCTGTAGTCTGGAACTATATGTGGAAAACTTCAGCCTGCAAGTTCGTAATTAAAAACCAAGGGATATACAACTATTTCACTGCCCTCTTGGCTCTGAGACAACCAAAAGCTTATCCTTCATTTCCCCTGCCATACATCCGCTATAGCATCAGGGGCAGTGGAGGTGAGATGGAGTCACAAAAGAGAATGAGAATCTTTCCTGGTTTGGCAGGCTCCCTCCTGATTGGTTCTTACTCTTTCATCTAATTAGCATATAAATGAAGCAATCAAAGCCCACCTCCTCATTTGAAGCAAGTAAAACAGTCTCTCCATTGGCAGCCCACTTTCAGGTTTCCTTTCCATTGCCACGAGCTTTCTTTTCTGCTTAATAAAATCCCCCTTGGGACCTGAGAGCTGGCTCAGCAGCTAAGAGCACTGACTGCTCTTCCAGAGTACTCAGGTTCAATTCCCAGCACCCATATGACAGCTCACAACCAGCTGTAACTCCAGTTTCAGTGGGTCCTACTCCCACTTCTGGGCTGTGGACACCTCCACTCACACGTCCATACTCGAATACACATAATTAAAAAATAAAACTTTCAATTAAAAATGAAAGCCGCTTTCCTTGGTTCGCTCTTGGTTGTTGCTTATATACTTTGTTCTCCTTGGCTGAGACCAGAATCCTAAGGGGAAGAAAATCTGTAGGAATAGATTGCAGGGGGACAGAGGTTGGAAATGGTCCATTGATTCAGACATCCTATTTCAACCAGAGATGAGGCAGGAAAAAGCAGCTGTGCTCTGGGTGGGACTTGGTTGTTCATTGAGGTGAGAGGGTGGAGACAGAGCAGGTCCAAGGAAGCTGCAATAAAGATAGACTTGCAAGTAGATGGAGGTGAGGATTGGGGTAGAGCATTGCCGAAACCCCTCCTCCTGTTCCCAGACTGTGTGTGTGTATACGTAGGGCTATGTAAAGAAGCCAGGACACAGTTCTTTTTTTAAAAACTGAACCATGGTGCTGGAGAGATAGGTGAACTGGTCAAGTGCTTGCCTCCCAAGCACAAGGATGAGAGGCAGATCCTCAAGCTCACGCATAGAAGCAGGATATATGGGGCTGGAGAGATGGCTCAGCAGTTAAGAGCATGTTGTGATCTGTTGGGGTACTGGTTTCAGTTCTTAGCACTAAGTTACTTAGCACTAAGTCAGAGGGGGCTCACAACAGCCAGTAACTCTAGTTTTAGGAGACCTGACACCCTCTTCTGGCCTTCAATGTACCTGTATGTATATGCGCACACACAAGTTTTGTGTGTGTGTGTGTGTGTGTGTGTGTGTGTGTGTATGTATAGCAACAGGCTGTGGTGGTGTGTGCTTGTAATACCAATGTTGGGGGAGTCAGCCAGGCAGACACCTCTGGGGATCACTAACCAGCCTACCAAGTCAAACTGGCAAGTTCTAAGCCAGTGAGAGACTCTGCCTAAAGAACAGCAGCAGCAACAACAACAACAAAAAAATACCACCAACAAAGCAAACAAGGTGGAAAGAACCTAAGGAACAACGCCTGTGGTTGTCCTCTGATCTCCACATCCAAGCACATACATATGCCACCTACCTACACATAGACACCCCCCCCCCACACACACACGTTAAATCGCAGCAAGACGTTTCTACGGACCTAGAGTTGGTGCTTTGTCCCATTGAGATCATTGCCATGGAAATCAAAGATTATTTGCTGGCTACAAAGCCAGGCCATAGGCCTGACCCCCACCCAGAATCTGATTGTGATGCCCAGAGTCGTGTGCCTTGGCTGTCTCTGGTCCTGAGATGGAAGATGCTTCTGCACCCACATTGCTCAGAATGCTGAAGGCGCCTCACCTCACCCAGCGGTGGCATTGATTGTTCCTCTCAGCCTCACACCTGCCAATAGCCCAAGTCACACTCAGCAGGCTGCTAATGTCTGCCGTGCTTGGTGGAGGGTTCCCAAAGCATCTTGAACAGCTTCCCAGCCGTCCCAGGGCTGAATCAATGAGGACCCCCCATAGAATACTGAGTGTACTGGAAGACAGACAGGCAAAGGAGAGGGGAGTGAGAGCTTGTGGGTAGACAAGGTCCCTGACTGGGACACTGGGGGGCTGTTTTGTTTATCCTGGGGAGATGCTGTGGAAGGTACAGATAATGGACCCGGAAGAACTTTATGCTCATTTTTTCCATTTTCATATGTACATGTATGCACATTTGGGTACACGTTTATAAGTGTGCATGTGTGTGTGTGTGTGTGTGTGTGTGTGTGTGTGTAGGGTGAAAGTTGATATTAAGAACCATCCTTAATTTGTTCCACCTTATTCGCCGAGAGGAGTTCTCAATCAGACTCATGGCTATAACTAGTCTTGCTAGCCAGCTGGCTCTGGTCTGGAATTACAGGTGGGCTGCCAAGTCTTCCGGGCACTTAAGGGTTCTGAGGATCCAAACTATGGCCTTCATACCTGCAGCAAGCACTTTAACTACTGAGCCATCTCCCCAGCCCTGGAGAAGTTTCACTGCCTCACCGGGGCAGCATGGGTACAGTTCTGTCAGGGTGGGTTATGTGGCCAGGGTATGATTAAGGATTCAAGGCTAGGGCTGAGGAAGTACTCAGATGGTAGTATGCTTGCCTTGCATACAAGAGGCCCCAGGGTTCAAGCCTGAGCACTACAGGGAAAAAGCCAGGCGCAGCCCTGATTACACAGTAAGCCATGCTAGCTGATGTCTGCACTAAAGCACTTAACAACTGTACCATAACTTTCTGATTCTTTTTCTTGGGTCTCTACTGGAGAGACGGGTGAGGGAATTCATGCTTATAATGCCAACATTTGGAAGACAAAGAAGGAAGGTCTTGGGTTCAAGACCAGCTTGGACATATAGCAAGAGCCTGTCTCAAATAAAAATGAATGAAAGATAAATAAATGATAATGATAATGATAATAATAATGAGCTAAATCAAGGCTGGGGAGATGGGTCAAAGGCAAAGAAAGTCCTGTGCAAGCATGAAGACCTGAGTTCAGATTTTCAGAACTCAAATGAAAAAGCTGGAGGGTGGTGTCTGTAACCTCAGTGCTAGAGACAGGGCTGAGACAGAGAGAGGAGGGTGCCTGGGACTCATTGGCTAGCCAGTCTCGTCCCATTTCAGGTTCAGTGGGAGACTCTATCTTGGAAAAACAAAGCGAACAAGAAAGGTAGAAGATGCGGAGTGTTGGTTTCTGGCTTCCATGTGTGTATTCGCACATGTGCCCAGGTAGGTGTTGAATGTACACACACACACACACACACACACACACACACACACGAGAATAAGCTGGGCTTGGTGGTGCAGACCTGGATAGCAGAAGCAGAGAGATCATGAATTCAAGGCCAGCTTGGGCAACTTAGACTTTGCCTCAAGAAAAGAAATACATATATAAAAGATAAACAAAAGATGATGGACTGGGGACCACCCCTCACACACTGATGTAGGTATGAATGTTCTATGCAGGCGTGGTTGCCATTAGCTTTCTTCACAGGAGCTTTCACTTGGAAAACTGACCTTGCTTTTCTGGCAAGACTTAGCAAAAATAAAGTTATTACAGGTAACATGTCTGATGGGACCGAGAGATGGAAGGCAAGAGCACATGCTGATCTTTCAGGGGACCAGACTTTGGTTCCCAGCAGCCTTATCAGATAGCTCCCACAGCCTGCAAATCAGATCCGGGGCATTGACATTCCCTTCCGGCTTTGGCATCTTTACACACAAGTGTATTCATGCACACACACACACACACACTCACTCACTTGCGCTTGTGCACACACAGAAATCTTCTTAAGAAGTGACAACTTTGGGGACCTTTAAGGACAGCAAACTGTCTAGACGATGATTTCTTGAAACACCAGTCACTCCTAAAGAAAAACAATCACCCAAAAATTAGCAAAAACTCCCTTTTTTTTTTTTTGACATTTCTTCAGTATCTCAGCAATGCGAGCTTGACAATGGCGGGGACTGCAAATACAACAAGCTGTTCCTGAAGTCCCGCAGGGAGACACAGTCAGCTATGCTGGTGGCGGTAGATGCTGTGACACTTGGTTTGACTCCAGAAGCTCAGCTGGGCCATGCTTCTTGGAGAATTCCCATGTGACTGAACTCTGGTTTGCAGGACAGTGTGGCCACCTCTGCTGTACATGAAGGTCTATTTACTAAGCCTCATGGTGGGCTTGGAGACCTTGCTCAGCCAGGCTGGGCTCACAACCAAAACAATAAAGTCTCATGGCGAGCCAACCACCAGCCATACTGAATCACTTAGTGTTCTTATTGCTGCAAATTCCCGAGAAAATTGCTTTAAGCGAGGAAGGGACTATTTGGATCACAGTGTGAGGGTACAGCCCATCGTGATGGGGAAGGCATGGCAGCAGACACGTGAGGAGACTGGTCACGTGGCCTCCACAGTCAGGGAGCAGAGAGAAGTGGACGCTGGTGCTCAGCTCACTTTCTCCTTTTTATTCAGTCTGGATTCCCCAGCCCATGGATGAGGCTGCCCATAGTTAGGGTGACTCTTGCCACTTCAGTTAGAAGTTGCCCATCTAGAAAATACTTCATGGACATTCCTTGAGGTTTGTCTCTAATGTCATTCTTTTTTTTTTCTTTTTCAAGACAGGGTTTCTCTGTGGTTTTGGAGCCTGTCCTGGAACTAGTTCTTGTAAACCAGGCTGGTCTCGAACTCACAGAGATCCAATGTCATTCTTAATCCAGTTAAGTTGACAGTGAAGACTGACTGTCACAGATGCCACACACAGACAACTAACACTAGCCTTTTCCTGGACCTTCTAAAGACAAACAATTCATTAACCTTCTACGAGTCTGCAAGAGCATAGAAACATTAGGCACTCTTGTCTTTTTGTTTCGTTTTATTTGTTTTGGTGGTGGTGGTGTTTTTTGAGACAGCATCTCACCGTCTAGCCCTAACTGGTTTGGAACTCATGTAGACCAGGCTGGCCTCAAAATTATAGAGATCCTTCCACTTTGGCCTTCTGAGTGCGGGATTTTAAAGTGGATGCCACCACTCCCAGCCAACACTGGTGTTCACAGAGCCTTCTAAGAAGCAGCCATTGGTGGCGAAAACAACCAAACAAAAACCCTGAAAAGCCTCTCAGAGTGATATGTCTTAATATAAATGGATCTTCCGCTCTCCGATCTATAGACATTGTTGCCGCAATACTATAAGAGCATCAAGGTTATAAAAGCCAGGAATAGTCAGCCTGTAGCAGCCTCATCTGAACACAATTAGGACGAATACTGCAAGCGTGTCTCTTAGTAATAAATCTTTGTCCACTCTGCTGGTGATTTCCTACAAGTCTATCTTTGAGCATAGGCGGTTTTTTAAGAGCACTGCAGTATCTTGTCACACAGCTCTCCAGAAGGAGTGATTTGTGAACTAGATGCTCCTTAATTCACATTTTGAATATGAATGGCCTTAGGTGATATTTTTTTGGTGTGTGCCTGTGTGTGTGTGCCATCATATGTGCTCAGGTGAATATGCACTTGTATACACATGCTTGTGGAGGTAAGAGAAGCATGTTTTTAAAATGTGTTTTGTTTTGTTTTATACATATGAGTGTTTTGCTTACGTGTATGTACATGCACCATGTGCATGAAGTATATTTGAATGCCAGAAGATGGTGTTGGATCCTTTGGAACTAGGGTTATAGACAATTGCAAATTTCTGTGTGTACGCTAGAAACTGAACCCAGGTCCTCTGCAAGAACAGCCAGTGCTCTTAACTGCTCAGTCATCTCTCTAGAGCCCAGGACAACTTTTGGGGGGAAGTGGAACAGGATTTTCCTCTTAACAACACTGTGATTCCCTTATGCAGTCATTTCAGCTTCCACAATGACAGCTTTGTGAGTGAATTTTGTTGTTCATGTATGTGACTGCACACACACAGGCTATGACTTGCTTGTGGAGTCGTTCGTCTCCTCCCAACACGTGGGGGCTTAAGGATCAAACTCAGAGTGCCGCTGAGCCATCTTGCCAGCCCGAGCCCAATTGCCAAAAAGGTCTTTTTCATACTGGAGCAAGAGAAAATAAAAAGCCGCTGAAGTTTTTGGCAATGTCTAACCACTAACAGTGCAGATCCTGGCTCGAGTAAGTGTTTTACACAGCACTAGCTTAATACCTGGCACATTAAATATTCCGAGAAACAGTCATTCACTTTGAGGGGTTAGAGAATTGTTGCGTTGTTTTATAGTATGATCGTCCTTCTAAGAGCAACTGTGCTCTGCATATGTCTAAGGGACAGAAGGGTGGTTATTCTAAGATATCTGAGGGTTGGAGCTGGGAAGAGAATGCATTGCCATGCAAGCATGGAGACTTGGGTTCCCATCCCCCAGAATCCACACAAAAGCAGATGTGGTAGTGTATCTTTAGAATCCTAGAGTGAGATGGAAGTTGAGACAGGAGGATCTCTGCAAGCCAATGGCCAGCTAGCCTAGCAACAGCAGGGTGGACAAGAGACCTTGTCTCAAGGACAGTAGAAGGTGAGGACTACACTCAAAGTTGACCTCTGACCTCCCCATGTGTGCCTTGGCATGCTTGCACCTGCATATCTGCACCCCCCCCCACACATGCATATATACTCACTTGCACAATTATTTGAAAAATAAAATACCCAAGAAGCACATATGTCCTTAAATATCAAGACGGGTGTGATGGCTCAGTGGGTAAAGTTCTTATTGCTAAGCCTGATGACCGAGTTTTGCCCTAGGACCTACATGATAGAAGGAGAGGCCTAACTGAAGACTTCACACACACACACACACACACACACACACACACACACACACACACACACATACGTGCAATTTTAAAGCATCACACTTAGCTGAGAAATCAAATGCACCTTCATGTCTCCAGGTGTCTCTTAGCGGACCACTGACTGCCGTGTCAGAACAAGGTCCATTAGGATGCTGGACCACCAAGCTGTCTGGAGAAGCATCCATGTCCCTGCCAAGGCTCATCCTTCACCTATGTCATCTCTTTCCCAGACAGGGTTTCTCCGTCTGGCTCAGGGATAGAATATGAATCAGGTCATCAGTGGCCTCCTGAATTTATCGTCTCTCCTTCAAACTGATGGTATATCTAGGGTCGTTGAGTTGAGCTCAACTCTGGGATCTATTTTCTAAGAAGATTTTTTTCCAGCTTGGGAAAAATATCCCCTCCGGTCAAAGAGGGACAGGAAGAGTTAGGGGGAAGGCTTATTAAATGTGTGAAATTGGGGATGGGGGTAGGGAGATCATTCATTGGGCAACACCCTGGTCATGCAAGCAAGCATTAGGCCTGAGTCCAATCCTCAACAGTCACGGAGAAGATGGGCACAGTGGTGTGAGCCTGTACTCTCAACAGTGAGGGGACAGAGGCAGGATCCTCTTGACCAATCAACCAAACTGGAGAACTCTAGGTTCAGTGAGAGACCCTGTCTTTAAAACATTTGAATAAGAAGCAAGGATCCCCGTGAGAAACTGAGAAGGGTATTCTTCTCAGAGGAAGTGATAGGACTCAGGAAGTAGCCCAAGATGCTGAGTTGTCTGTCACGGCTGCATCCTTGAGCATGTCCCTTCACACGTGTCAGGGGCTGTCTTAGCGGTTAAATTTGTGGGAATCTCTGACCTTAATGAAACTGGATGTTTCTATACAAAAAAAAATTTGAATAATGATTGAAAAAAAATCTGACATTAGCTTCTGACCTTCATACGCGTGTACCCTCACACATGTGCACATGGATACCCTCGCCCTGACATGTGCACCCCCATACATGTGCATGTGGGTACTCTCCCCCTGACATGGACACACAGATACCCTCCCCCTTGACATGTGCAACTCCACCCAGGTGCACACGGATGCCCTGCACTCGACATGTGCACCCCATACATGTGCACACAGATACCCTTCCCCCATACATGTGTACACGGATACCCTCCCTCCTCACATGGGCACCCCCACATTTGTGCACATGGATTATCACACCCATACAAGGGTGTGGTGGGAGATAGCAATGAGATACAGCCCAGGCAGTATTGGGAGAGATGGTGGGAGATTGTGTCATGAGGGGATGTCGCAAGCAGTGAGGTGCACCCGCTGTGGTACACCCGCCGTGGTTTCTCTAGCAATGCCCCGTCATCTGAAAGATGGGACAGAACTAATACACCTGTGAGCTTTCCCAGGTGGGTCGCAGTGTGCTGGGGACAAGGGATTGTAGTCTGAGAAGGGACAGAATCAAAGACCGTTCAGTGTACAAGAGGGAAAAATAGAGAAATCAAGCAACTAGAAGTTTCCATGTTGCAAAAGAGCCCAGTGGGCTAAGTAGAGGAGGCACAGAAACAATTTGAATCTGAAACACCCCCTCCCATCTGAAGATTTCTTCTCTGGTGCATGGTGCTGTTTGGGGAGGCCGTGGGACCTTTTGGTGGTGAGCTTTAGTTGATGGGGGTACTTTTGAAGGTTACACCTAGTTCACAGCCCCTTCCTTCTGTTCTGTTTCCTGTTCACCATGAAGGAAAGTTTCCTCTGCTAGACTCCTATAGCTGTGATTTCCTGCCCAAGTCCATGGGGCTAAGTGACCATGGACCGAGTGATCTGAAATTGTGATTTAAAGAAATCTTCCCCACTAAGGTAGTTTCTCCTGGGTATTTTGGTCAAATCTATGCAAAAAAGTAACTAGTGCAAGCTGTTACCTGTTATGAAGATATAGTCATATACATTTATTTGCATTGAATTTGCATAATGTATATGTGCAATGTATATTTACATACTTTCAATATGGATGTTTGCAAAATATGTATTTGCAACATAAATTTGAAAAGTACATATTTGTGATATATGTATATACATGTAGCGTGTTATTTTTACATTTATATACCTTCATAATATATGTCATTTGCAAATGTATATCTGTAAAATGTATATTTATGACATGCATTTATATATGTACAATACAGACTGATAAAATATGTGATATATATAAATATATACACTTATATATGTTACAATGTTTATGGTTATTTACAAGATACATGCATGTGTAGATTTGTGAAATCCTGACTGCATGGCTCACTGGTAGAGGGCCTGCCTGGAATCCTCCAGTGGGGGACTGGCGGTATAGTTCGGCAGTGGAGTGCTTGCGTAACATACATAAGGCTTTGGATTCCATCCCCAAGACTGTAATAAAGAAATAAGCAAACACACTAATTAATCACATTAAATAGGTCAATATGAAATGAAATTGTTTTTTACTTAAAACTCATCAGTTCAGCTCAGTGGGAAGAGTCAAAATCAATGCAAGCATGCAGATTTGGGACAGAGAAGTCACTTCCCCTGATGCCTTTGGTGTTGTTTTGGTGACCAAAACATCTGTATAAACACGAGCATTTCTATATCCAGACATCTGAGTCGAAGAAGCCAAAGGTCTGCTCTCTGGCACCATCGAGAAAACCCTCTTCCAGGCAGTCTGTGCATTGTAAGGCGCCCCAGAAGACTTCTGTGGCTGAAGGCCCGGGCTGTAAGGTGGGAGTGGGTGGCGGGGAGAGACTCCTCGCAAAGTTGTTTTGGGGCCTGGAGCTTCAACAAATGCTGTTTTCAATTACCCAACTATTTGCTAGCAAACAGATGTTTGAAATCACATAGCTATGACATGAGAACGCTGGGCTGAGGTTTCCACACAGCCGAGGGGAATATGAGCCACTCTGGAGCATTCTGTAAATGTTCCGTGACCTGGATCCTCTTCCTTCTTTCCCCATTTCCCAAACTCCTGGCACCTTCTGCTGGGAAAGGAATGTGAGTCTCTGATAGTTCCTCTTTCCCTGTGGCTGCCCTCTCACCGCTGTCTTCTAGAGGTCTGCCCTGTGCTCCGAAGCTGGCCTTCTCACCAGAAAACAGCCCTCGTTGGGAGGCATTACCTTTCAACGGAGCCCCAGGCCTGGTGGCACAGTCTTGTTAGCTTAGTTATTTGGGAGGTAGGTAAGAGGATCCTAGTTCAAGGCCTGCCTGGGCTACAGAGTGAGTTCAAAGTCAGGCTAAGCAACAGAGTGAGTTTCAAGGTCTGCCTTGGCTGCAGAGTGAGTTCAAGGCCTGCCAGGGCCAAAGAATTTGTTCAAAGCCTGCTTGAACTATAGAGTGAGTTCAAGGGCAGCCTGAGCTACAGAGTGAGTTCAAGGACTACAGAGTGAGTTGAAGGTTAGCCTGGGCAACCTTAGCAAGAAGTTGAAGGCAGAGAAAGAGGTCTGGGAGTACAGTGCAATGGCAGAACGTTTGCTTAGCATGTGCGAGGTACTAGGTTCAGCCTTCAGCATCACGAAAAAAGCTCAGCTGAACAATTTACTTAGTGCCTGGTGCCTGGTGGTCCCTGGGGTGATGGATGTTCCCTCCGTGCCTCTCACCTCTGAGCTAAAATACACACAGCAACTCCGAGAACTGAAGCTTTACATTTTTTAAAACTCAGAACTGCCAAATTTAAACTGTTAAAAGGAAATCAAATATAGAATCCCAAGGGAGAATCAAAACAAATATATGAAAAAAACCAAAACTCCCAAAACCTCTGGGATTGGGTTCTAGAAGCCTGGCGAGTTGCCTTTTTCTATGTGGAAAAGGGAGAGAGAAAAATTACCTATATTTTCAGTATGGGGCCCTCATGAAGGCATAAGCAGGTTACGCTTAAAACAAGGGTTTAAAACAAGGAGGAAGAGATCAAAAATTAGAGAGGAAATCGGTGAGGTTGAGAAGTGGAGTCGGGCATTTCCGTGGGACATGCTTGGCATCCCAGCATCTAGGGAGCAGAGGCAGGAGGACTGAGTTTGACCTGGGTTACAGAGTGAGACTCTGTCTCAGATACCTTCTGGAATGCTGTTATAGTCATATTTATTTTTCCTGGCTGAGCTCTTGCTATGTGGGTGGGGAGAGAATAGAGAGGGTTGGAAGAGGAGAAGGAGAGTAATGGAGATTTGTTTGACCCCCTGGCTTAGTGGCTAGTTTTAGCTGTCAGATTGACACAATCTGGAATCACCTGGGTAGGAGTCTCAACAAAGGAGTGTCTAGACTGGGTTGGCCTATGAGTACTGACTCGTATGGGGGATTATTTTGATGGTGTTAAGGTGGGAAAACGCAGCCCACTCTGGGCGCCGCCATTCCCTAGGCAGGGGACACTGAGCTGTATAAGAGTGAGAAAACGAGGTGAATACTAGTGTACATGCATTCGTTTACGCCTCTTTCTCCTTGACTGCGGTTATACTATGATTAGAGTTTGAACTAGCTTAGTTACATAAACAGCCAAACTGTCAAAAAGAGAGCAGAGGGGAAGGAAGGAGAGAAAGAGAGAGAGAGAGAGAGAGAGAGAGAGAGAGAGAGAGAGAGAGAGAG
>NW_026068043.1:3546990-3550780 GCF_014885135.2 Alexandromys fortis
TGTGTGTGTGTGTGTGTGTGTATTTGAGCACTCAAGTGGCTTTCAGGAGACTACTTGCTGGTTTATTCCTTTCCCCATGTGAGCACTGGGGATCCAACTCAGGTTCTCAGGCTTGACAGTGAGCCCTGGTACCTACTGTGGTGGTTTGAATGTAATTTGTCCCCATAAGCTCATAGAGAATGGCACGATTAGGAACTGTGGCTTTGTTGGAGTAGGTATGCCCTTTTTGGAGGAAGTGTGTCACTGTGAGGGTGGGCTTTGAGGTCTCGTATGTGTTCAAGATAATCGCCTAGTGAGGCACACTTCTGTTGCCTGCAACTGTTGCCACTCGGCTACCTTTTCAGCACCATGTCTGTCTGCATGCCACCATGTCCCACCATGATGATAATGGCCTGAACCTCTTAACTGTAAGTCACCCCAGTTAAATGTTTTCTTTGTAAGAGTTGTTATGGTCACGGGCGTCTCTTCACAGCAATAGAAACCTGATAAACCATCTCCGCTGGTTTCCCCCTTTCTCTTTTGATTAGATATTTTTCTTGTTGATTTGGAAGTGCTCCAAAAATGCTTAAAACGCTATCCATCTGCACGTGTGAATCATTTTTGCACTTTCTACCCTTTCTTTAGCTCCATTCGCAACACTCATTTATCTCTCCTGTGCTCCTGGGTTTTGTGAGTGGCCCAGTAGAGTCTCACCAGCTTCAAGATTATTCACCAAAATCTTTTTCTAATTGCTTCACTTTTTCTTTAGAAATTTTAAAACTCTTCCAAGCATGGCTGTACATCTCTTTTCAATCCCAGTATTTGGGAGATAGAGGCAGGCAGATCTCTGTGAGTCAAGGCCAGTGTGATTTACATAAAACGTAAATCAGGACAGCCAGGACAATAAGAATCTGTTTAAAATCTATTTGAATTCATTTTTGTACAAACAGTGATTACATTAGGCTGATAAGATGGCAACCAGGTAAAAGCATCTGCTGCCCAGCCAGATGGCTTGTGCATTCATTATCCAGGACCAAGAGGGGACCCGACTCTTCCTGCAAAGTGTCCTCTGACCTCCACGCATAAACCATGTGGTGCTTATCCACACAATACACATAGGACACAATAGCAATAAGAATCAGTTGCATATAAAGAAGGGATTGAGTCACTGAATTAATTATCTTGTTAATTAATTAGTTAATTAATTAATTTTGTGATGTTGGACATGGAACCCAGGGCCTTGCACATCCTGAGAGAATGTTCTACTTCTGAGCTACGTGACTGTCCCCATCCTCCTCCTCCTCCTCATCATCACCATCCCAACCCTATCCTTATCATCATCCGAATCCCCATCTCCATCCTCACACTATATCATGCACATCTCCATCAATTCTTCACCATCACCATCCCTAACCCCATCATTAGCATAATACCCATCCTAGCTCTATCCTCAACATTATCATCATTTTCTTCACCATCATCATCACTTATTTTGTGATGCTGAGGATGGTACCCAGGGCATTACATGTACTAAGCAAGTACTCTGCCATGGAGATACATCCCCAGTCAACATCATTACTGCTTTGTGATGCTGGGCATGGTACCTAGGTCCTTGAAGATATCAGGCAAATCTGGGAATGAGTCACATTCCCAGTCCTGAAGTCCCTGAATTTTAACGTTATTATTGAACACCTTAAAAGCACTTACTCCCCCTTCCCCTGTATCACTTCAGCATAAAAGCAGCAGGACCAAGTAATCATGGAGTGAAAGTGTGAGCCAAAGCAACTTTCTTAAGTTGCTTATCTCAGGTATTTTTTGCCATAGTAACAGAATTTCATTATCCATAAATGTCAGCAAGGACCTCATTGGCTCCACCCACCATCAGCGTGCCTGAAAGCACAGCTCAATCCCGGCCAGCCTTCTTTTCTTCCTGTGTGTGCTTCCTGCTCTGTTTCCATCCCCGTAGAAGCAGCAGCTCATGCTGACCCTCGCCATCAGGACACATGTAAGCCACGTCCTGCTGCTAATGACATAATTATGTGCTTTTGAGATCAGGTCAGGAGAACACCAGCGATGCTGGAAATAATCAAATCCAGGCACTCAGGGAGAGCGGTCCAAAGATGTGTTCACCAAGGTCTCCTGGGCTCCGGGCTCATGGGCTCAAGGCCCAGGGCTCAAGGCCATAGAGCTGAGGCCAGGCAGGGGAATGAAAGTGAAGCAGCTGCCAGGTTGTTCAATCAAGGGAGGGACAAGAGAGAAGAGAGGGTCAAGCCATCCCAGACCATCAGCCCAGGGCTTAGCTACCAACCAGGCCAGAAAACCAGGGCCAAGATTTAAGTGGCACTTAGCATGTTACTGGAACCTTCTTCCATCTCCAGGGAGCCCTTGTCTAGAAAGTTCTTAGTCTAGTGTGAATGTCCTTACCACAGGGAAAGAGAAGGAGGAGTTCTTGAGGACACTTTCATCTGGTCAGGCACACTGGCTACCTCCTTAGTCACAGTAAAAACAAAAACCTGAGACACAAACCCAGTCTTTGGTGCCTGAAGGAATTTCTTTTCATTGTGCCTGATGCTTCTTCAAACACTGGCCTGTTTCTACAGCTCCTTCAGCTGAGAGAACAAGGAGAATACTGGCTTCACTTGGGAACAAATGTCAGGCATTCAATTTCTCCAGTGTGGGTGTGTGTGTTTGTGTGTGTATATATTGCAAGAGTATATAAGCATATTTGTATGTGCACAGCTGTATACATGTGTATAGGTATGTGTGTAGGTCAGAGGTCAACTCTGGGTATTGTTACTTGCGTTTTGAGACAGCATTTCTCACTTGGAACCTGACATTGACTCACTGGCCAGTGAGTCTCGGGTATCCATCAGTTCCCACCTCTCCAGCTTTGGGATCACAAGCAAGTGCCCCCACACCTGGCTTTCTTTTTAAAATTTATTTGTTTATTTTAAGTTTGTGTGTGTGGAGTTGTAACTTAAAATTTTTATTGATTTTTTTTTGTGTGCATGTGTTTATGCCTGAGAGCATGTATGTGCACCCTATATGTATAGGTGCCCACAAAGGTCAGAAGAAGATGTTGGATTCCCTTGAGCTGGAGTTATAGGTGGTTGTGAGCTGCTTGATATGGGTGCTGGAAACCGAACTGAGGTCCACTGTAAGAGAAGCAAGTGCTCGTAGCCATTGAGCCGGCTCTTTAGCCTTAGCGTGTGGCTTTTGAGAGGATATTTGCGATGGCTTTTACTGTAAACACGTGCGTGTGTGAGCCACTTGACTTCATTGATGGCTACTTGACCTCATGGAGTTAGGGTTTGGTGTAAGTGACTCCGTCTTGGCCCTGACAGTTCTCATAGAATCGTCTTCCAGCTCCCTACATCTCTCCTGCTTGCATACTTACTGAGACTCTTTATTCCCTTACAACTCCGGGAAGAGTTGGCTTAATGGGAAAAAATAGACCTGTGTCAAGATTCCCATCATAAAATACTAGCCTAAGGAGAACATGTTTGAGGATGTCTTAAGTCATTTTTGTAAATAGACCTGTGTCAAGATTCCCATCATAAAATACTAGCCTAAGGAGAACATGTTTGAGGATGTCTTAAGTCATTTTTGTTTTAAGAGCAGATGGAGGTATAGCTTAGCAGTAGAGCCCCCTGCCTAGAATCCCCCAGTGAGGGGCTGGGGTGTGGCTCAGTGGTAGAGCACCTGCCTAGAATCCCTCAGTGAGGGGCTGGTGGAATGCCAGTAACTCTTTTGTAGAATAGGTGCAGCCTTGGGTTCAATCACAAGAACTGGAAGAAAAAGAAAACTAAAA
>NW_026068043.1:3552984-3571540 GCF_014885135.2 Alexandromys fortis
GGGAGGGAGGGAGGGAAGAAGGATAGTAAGCTAATGCATGAGAGGACAACCTTGGGTTTCGCTCCTCAGGAACACTGTCTCTACTCAACTTGGAACTCAACCAGGTGGGCTAGACTGGCTGACTATGGAGGCTCAGTGGTCCCTCGAGTCTCTACTTTACAAATGCTGGGGGCATAAGGTCACACCACCTGCTACACTCCTGGCCTGTGAAAGTTTTATTTTTGTTGTTGTTCTTGTTTTGTTCTGTTTGTTTTAGCAACATTTTTGCTTAGTTTTTTTGTATGTGTACCAGAGTAAGTGGAGGACGACTTGGGGGAGTCAGTCCTCTCCATCATGTGGGTCACCATGAGAAACCTTAGGATTTCAGTCTTGGTAGCAAGGACATTACGCCACCGAACCCATCATACCCTCATTTGGCTTTCAAACGAGAGGGCAGATGGCTCAAACTCAGGTCCTCACACCATAGGGCAAGCCTCTTAGTCACCATCTCTCCCACCCCAGAACTAATGACCTTTTGAATCAAGCTCACGGGATGGCACAGGAAGCGAGCTGGTACCTGCGGGGGACCTACCTGAGACCGCTGAGGACATTCTCTGTGTATGGTTTCTCCACTCTCAGTCTGATCCTCCCTGGAGCCACAGAGCAAGCCGCCTTCAGCTGCTCTGAGGAGGAGAGCAGTGTGTCTGGGGAGACGGTGTGAGGAAGACGATGCTGGGGACAGCAGGTGTCACGGGGGGATTTTACAGAGGAGAGGCCAGAGTCACCCCGAGGAGACTCTAGAACCAAGAGAGAGCCCTTGTGCTCTTTTACACTACAATGTTTATGGCTCTCGGTGAGGTGGACATAGGAAAACAGCCTAATAATATTTTGAGTATCTAAATGTAGGGGCATGGGGAGAAGTTGAATAAATAACACATTTTTAGTCAAAGATCCTATGGGAGAGTATCTGAAACCAAATAATCCACTTTTATTTTCACTGTTATTTTTTGAAGATTTATTTTTTTATGTGAGCATGCATGATTCTGTGTAGGATGGCTAGAGGAAGATAATCTGAATGTACTTATTAAGTTATCTGATGTGGGAGTCTCCTCTGTGTGCTGTGATTACCATTAATGAAAAAAGAAACTTAAGTTCATATTAAAAATTAAAAAAAATATGTAAGTGTATCTTAATTTGTTTCTGTACAAGAATACCCAAGGATGGGTACTCTGTAGAGAAAGGAAGCTTATTTTTTCACAGGTATGGAAACTGAGACATTTAAGATTGAGGTACCAGCAGATTCGGTGGGGTCTCTCTGCATCCACAATGGTGTCTTGAATTCTGTGTCTGGCAAGGGATGACTATGACCCTCATCCCTCAGTCAAGACCTCTCAAGAGGTTGGACCCTGACAACCGAACCGTCTCCCAAAGCTCTGCATCTCCCAACAAGGTTGCACCTGGGGATTAAGTTTAACGATGAAATCCTGGAGGAAACCAAATAATTCAAAACCTCTATCATAGTTCTGTCGAGAAGCTGAGAGAGTTCAGTGGAAGAATATGTCAAGAAAGACTTTTCGGAGGAAATCATAAGCGAGCCTGCTGCTGAAGAATACACAAAGAGTCACCAGGGTGAAGAGAACGGAGCTTACACCAGAGGAGAGGTGTCAGTGTGATGTTAATATTGACAGTTGACATGACTGGATTTGGAAACACCTAGGAGGCGCGCACGCCTCTGTGAAAGCGTTTCTTATTTAAAAACAAGATTTATTTTATTTGTGTATGTGTGTGTGCAAGCAGATGCCTATACGTGTTGAGTGCAGGTTCCCAAGGAGGCCAGAGGTGTAGGATGCCCTGGAGATGGAGTTACAGATGGTTGTGAGATGCCTGATATGGATACTGAATACCAAACTCTGGTCCTCTGAAAGAGCAGTATGTGTTCCAAACTGCTGATCCAGCTCCAGCTCCAGGTTGTTTTTTTCCATGACGGATTGACTTTTGTGTATGTGGTATATGTGTGCATGCATGTTCATGTGGGTACATGTGTGTACCTGTGGAGGTCAGAGATTGATTGACAATGTGTTCCCCAGTTGCGCTCAACCTTATGATTTTGGGTCTCCTCACTGAACCTGGAACTGTCTAGGATGGATGACCAGTGAGCTCTGGGGGAGCTACCTGTTACCCCAACTGCTATCCTGGAGTTATAGACACCTATGGTCATGCTTGGCTTTTTCAACATGAGTATTGGGGTTCCAAACTCAGGTCCTCATATGTACACAGCAAGCAATTTATCCTCTGTGTCACTGCGTCACAGGCCCCTGTGAGGGAATTTCTAAACTGGACTAATTGAAGGCCCAGGCCGGATATGGGGACGGGGAGGGGCAGACTGCATAATACAGGAGACAGAGATCTGAGCACCAGCAGCCATAGCTCTTTGCTTCCTGACTTTGGAAACAATGCAAACATCTGTCTCATACTCTGCCACCGTGACTTCCCCACAACGATGCTTTGCTCCATTGAAGTGTGAGGCAAAAGAACCCTTCCTTCCCTAAGTTGCTTTTGTCAGGTGTTTTGTGACCACAACTACAACAACAACAATGACAATGACAAACTAATGGGATCAGCCACACAGCAAGCTGCTCCCAGAGGCTCTGGAGGGCTCTGAGTATCGTGTTGAGAACAGAAATGCTGCTTACAGTTGCTGGGTACAGCGACTGCCTGGAGACATGCCTGCTATACAGCAATGCTTCCAATTTAGAAATCCAGACTGTACCATCCACAAAGTGCCCAACTCCATGTCATTCTCTTCTCCTTCACATTTCTGATTTCTGATTCAGAATCCAGGTAAGCCAGGCCATGAGTCCACATGTAGCTGCAAGGGAGGCTGAACAAGTCGGTACCTTGCACTTTAGCTTCTGTTTGACTAGTAGCTCAAAAAAAAGTATTAAGAGGGATCAGATGCTAGGCAGCCAAAGAGAATGACAATTATCACTCTGTTAGGAATGGAACTGAAGGGATGGAGTTTAAAAGAATGACAATTATCACTCTGCCAGGAATAGGGATGAAAGGATGGATTGAAATGACTTTGTAAGACTTCCTGAGAGAGCAAACGCCTCAACTACTGAAGGAAATTAAGGAACACTGATGCCTAGCTATTATGATCTTATTAACTCCTAAGGAGATCCCTTCACTGGCTTAATGGGAGCTTTGGCACCGCAAATTGAATGCAACTCTCTGTCCTCATGTCTTGTTTTATGATGGGACCCTGTGGACGCCGTCCTTTATAAACCAGCGCACATTACAGAAACAGCAGGCATTTCAATTGCTTCTCTTCCCGTCAACCCAGGCTGACATTGGAAGTATTTTCTGTTTTAACCCAGAAGGTGATAGTTAATGTTATCATTCTGAATGTTGAAGTCTAAAGACACAATACTGGGGTCTAGTTGTTACCTAGCAGGGACGTAAGGACCACAGGGACGTCTTGGGTTTTTAGACAGGGGCTATCCTCGGAGAAGGGCTCTTAAACTGGATAGAGGCACAACTCCACACTGTCACCCACAGCAGCCTGGGGAGTTCCCTTTATCTTCAAAAGAACTTGACTAAGATAAATTGGGATCCTCAACATCACTGCAGAAGAGAATTTCAAGATGAGTCGGTAGAGCTGAGTAGGGGTTTGTTAAGAGTATGTGTACCTTCTGTGTGTGCATGAGTGTGTGCGTGCAAGAGTGCATGCATGTGTGTGTGAACATGCATGTGGGAGTCAGAGGAGAATGTTGGGTACCCCATTCTCCCTTGTTGTACTTGGTCAGATCCTCCAAGTAAAACAGATACCATATTTACCAGATCAGCTGCACTTCATCATAGGTCACCATCCCAATAGACTTGTGCTCCATTGACTTTTCCATAGAGCAGGTGTGAGTGTGGAGGATCACCGGACCCTCAGCTCAGATTACAACCACTCCTCCCAGCCATTTATATGCAATGTGGCACTAATTACTCATGGTCTCTGGGGCTGGGAGGTTCTAGAGTGTATATATATATAAGCTTGGGAAGTTAGCTGAAGAGCCTGCATCTTTGCAGATACCAGGAAAGTGTAATCCAGGCTGGCTGAAGACTTTCCAGTACAACTGCTCTGGGGTCACCCACGTTCCTGTCAGTGACCCCTCTCCAATGCTCAAGAAGTAAAACTCAATAATCACATTGATTCTCCAGGGTGGACGTCCATGGAATCACACTTTGGTTTATCATTGGGACTTTTTAGACATAGAGGGGTCAACATTTGTTTAAGACTCCCTAGGGAAGGAATTCTTGAACCATCTCTTGAGACAGGGCCTTTCTGTGAGCCTGAATCTAGGCTGCAAGTCAACGAGGCCCAGTGATCCTCCTGTCTCTGCCCTCTGACAGGGTTGGGGTCATAGGCCTATGAGCAGCCACACATAGATTTTTATGTTGCTGGGGATCCGAACTCATATCTTCATGCTTGAGCAGCAAGCATTATTACCCACTGAGCCATCTCCCTTGCTCTGAAGAAGCATTTTTAGCATAGATTTTAAGCATAGGAGTTAAGAGAAAGAGAGACATCTGGGAAGAAAGTAAACCACGCTTGACAGGGTGGGTGTGGGCATGTGTCTTGACAGTAGTGTATGCCATTTGGGGTTTCTCAAGTTACAACCCAAAGGGTTGCTCCGAACTTTCCATCATCATATACGTGTGTGTGTGTGTGTGAGCGCGCGCATGCACATGTGTGTGTATGTGTGTGTATATGTTTGTTTACTTTTGCGTGTGTCTCTATGAGTGCAGGGTAGGGAACACATGACACATATATGAACATCCAAGGACAATTTGTGGGAGTCAGTTCCACCATGTTGGTCTTGGAGATAGGACTCAGGGCCTCAGGGTTGGCAGCAAGAATATTAACCTACTGGGCATCTGGCTGCCTTGCTCCTCTCTTTGGATAAGATTATGAGGTAGCCATGGAGGCGCCTTTGGTGGGATTGCAATCTGGTAAGATAAAACCAGGAGCTCCCCAGGGTTGTTCAAGGGGGCGGTATGGTCTCATGGCCCATGCTGTCAGACTCGGTAGGCCCTCCCGCTCCTCTCCCAGGGTCTGGATCCAGAACCGGGTATTTTTTCCCACAACAACCATGTAGTCCACTGACCTCTATGTACAACAACAGCTTCAGTGATAAGTTTTCCCCTTCTAGCCCCCAACCACAGCCTTCATGGCTACGGTTGAGCCCTTTGCTGCTTTTCATAGCAAAAAATGTGACCAGACCACCTGGGGTCAGTCCTCCCACACAGACACTGCGCATGCCCTGTGGTGCATTTGACTGGGGGTCCAGGGTCCCTCAGATTTTTCTTTCTCCCTTTTCTTTTCTTTTGGGCCACTCATCAGTGGTCTCCACTGCGAGAGACCGCCCACAGCAGCCTCTAACTTCTCTGGCTTCTAAGTCACTCAGACTGTAGCCAGTCAGGCTTTAACACCCACCTAGAAAGAGAGGACGCTCTTCTATAAGCCCTGCAGTGTTCACCACCATTTCACACCTCACCTGCAGACAGGAAACGTCCTTGTGGTGTCGCCGTTTTCGCGGACTTTTATGTTTTCAGCTATGGTATAAACCCTCCCTCCACTGGTGTCACACCGGCTCCACTGGCTCCACTTTTCCTCAGACTGTCCCTGCCACTTCTACAGCTGTCAACAAGATTGGTCAGTTCCATGAGGCAGCTGCTTTCAATGCCCGCCTTTTGCTCCCCGCCACGGCTTGTGGCATGGCAGCTCAGCAACAGGGTGGATTATGCCTCTAGGTCTCTTTTCCAAACAACATGTGACTGCTGCCATTTTGACTGAGGTCAAGTGACCGTCTTACCTAGGTCAGGTGACTTCACTGCCATCTTAACTAAGAGCCAGGTCAGGTGACCAAGTTCCGCCGTCTTTACTGAGGTATTCCCTGCCTGGTCCTGGTTTACGTATGTTTTTGTCTCTAAATTCCTCGTATGTTTTTGTCTCTAAATTCCTCTTGCTGACTCTGTTGCATGTGTGTTTTGCACAGTGGCATGACTTTGGTAGGGCCTACCATGAGCATCCACTTCACCCAATTCCTGTTCACTCTGTGTGTGTGTGTGTTCATACATGTAACTCAAATGTACCTTTTTACTGTTAAATGTTCTAATTGTCAGTTTATTGCATCTCATTTCAGAACATAAGTCTCATGTTTTAAACTGGTATGTACTTTTAAGCCTCTTACAAAAATACTTTATATTTAATCCAACCCTGCTTTACCTGTTGAGAGCCAGTACAGTCAAGCTTGGCTCCAGCTCCCGAGGCAGAATCTATACTGTAACTATACCTGATAAAACATCCTTCAACTGCTCAGAGATCTGGGGAATATGGCATTTAAATATTTAATTATTAAAAGACTTTTCATAACAAAAAGAGACAGGTTGGTTCCTAGCAGCAGCATTCTACTTCCTCCAAGGAAGACAGAAGACAAATGGGCACAGAGCAACGTCCATCGGCAATTGGCTTCAACTGCCAAGCACTGACCACTGGGAAAAACTGCCTTTCATCTAAACTGAAGATCTCCAGACAGTGGACAGAATCAGTGGAATTGACAGCCTAGCTGTTCAGGTCAAAGTAGGCTTGTCTTCCTACAGATTTCTTAGCCCACAGGACCTTCTGGAGCCTGTCAGGCCCTGTGCTAAACAGCAAAAGGCAAAAGTGACCTTCAGTGACCATGGAGGATCCTGAGGAATAGCTCTAGGTGCCAACCAAGTAAGTTCTCTGTTGTTTTTTTAATCAACAAATCGAGTAAAATGTTATCCTTCTTAAAGCTCTCTGATGCAGTTTGATAGCTGAGAGGTTTTGTCATTTAAAAGGACAGCCTCACCAAACAGATTTCAACAAAATACAAATACAAGTTATTAAGGTGTGTACCTACAAGTTATAAAGGTGTGAGGACAAATACATACTATGAAATTTCTTTCTCACACTGCATTCCATAGTCTTAAAAATACTTTTCATTGTGCAAAAACATCTGTCACAACCATTCTGCTGCTATCTAAAACTTCTGTTTTCACAAACCCAAAGAATTCTTGTGAGTTCCAGGGAGCTGAATTCAAGGATTTACCTTAAGCAGGTTGGATACACCCATCTCAATTCCCTGGTCCTAATTTTTTTTTTCTAAACTTAACTTTGACTTCTGTTCTGCCAATACCTCAAACAGGTGTAAGAGACACCAGACATTTCCATACCATAAACACCAAACAGGAACACAGAGAATAGCTATGCCAGGATGTGTCCAGCACCCAGCTTTCTCATCCCCCCTCAGATGGTGCCCACAAATAAGCAGGAAGCAGTCTTGAGAATCCATTGCCCCAATTCCTTTAACCTGTTGTGCCTAACCTCCTGCCTTTTTATTAAGAGACAAGCCACGCTCACTCCCTCCTCCATCTGACAAGGCAAGCTGATCTTCAGCTTCCAGCCTGAGTCCCTTCCTTTCTAACTCTTTTTCTCAAAGAGGCAGCTTCTGTCTCTTCCTTCTCACCACTTCTCCCCTTCCTCTTCTGTTTATCTCTCTCTCTCTGCTCTTCCCCTCTCTCCCCTTCCCTTCCATAACCCACTAAATAAATATCCAACTTCACTCTGCATGGCATGCCTATTTATCTCGGTTTCTCACCTGCCACAAGGCTTCATGCCTGGGACACAGCTGTATTCATGGCCTGCTGTGGTCTCATGGCCCACTGCCTACTGCTGCCAGTCAGGGACCTGCAGCATTTTACTTAAACCATTACAGCCATGGCATGACTGTTATTGTAAATAAGATTTCTGGTGGCATTCCTAGAAAACTGTCACTGGGAGTTTTCTACATCTGGGAAG
The DNA here is from genome assembly GCF_014885135.2 of Alexandromys fortis. NCBI lineage: Eukaryota > Metazoa > Chordata > Mammalia > Rodentia > Cricetidae > Alexandromys > Alexandromys fortis. Next base: position 3,560,837 of record NW_026068043.1, read on the forward strand.
GGAGAAAGACCTTAAACAAATATTAATTGTGCTGGCATTATTTTTTATTCAAATGCATTTATTTACCAGGGAATATTATGCCATGGTACTTGTGTAAGTGGTCAGAGGCAAACTTGAATTCACTTACCATTATCTTTGTTGATGAGAGTACATTATTTTTTAAACTAAGAATCACGGTCTCTCTTCACTGAACATGACTCAGGGTTTAGGACTGAGAATGCAGCTACTGTGCCAGAGGCAATGTGACACCATGTCATTCCTGCGTTTTCATACTTCTGCTGCAAAGTTCAGCCAGGAGCACATGATCAGGTAAATCAGGTCATGTAGTCATGTCTAGCTGTGAGGGAGGCTGACACACATGTACACACACACACACATATATATGTATATATGTTATATGTATCAAAATTATGTATGTAGAAAATATACATAGAAAAATATAAGTGTATGGATATATCTGTAAACTATGAATATGTGTACCTACATGCATAAATTTGTGTATTATATGGTCACAGTTTATAGATAAGACATATATATGTTCTATATGTATCTATACGCACACATGTATATTGAGAGTTTACAGATAAGAAGATTGTGATTCTGAGAGTTTCCTTTTTACATTTATTTATTATATGTGTATATGTGCATACTTGTGCCATTATATGGGTACAGAGGTCAGAAGGCAAGCTGTAGGAGTCAGTTCTCTGACTGTGTGGGTCCTGAGGGTCGAATTCTGGTTGTCAGACTTGGCAACAAGTGCCTTTGCCCACTGAGCTATCTCCCTAACCTGGGATGCCGAGAGATTGAATGGTTCATCCGTATAGGTGAGCTGGTTGTCTGCTTTTCTCTGTCTACATAGGGATAGAATATTCAGCATTAACTTGAATCATCTCAAGACAGTGACTTGACCAGGTGTGGTGGTACATGCATATGGAAAGTAGAGGCAGGAAGATGATGAGTTTGAGGCCAGGATATTTGATGGCACTGAAGATACACCATTGCCTGTCACTTAATATGGTCTGATACACAGACACAGACACACACACACACACACACACACAAACAGAGGGGGAGAGAGAGAGAAGAAAAGGAATAGAGGACAGTAATAATAATAAAGGGAGGAAGAGGAGGAAGGAGAAGAAGAGGAGGAAGAAAAGGAGGAAGAAGAAGAGGAGGAGGAGGGGGAAGAGAAATTTCCACTTTAGATCCTGCTACTGAGGTCTATAGTGACAGAAAATCTTTGGGAGCTGGTAAGGAATTGCCAGGGTTTCAAACAACCAAGGATTGAGCTTCAGTTCCAGGCCACGCCCTCCAGAGAAATGGGTACCTCAGCCCAGCTTGTGTGGCTAGAGAGACAAGGCAGTGCCACATTTATGACTGGAGACACAGAGGCTATTCCCCCTAGGTCCCTTCATGGTGCAGCAGCTGTGTGTTAGAAGTGTCTGTCGGTCCCTGCATGGCAGGGTAGGAGTTGCTTGGACAAATGTGGAGAACCCAGGAGCAAGCATAGAGGTCGCCCCAACCAAACAGAATGCACACAGTCAAGCTGGAGGACCTGGGCACTGTTGTCCCGGAGCAGAATGGAACCTGGGGGTAGTCAGAAATTTTATGGTTTACATTTTTATTTTATTTTATCTTGTGTGTGTTGTGTGTGTGTATGTTGCTGCCTACAAGTGCCACAGCACACATGTGGCGGTCGGTTCTCTCCTCCCACCATGCGGATCCCGGGTGTTGAACTCAGGACCTCAGGCTTGGTAGCAAGTGTCTCTTCCCACTGTGCCAGCCGGCTGGCCCAGGGAGCTTTCTTGTACCTCTGAGTTGACTGCTTCCAGTGGGATGTTGGGGTTGCGCTTTTAGTCTGGGCAAGTTGCTTTTCTGCTGCCCTGCTTGGCTTTCTGGCCATTTACAGAGGCGACGAATACTTGACCTCTCGTTGCTGCAGGGAGTGGATAATTATGGGGAGTGCAGAGTTGTCATGTGACTGATTTAGGGGCGACAAAGGGCTTTAGCGTTTGTCTCTTCGCCAAATCAGAGAGAAAGGGAGAGAGAAAAAGATATTTGTAGATAGTCAGCTTCTCACACGAAAGTGTGCTCAGATTTCCCGTTTATTTTTAAACTCTGAGGTCGAGTCGTTTACAGACAAAAGCCAACTCATGACTGCAGCTTTTAAAAGCAGACCCAGCCAGGCCTGGCAGCAGCAAACTGGAAACTCAGCATTTGGGAGGTAGAGGCAGAGGGGTCAGAAATTGAAGGTCAGCCTTGGCTATACAGCGAGATCAAAGTCAGTCTGGGCTGTCCAGGACCTTTGCTCAGCCAACCAACCAACCACCACCATCAAGGTTATGGAGTTTGTGACTCCAGGGAAAAGACCATAGATTCAATCAAATTTTCATATGTACTGGTAGCAGGACAGCAATATCGGACCACGTTCGAGTCTGCAGTGAGAAGGCCTGGAGGGAAGGGTTTTTTAAAGCAAAAAAAACACAAGAACTTGACTATCTGCATAAGCAAGCAAGAATTTTTCTGCTCTGCCAAAGAGCAGTCAGTCACACGACAAGGACGAGGTCACAGTTGTATATTATTGCGAGGGGTGGTGGGGGGTTCACTGAGTCAAGGTGACTAGGAACTTATCTTTCAGGGACTAAAGTCAGAGACCAATCAGCTGGTGAGGACCAAGACGGATGCCTAGCATAAAATGGAAAACCCACCAGGATTATTAAAAAAATTATCTTTGTTTCCCCTTAAGACAAAGTCTCAAGCCAGGCAGTGGTGTCACACGCCTTTAATCCCAGCACTGGGGGGGGGGGCGGGCAGAGGCAGGAGGATCCCTGTGAGTTCAAGGCCAGCCTGCTCTCAAGAGCTAGTTCTAGAACAAGCTCCAAAGCTACAGAGAAACCCTGGGGGGGGGGGGGGGGGGGGCGGGCAGAGGCAGGAGGATCCCTGTGAGTTCAAGGCCAGCCTGCTCTCAAGAGCTAGTTCTAGAACAAGCTCCAAAGCTACAGAGAAACCCTGTCTCGAAAGACAAACAGCAGCAACAACAACAAAAAAGACAAGGTCTCATGTGTCCCAGGCTGCCCTCAAACTAACTTCCTGCCTCTACCTTCCTGTCTCTACCATGTTTGGGAATACAGGCAAGAACTGGTTAGTTCTTTGTCATCTTGACACTATCTGGGACCATCTGGGAAGCAGGAACTTCAAATGAGACAATGCTTCCATGAGATTGGCCTGTGAGCATGTCTGTGAAGCATTTGCTTAATGGCTGTTGGGGGAAAGCCTAGGCCAGTGGTTCTCTACCCTAGTTCCTGCCTCTACATTCCTGCTTGTCTGTGCTCACTTCCTTCATGATACAAACTGTAAGCTGCTTGTGGCCACAGTGTTTATCACACTAGAAAACATTCGAATAACCGATTAACAAGTCTTGTTTTTGTGGTGCTGGGGAATAAAGCCAGGGCTTCGAGCATGCTCAATAAACTCAACAATCCCAGACCCTCCCTCCCTCCTTCCCTTCTTTCCATTTTTTTATAGATCATTTTATTTTTATATGTATTTTTAGGTATATATAGGTTCTTTGGAGGCCAGAAATATCCGATTTCCTAGAGCTGAGTTATAGGCCTTGTGCCCTGCCCAACTTGAATGCTGGGAAGCTGACAAGTCCGCTGTAAGAACTTTAAGCCCTTTTAAATACTGGGCCATTTCTTTAGGCTGCTGACCTTCTATTTTTGTTTTTGAGACATAACAGCCTAAGATAGACAGAAACTCGCTAGGTACCCCAGGCTGGCCTCAACTTCATATGTGGTGGTCCTCCTGTCTCAACCTCCAGAATGCCAGGCTTTCAGTGTGAAACCCCCCACCTACTTTCAACGCTTGCTCATCCATAGACTCCCAGAAAAGCTAACAGTAACGGTAGGGAAGTGTGTCCCCTGAAGCATCTACCAGACTCACACCATTGCCAAGCCTCAGTTTCTCTTTTTAGCATCTCACCACTTTCCCCAAATGAATGCATGCAGCGCCAAAGCCAGGCCTGGCCATGCAAGGTGCATGTTATAATCTCAGCACTGGCCATGCAAGGTGCATGTTATAATCTCAGCACTGGTGCGGGCGGGTGAGCGATAGGGATGACCAAGGGAAAAGGATCAGGAATGAAGGCCAGTCTAGGCTACATAGTGAGGCCGTGTCTGTCAAAGAGCACACTGGATAGATGAGGCTTCACACGCAGACGGGACGCTGATCTGTGGATTTCTGTCAGTTCAGAGCTCCACGCCGGCTGCTCATTCTCTGATCTCCACATGGCTCGGCAGCTGATGGGGAAAATGGCTTTCCCTCCCAGAGCTGAATCAATGTACACACGCCGCATAAACCCATAAATGACTCGCCCGGGTTTGTCATTTCTCTTTGTCGGGCGGCCCTCTTGTTCCTCTGTTTCTAGATTGCTGGGGTGGGCACTGCGGACCACTTAACCTCACCCCCTATTTATTTTCAGGGGAATGAGAAAGAATTACTCATCAAAATGAGCGAATAGTTGCCATGGTCAGGAGCCACCCCTGGGGAGCAGGCAGGCAGGAAAAGATTGCTGAGCTGTTTCCGAATGGACGTCAACAGCCGAATTCTAAACTCAGTTTGCGAGCCGGGGAGCAGAGACAGCTGCAGGCTGATTGTGAGTTTCCCTGTGTGACTGTAGTGAGTTTTAGGACTCAGAGAGTGGAGCGAGGACCCTGAAGAGCAGATTTTTGTGGGTGTCCTGTGACCTGTGGCTGTGTTCAAGGGTCATTAGCTGTATGCACTGCAACCGGCATCCTAGCTGAGAGGCTCGGGATGACTCTTGTTGTCACAAGGGCCTATGGTAGGACTGAATTATTCCTTTTTCTCTAGTAAAGGTACCTTATCTGTTCCATTTTGCTGCCACTTTTTTGTTTACTTGTTTTGTTGCTTGATTGTTTGTTTCAAGAAAGAGTCTTGTGTGACCCAAGCTACCTTCAAACTTCCCCGTGGTTGAGGATGGCCTTGAACTCTGATCATCTAGCCTTCATTTCCCTGCTGCTGAGATCCCAGGGATGCACCACTATGCTTGGTTTATGCAGTGCTGGGGATGGAACCCAGAGATTCGTGCACGCTAGGTTAGCACTCGACCCACTGAGCTCCATCCACAGCCCCTATCCTCCCTCACCTTTTGAAGGCGATACAGCTAAGCCACCCTCCATATGCATGCTAACTGCTTGCTAGCTGTGCCCCAGGAGGAGAAAAGGCTGGATCCCCATCTATCTCTGCACTCTGGCCCACTGTTTCGTCAACTCAGTAGGCACCTGACAGAGCTGGGAGAATGACTTGTAAAACCTTGAGCCAGTGGCCATTCATCACAGTCCAGGGTGCAGATAAGATGGAGGAGGCAAAAATGACTTGGAGAAAACACCATGCCCTTCATGCTGATCCTCTCATAGGCATTCACATCATATTTTATTGGTGTATTTATTCACACGTTCAAATGATGCTATGGGTGGTACTCAGAACCTGGAGAAAGGTGAGTAAGACTCAACCTTTGAGCTACACTCCAGCCCACTGGGGATGCTAGGCGATGCTCTACCACTGAGCCACACCCCAGCCCCTCACTGGGGACTCTAGGCAGGGGCTCTACCACTGAGCCACACCCCCAGTCCCTCACTGGGGGATTCTAGGCAGGGGCTCTACCACTGAGACACAACCCCAATTCCTCACTGGGTAATTCAAAGCAAGCACTCTAGTACTAAGACATGCTCCTGACTCCCCACTCCCCCCCCCCCGCCACAGTTTTGAGACAAGTTCTTACTGTATATGACAGGTGGCTTAGAATTGACTCAACACAGCAAGGTCTTAGATTTGTGATTTTTCTCTCTTAAGCTCCCAAATTCTGTTGTAATAGGCGTGTGTCACTATGTCAATCCACACCATTTATTTTCATAACAACACTGTAAACATTTTCTCTCTATCTCTGATGTGTGTGTGTGTGTGTGCGTGTGCGTGTGTGTGTGCTCAAATACTTTATATACATGTGAAGGTCAGAGGTCAACCTTAACTGATATTCTCAGGCACTGGCACCTGTGGCTTTGGGACATGGTCTCTCAATGGTCTAGAACTCATGAAGTAAGCTAGGCTGGCCAACCACTGAGCCCCAGGGACCCGGTTGTCTCTACTTTCCAGTGCTAGGACTAGAGCCTGGGCACCCACACCCAGCTTATTCCGTGGATGCTAGGGATAACACTTAGGTCCTCCCATTTGTTAGGCACGTGTTTAACCCCACCGAGCTGTCTCCCCGGGTCCATTGCGAGCTTTTACTCAGCAGGGCTATCCCGTGAAGAGCGTTCCCAACCCCTTCTTCTGTGAGAACGCTGAAAGAATCGAAGAGCAGAAAGACGCAAGGCTGCTGTTTATGGTACAAGTTGGAATATAAAAGCGAGTAGTAGAAGGGTCGGCAAGATGGCTCCACGGTGCCTGCTGCCGAGAGTGAGGACCTGAGTTCATGAGTTCAACCCTTTGCTTCTACACGGAGAGAAATGATTCTTGTGGTTCCTTCTCTTACCTCCACACGTGGACTGTGGCGCTTGTGTGCCACCCCATAGTAAATGAGTAGATACGCAGATGCCTACACCCACAATCCCTTCTCCCTCACCGTGTTCCTGCTGCAGTCCCCATTCTAACGTAAGCTCTGAGGAGGAAGATACAAGGGGCTGAAGAGGTGGTTAAGAACTTGCTGCTCTTGCACAGCATCTGAGTTTGGCTTCCCGCACCCATGCCAGGCGACTCACAACTGCCTGTAACTTCATCTCCAAGGGATCTGACACCCTCTTCTGGTCTCTGTGGACAACTGTCATATATGCACATACCCCATACAGTCACACAATACACACCCATAAATTAAATTTAAAAAAATTCTTTAAGAAAGAACTATAAGAATATAAACTTTTCTGCTAACTTAAGATATGGTAAGGGAAAATATGGAAATAACAGAAGAATATGTCTGATGGAAACCCAGGAGTCTGTCGTATGGCTTCATTTGGAGAATTGATAGTTGTTAGAGCTAACATTGAAAATCCATGTGCCATTATACTCCTACGACCCCAGCACTCAGGGAGCAGAGGCAGGAGGCTCTCCAGTTTGAGGCCAGCCTGGGCAACATAGCGAGACACTCTTTCAGACAACAGCAACAATAATAAAACACAAACAAGTCCCAATCAAACCAACCAAACCAAACCAAGATCATAATATCAATCCAGAAACTGTGATGTAGGCCTATAGGGCAAGCGCACGAGGGTCAAAGGCAGGAGGGTCAGGAGTTCAAAGTGAGTCTGGGATACCTAACAAGATCCAGCATTCAAAAAGGCAAGCAGAGGGATGACGACATGTTTCCAAGTGTAAGGATACCTGCCACCAAAACTGATAATGTGAGTGTGTTTCTTAGGATGCTCATGGTAGGAAGAGAGCTGACTCCAGAGAATTGTCCTCTGGCTTCCACATGTGTATGAAAGCAGGCTATGCACACGTGAGCGTGCATGCACATGTGCATGCACATACACACACATAATAGAAATAAAATTGCAAAATAAATGTTCTGATTTAAAATAGAATAAAAAGTAAAATGAAACAAATACAACCCCAAAGCGGATAAACAAATAGCTAAGTAAAATTGAAAGGAGCAGAGATCCCGGCTACTTAAATAAAATCAGAAATACAGAGCTGGAGAGATGGCTTGGTGATTACGAGTTTGGTTCCCAGAATCCTCTTCGGGAGACTCTTAGCTGCCTATAACACCAGCTCCAGGGAAGTCAGATGCCCTCTTCAGACCTCTGTGGGCCCCTACATGCTCATGCATACAGACATACACAGGCATACACATACATATAAGTTAAAACAAACAAGAAATAGAATTTATTATGAATACTCATTCTTTTTTCCTGTTCCTCAAATGATGTTAGGTTTTCAGCCAAACCAGAATTTTCTGGGCAGGTGTCTCTTTTTTCTTTTTTTAATTGTGTATCATAGAAAGGGACAAAGGAACAGCTTCAATGCCAGATCTTTGGTACTGTAGGAGTAGGTTTGCACAGCCAATTTTTTTTAAAAAACAGCTTTCTTCAGTGTGGCTGTAGGAGACATATAAGAAGTCACCTTTGCCCTGAGTGCTAAGCATGATAGAATTCTTCAACAGTTGTGCTATGTGATCTTCATGCTTTGGTGTGACTCAGAACTATCTAGGGAACCTGTTAAAAATAGAGACGCCTAGGTCCCTTGCCACAGGTTCAGAGTCAGCATGTTGGTGTGGGCACTGTGCTTTTAATGGTCTTCCAGGATGACCCTTGAACCTGCCAAAAATTGAAAATAAGTGCTGTTTCTAGAACCCAGAATCCCATGAACGTTGCATTGCTTCTGTGCCCACTGATCAGGGCTTCCTGCTCTTTTAAGATTTTCCTAACAAGAGACTGGGGAGGCAAGTCAATGGATGTCTTTGATAGGGTCCCCAGTGCTGTGAAGAGACACCATGATCGTGGCAACTCTTAGAAAGGAAAACATTTAATTGGGGTTGGCTTATGGTTCAGAGGTTTAGTCCATTGTCATCATGGCAGGAAGCATGGTTTCATGCAAGCAGACACGGTGCTGAGGAGGTAGCTGAGAGTTCTACATCTGGTTCTGCATGAAGAGAGAGTGACACCGGGCCTGGTTTGAGCATCTGAAACCTCAAAGCCCACCCCTAGTGACACACTTCCTTCAACAAGGCCACACCTAATCCAACAAGGGCACGCCCTCTAATAGTGCCACTCCCTAGGGGTCTGTGGGGGCCATTTTCATCCAAACCACCACCACCACAGTGGACAAAAGCACTTGTTGTATAAGCATGGGGATCTGAGTTCAAATCCTGGTGTCCATATAAAAAGTCAGGTATATTGTTCACCTGATCCCACCCCCATTCCCAATTTTAACCTCTGCAGAGTTGGGGACAGCAGGGTGGCAGGTGGAGACAAGAGGATCACTGGGACTCATTGGCCACCAGCCTAGTTTCAGGGCCACAGAGAGACCATGTCTCCAAGGGTATAAAGTGGAGTATGTCAGAGCAAGACACCCAAGGTCCTCTTGCACTCTCTGTTATCACATGTACGCAAACATATACCACACACACACACACACACACACAATATGTTTATCATGTTGAGATACACTGATGAGTCATGGGAAGACCCCACCCCACCCCTCGCTGCCAAGTAAACAAAATACTTGTCTGCAGATGAGCAAGAGCAAGAAGGCCTCCCCCATGTCTTGGGGTTAGCAGATTTCCATTATGCAGTGGATTTTAAACACCAGGAAGGTAATTATGTTTGGAAAGATGTAAAACGTTCTCTTTGGTTAGGTGGAAAGACATACTAGGCTCTCAACTGGAAGTGTTCTCACTCCTCACTGTGGGTTCTTCTTTCCAGGGTATCTGTCTGGATCTTGTCTACATGGGGTGCCTGGTTCAGTTATTTCACTGAGTCTACCTGGTGAAGGTGTGTCAGAAGTCAGCCATATGGTGGTGTGTGAGGCATGAGGATTGCAACCTGGGCTGCAGAAATCCAAACTGACTTGGGCTATAGCATGAGATCTTTTCTAGAAACAAAGACCAAAAAGTGTGTTAGTTTGACTAACATGTCTTTTCTTTAAAAAAAAAATATGTCATCAAGAGTATTTTGACTCCAAGGAAACAGTGTCTTCCAGGACTGTTGTTGGTTTCTTTTATTCTTTACTGTTTAGGATGGGGGGTTGCCACCCAACTCCCAAATAAATACATGGAGTTTTATTCTTACTTACAAATGCCCAGCCTCAGCTTGGCTTATTTCTAGCAGGCGTTTCTTAAGTCAGATTATCCCATCTACCTTTTGCCTATGGGCTTTTATCTTACTATATACCTTTCTTTACTTCTTACTCCACAGCTTGCTGTGTAGCTGGGTGACTGGCCCCTGGAGTCTTCCTCCTTCTCTTGCTCCTAGATATATGGATCTATGTCTTCTTAGATTTCTCCTCCTATTTATTCTCTCTGCCTGCCAGCCCTGCCTATCCTTTCTCCTGCCTACCTATTGGCCATTCAACTCTTTATTAGACCAATCAGGTGGTTCAGATAGGCAAAGTAACACGGTTTCAAAGAGTTGAACAAATGTAACATAAAAGAACAAAACCCATTTTTGCATCATTGAACAAATATTCCACAGCATTAAGAAAGGCAACACATCTGTAACTAATATTCTACAACACAGAACTAAAAAATGTACGAATTCACAAAGACTGTGGCAGCCCTTATAGACCTGCATAGGGTCAAGCAAGGTGGGGTCCCAGCACTGATGTGTGTGGGGTGGACATGGTCTTCCACCCCTAACCAAGAGGCTATCTGCACTGATACCCACTGCCAGAAGAAAAGAAGTCAGTTTTCTCCAAGGGCGTCTCACTGGGTGCATCAACTACGTTTCAGGGCAGGCCCCACACCCAGGAGTATTTGGCCAACACAAAATAAACTCAATAATATTTTTGTCTCACTTTGCTTTATTTGGGCTTTTTTTTTTGTCTCACTGATTTTTACTTCTTTATTTTGATTTTCCTTTTTTGTGTTTGTGTGTTTCTTGTTTTATTTTGTTTTGGGGTATTTCTTTTAAAGAGAGAGAGAACGAATGCAAAGTTGGGTGGGGAGGATTTGGGGGAGACTTTGGGAGAAATTGG
>NW_026068043.1:3572624-3585102 GCF_014885135.2 Alexandromys fortis
CCCAGAATTCTATTCTGTTTACTCCTCCCATCTATGTTCCAAGCCATGAGGCCAAGCAGCTGGTTTATTATAACTTAACCAATGAAATCAACAGATTGATATATGACACTCCCACATCATGGTTATTACAAATAATGCTGCTATGAACATAGCTGAGCACATGTCCTTGTGGTATGAATGAGCATCTTTTAGGTATATACCTAACAGCGGCATTGCTGGGTCTTGAGGTAGATTGTTTTCTAATCTTCTGAGAAATCGCCATACTGATTTCCAAAGCAGCTGTACCAGCTTGCAATTGCAGTCTCACCAACAATGTAGGAGTGTTCCCTTTACCACACATCCTCTCCAGCATAAATTGTCATCAGTGTTTTTTTATTTTGGCCATTCTGACAGGTGAGAGATGGAATCTCAGAGTTTGATTTGTATTTCTCTGACGGCTAAGAATGTTGAACATTTCCTTAAGTGTCTTTCAGTTCTTTGAGATTTGTCTATTGAGAGTTCTCTGTTTAGGTCTGTACCCCACTTTTATTGGATTATTTGTTCTTTTGATGACCAATTTCATGAGTTCTTTGTATATTTTAGAGATCAGCCCTCTGTCTGATGTAGGGTTGGTGAAGATTTTTTTTCCATTCTGTAGGCTACCGTTTTGTTTTGTTGACCGTGTCCTTTGCTTTACAGAGGCTTCTCAGTATCAGGAGGTCCCATTTATTAATTGTTGCTCTCAGTGTTTGTGCTACTGGGATTATATTTAGGAGGTGGTCTCCTGTGCCAATGCGTTCAAATCTCAGCTCTTATTTTTAACTGTGTGTATGTGGGTGGAGGGGGAGGGCATGCACATGTGAATGTGGGTGCCTGTTTGACCCAGAAGAGAGCATTGGGTCCCCTGGAGCTGGAGTTATATTTAGTTGTGACTCACCAGATGTGGATGCTGGGAACATAACTTGGGTCCTCTGCTGTAGCAGCAAGTGCTCTTAATTGAGGAGCCATGTCTTCAGTCCACATGTTTGTATGTATGTGCTTGTGTGTATGTGTATGTATGTGTGCTTGTTCATGTATGTGAAAACGCACATGTGTGCATGAGCATGTACATGCAGGAGCATGTTGAGGTCAGAGATCAACCCTGTCTTTCCTCAGGAGTTGTCCACTTCCTTTGAGACAGGACTTGGGGAGGGGAGAGCTGGTCGGTGAGCTCCAGGGATCCTCCTATCTCCATCCCTGCAGTGCTGGTACTGCAAGCACATACCACATCTAGCTTTTTTTTTTTTCCCCACATGACTTCTGCAAATTGCACGGAGGCCCTTATGCTACAAGGCGGGTAGTTCACTGACTCAGCTATCGCCCAGCCCAGCTTTTGTTCTTTCCTGGTGTCTGTGAGGGAAGAGAGTCCACCAGACTGCCCCTTGCTCTGCCACTTGCCACCTGCTGCTTGGGAAAAAAAAAGTCACAGGTAAAGCCTCTCACAGCATCATCCGCGTGAGTCAGCGGGCTGTTGTTCCGGCACAGCTTAACGAGGGGACTGAAGGGTGTAATTTGCTGGAACACGCGCACTCTCCCTGTAGAATAATTACATCGCAGCCCACACACTTCTGGGGGCCCAGAATTCATCTTAAACCAAACGCTTCTTTGTCGTCGTCTTCTGTCTGGAGAACGAACGACAGCTGCTCCCTAGTCAGGAAAGAGGGGTGGTGGGCAGAGGGGTGGCATGAATGGAAAAACAAGTGTTAAGGGAGGCTGTTGCTTCCTGCGTCATTCCCCACCCTCCATGGTGATGAGATGCCTAGATGATTTCTTATTGTGGATCTGGATGCAAGGCAACAGAGGAGATAGCCCTAGTGATGTCTGGTCAGCTATACCCCCAAACCTGGCAAACCTTTATCTCCTACATCTTACTCCAGCCTGATTTTGGATCAAGGGTCCCCTGGTTTTTTGTTTGTTTTGGTTTTGGTTTTTTGTTTTGTTTTGTATGTGTGTGTGTGTGTCTGTGTGTGTGTCTTAGTCAGTGTCCTATTACTGTGATCAGACACTATAACCAACACAGTTCTTATAAAGGATTCAACTGGGGCTGACTTACAGTTTCAGAGGTTCAGTTCATCAGCATCATGGCGGGGAACATGGCGGCACACATGATGCTGGAGCAGTAGCTGAGAGTTATACATCTTGGTCTGCAATCTTCAGACACAGAGACAGACACTAAGCCTGGCATGGGCATTTGAATCTCTAAGCCCATCCCCAGCAACACACCTCCTCCGAGGGCATATACCCTTCATCTTTCCAAACAGTTCACCAACTGGGGACCAGGCATGCAAATATATGAGCCGTTCTCATTTAAACCATCACTGTGTGTGTGTGTGTGTGTGTGTGTGTGTGTGTGTGTGTGTGTGTGTGTGAAGTATGCACTCATGGGTGGATGGGTGCATGGACTGATGCGTGGGTGGATTCAGAGTTTATTCAGTGTCCTGCTCGGTCACTCTTCACCTTTGTCCTCGTTGCTTCAGCTGTCAATGACACAGCCTGGAGTCATCTGAGAGGAGAGCCTTAACCGAGAAATCGCTTAGATCAGATGGGCCTGTTGGAACGTCTGGGGGGCCCAGACCCACTGTGGGAAGCACCACTCCCTAGGCAGGTGGTCCTGGATTATGTAAGAAGGGCTGACTAAGCATGAGCCTGTGAGCGAGCCAGCAAGCAGCATCCTTCATGGTTTCTGCTGATTTGACTGTGAAGTGAATTCTTCAGTTGGAGGTAATAATATGTATGGTAGCCAGGACACCTGGCTTCAGCTTACTGCTGTCCATACTTCCCTGGGTGATGGATTGTGACTGGAAAAGTAAGCCCCATAAGCCCTTTCCTCTCCCAAGTTGCCTCTTGTCAGTGTTCATCACAGAAACAGAAATAAACAAAAACAGTCTTCCTCTGTTACTCCTAACTCTGTCCCCGGCCCCAGTTCATCTAGTACGAGGACCTCCATCCTCCTCCTGGTTTCCTGTTTATATTTCATCCGTCATTGCTGAATCTCTTCAGAGAGCATCCTTCATCTGTGCCCAGCACCAAAGTGTCCAAGAAGACTTTTGTCAATATTGTTGATAGAGATTTTCTTTGTGTGGACATATTTGAAAAGAGTGAGGTTAAGAAATATTGATATTTGTATGATTTCCTCCCCTGCTTTTATACTTAGAGAGGTCTCTTGCAACCTCAAAGGAGAGGAATGCGAGCTCACAATTTCTTCCTATGGCTTCTTTCTTTCTATTTAACTCTCTCATCTTTCTGTAATATTTTTATCTAGGCAATATCCAAAGACTTGAAATGCCATTCTGATTACTTACTGAATATTAATATCATCTTCATGTGTCTTTCAGAGTCTCTTGCTTGTCTCTGTGTGTGACATTATCTACATATAGCACGCATGTGTGTGTGCATATATATATATATGTCAGTGTGCACGCACATATCCATGTAGGGGTCAAATGTCAACTTTGGGTGTCTTCCTCAATTACTTTTCACCTTATTTTTTTTAAAGATTGGATCTCTTTTTTTAATGATTTCTTTATTTTTACTTCATGTGCATTGATGTCCTGCTTGCACGTGTGTCTGCGTGAGGGTGTTGGAGCCCCAGAAACTGGAGTTACAGACAGTTGTGGATTGCCATGTGGGTCCTGGGAATTGAATATAGGTTCTCAAGACTGAGTATCTTGATAAATCCATATATCATCAATTTGGCCAGATGAACTGGTCAACAAGCTACAGTGATTGACCTGTGTGCACCTACCCCTCTAGCCTGGGGATACACACACACACACACGCTCACACGCACACACACGCACACACACACACAAACACCACCACCACCACCACCACCACCACCACCACCACCACCACCACCACCACCCTGTCCTTCTTTTATAGAGATGCTGGGCACCAGAGTTCATGACCAAGTCATCTCCCTGGCTCAGCGGTAGATCACTCACCTAGAATGTTATAGTGAGGCCTGTGTCTATTTGATTTTGTTCTATGCTGTTATTTTTTCCATTCTTATACCAGAAGCAAAAAGTGTCTCATGTGTGTGTTTTCTCGAGCTTTCATATAAAACTGGTTATGTAACAGATGATCAATAAATATTTGCTGCATGGATTTATGATTGAGGACTCAAGCAATGGATGAATTCAGAGAGAAGCATTACAAGATTCTGCTAAAGCGTTCTTAGAGTGGGTTACCTTGACACTGAAAAAAGCAAAACCAATAGGCACTCAATAAAATATTTAATATGTAACAGGAATTTTGATATGTCCATTAATTTTCCCATAGCTGTGATAAGACACCTGACAAAATGACTTAAGGGAAGAAATGTTTACTGGGGCTCACAGTTCAAGAATGCAGTCTGTCATGGTGGGGGAGGCAGGGCAGCAGGAGCCTTAGGTGGCTAGTCACATTGTATCCATTGCCAGGAAGCAGACAGATGGATGCTGGTATTTAGCTCACTTTCTCATTTTGTGTGCAATCTGGGACCATAGGTCACACTCATTGGGGGATTCTTGGCAATCATCCCATCAGTCACACACACACACCCAGCCCTTACTGTTAAGATTCTAGAACAAGTCTGCAACTGAGACGTGTCCTCAGCTGAATCAGGGCAAAGGCTCTACCACTGAGCCATACCCCAGCCCCTCACTGGGGGATTCTAGGCAGGGCCTCTACCACTGAGCCACACCCCAGCCCCTCACTGGGGGATTCTAGGCAGGGGCTCTACAACTGAACCACACCAAAGCCCCTCACTGGGGGATTCTAGGCAGGGGCTCTACCACTGAGCCACACCCCAGCCCCTCACTGGGGGATTCTAGGCAGGTAATCTGCTGCTAAGCCACACCCTCAGGCTTGCTTTCAGTTTCTTAAACAACAACATAATTTCCACTCCAGACCTTTACTGGTCCTGTGGTTCTGTGCCATGTCTCCCAGAACTGCTTATTTCTTGTCCTTCAGAACTTTAGCCACGTGCCATTTTCTCACACAGACCTGCACTGACCTAGACAAAGCATACCCGCTTCCAGCCCGCTGTCAGTCTCTATACTTCATTAGCTAATTTTTGAAGGTTTTTGTCCAACAATGGGGATTCTACTTCTCTAAAATATAATCTTTGTAGGAATTGTGTTGAGAATCTGTTTTCCCCCTTGGAAAATCTGTCTCAGATAAAAGTTAAAAGACGGGCACATGACGCCACATAGCCTAACCAGTTCATGTGACATCACATTATAAATGTAGGTAGAGATGTATGCATACACCTGTACCCAGACCAGCACACCTTTCTCCCCAGTCACCTGGGTAATTACAGCCAGGGTAGCATTTCAACCTAAATACGGTTTCTTACATTTCCCAAGACCAACACATCTCTTGCAGAATATCACTATGCCCCTTCTCTTACAACCTAACAGTTTCAAAATTTCATCTATTATACAGTCCTGGTGCCCTGAAAATGTCTTTTTCTTTCTGTCACTTTTACCTTCCCCCCTGATCTGGGATCCATTAACAGCCACACTCTGCACTCGGCTGTGATGTCTCCTCAGTCTTTTTTATTTACTTTACCCATTAATTTTTCATGGTGTTGCCTCTTTAGAAATCTCTACATTCTTCAAAGAGTTTGAGGAGCTCATCTGTCCTGAAGAGCGTGTGGCCCTGTGAGCGTGTCTAGGCACTTCCCTGTTGTGTCAGCCCGCCCCTTCTCTTTGAGGGGAAGAGGTACACATGTGTGTAGATCTGTGGACAGAGGGACACAGACGAGAGTTTGTGTGCATGCACATACATGTACAGACTAGCAGTTGACCTTGGGGTCTTCCTGAATTACTCTCTACCTTATGTATCAAGGCAGGGTCTTTTCCCCTGACTTAAATGTAGGAGGAGGGGCCCCTTGTTTGTCCTGGCCACCTGGCTAGCTTAGCCTCGAAATAACCACACAAACTGTATTAATTAAATCACTGCTAGGCCCATTAGCTCTAATTTATTATTGGATAACCCTTATATTAATTTAACCCATTTCTATTATATCACCATGTGGGAGTGGCTTACCAGTAAAATTCCCAGCGTCTGTTTCTGGAGGCTCTCTGGCATCTCTCTGGCTCTGCCCTTCTTTCTCCCAGAATTCAGTTCTGTTTTCCCTGCCTATCTGTCAACAGACCAAGGCAGTTTCTTTATTCATTAATGGTAATGACAGCACACATAGGGGACTCCCACATCACATAGAGTTTACCAGTTTGGCAAGTCTGGTTTGCTAGCTTGCTTCAGGGATCTCCTGCCTGCAAAGTGAGCCTTGGGATTACAGGCAGTCTCCCTGTAATCTGAGTTTTATGTGCATTTTGGAATCCTGAACTCTGCTCCTCATATTCACATGGCAAGTACTTTACCTGTCCAGCCATCTCCCAACCCGCTCACTGTCTCTTTCTGAATATTCCTGTACGTGCATACACATACACATATACTTCCCCTGTGCAATAAGTTGGAGATTCAATGGCATTTCGCTTCTAAATATCTTCTCTTTTGTTTCTTAGGAATAATGATATTTCTCTCTTGTAATGCAACTGATGTCCTCTTTCTTAAGAAACTTAATGATTTTATAATTCCATCTATTATACATTCCAAATTCTTCTAAGTGCTCTAAAAATATCTTTTTCTGTCAGTTTTATTTTCCTTCCTGATCCACAGTCTGCACTTGGATATGATGTAAGACTAGGGCCAGGGAATTCCGGAGATCAGCCTGCTTGCCTTCCCAGTGCTAGGACTAGAGGTCATAGCACCACACTTAGCTTTTTATAAGGTTCCTGCACGATCTGAACTCTAGGCCTCATGTTTGAGCTGCTAATACTTTACTAATTGAGCCATCTCCCAGGCCCTGTTGTTGTTTTAATACAGGGTCTTTGCTATGTAACCTAAGCTGGCTTTAAACTCACGATTCTCTTTCCTCAACAGATGGGGGGGGGGTTGAGATGCAGCTGTGTGCTACCATGCTCATCTGAGAAGCTACTTTTTAAACCGTTACACCATGAGCTCTGCCTCTCTTGAGTGATATAAGAGATATAAATACAGGCTAGCGAGATGGTTTAGCAGGTCAAGACCTTTGGTACCAAGCTTGACGGACTTGAGTACAATTCCTGGGACCCGCATCCTAGTGGGAAAGAGAGAACCGAGTCCCAAAAGTTGTTCTCTGACATCTAATGTGTGCCAAAGCACACATATGCACACACACACACGCACTAAAAAGTCAGAGGGGTAAAGAGCAGGACCAGTTAAAAGTGACCCAGTGGGCTGTAAAGACCTGTGATGGTTAGTTTTTCTGTTTTGTTTTATTATTATTCTATATGCACGAGTGTTCTGTCTTTGTGTTTGTCTATGCACCATACATATGCTTGGTGCCAAGGGGACCAGAAGAAGGTGTGGTATTCCCTGAAGTTACAGACAGTTGTGATCCACCATGTGAGTTGATGGAGGAAGGACATTGGTTAATTATAATAAAGAAACTGCCTCGGCCCTCATAGGACAGAAAATTAGGTAGGTGGAGTAAACAGAAGAGAATGAGGAAGGACATTGGTTAATTATAATAAAGAAACTGCCTCGGCCCTCATAGGACAGAAAATTAGGTAGGTGGAGTAAACAGAAGAGAATGCTGGGAAAAAGAAGCTTAGTCAGAGAGTCGCCATGATTCTCCTGCTCCAGACAGACGCAGGTTAAGATCCTCCCTGGTAAGCCAGCTCGTGGGCTACACAGAATATTAGAAATGGGTTAGAACAATATGTAAGAGCTAACCAATAAGAAACTGGAACTAGCCGGGCCAGGCAGTGTTTGAAAGAATACAGTTTCCGTGTAATTATTTCAGGGCATAAGCTAGCTATGTGGGCGGCCGGGTGCCCAGGACGCAGCCCTGCCGATCCTATTTCAACAGTGAGTGTTGGGAATAGAACTTGGTTCCTTTAAAAGAGCAACAAGTGCTCCCAACCACAGTACCATCGCTCACGCCCTCTTAAAAACATGAATTTTATTCATTAGCACTATAAACATCGTTATGACCATTATTATGATTATTATAGAAAATGCACACAGGTGCCATAGCCCACATGTGGAGGCCAGAGGAAAACTTATGGAAGTCAGTTATCTTCTCTCACAATGTGGGTACCAGGGATTGGACCAAGGTCGTCAGGCTTGGTAACAAATGCCTTCTACCCTCTGAGCCGCCTTGTCAGCCCATATCATTGTAGTTACAGGAAGAAAGTAATACAAACCAAGTTTCTGGGTTCTATAAAAAGCTTGGGGACACTATTAGATAATAACCCTGCAGTGGAAGGCTGTCCCTCATAACAAGGACCGTTCACATGTAAGTCAGACATGGATATAGACAGATTTTTCTGTCCCACCAGCCAGCTCC
The DNA here is from genome assembly GCF_014885135.2 of Alexandromys fortis. Lineage (NCBI taxonomy): Eukaryota > Metazoa > Chordata > Mammalia > Rodentia > Cricetidae > Alexandromys > Alexandromys fortis. The sequence goes on from NW_026068043.1 coordinate 3,581,023, forward strand.
CAAATCATTCCAGGGAGACTTATTAATTATGAAAATTTGACTGATAGCTTAAGCTTGTGTCTAACTCGCTCTTATAACTTAAATTAATCCATTTCTATTTATTTGCTTTTGCCTTGTGGCCTTATTACTTCACTCTGTCCTGCTATGCTGCTTCCTCTGAGTTGGGGCATCTCCTTGTGACTCCGCCCTTTTTCTTCCCAGCATTCTCCCTGACTCGAAAATCCTGCCTAGCTATTGGACGGTTAGCTTTTTTTTTTTTTAAACCAATCACAGTGAAATATCTTCACACCGTGTAAAGGAATATTCCACTACACTTGGTCCCTGGGAGAATCTTTGAAATTGACTCCTTCTAAAGACCAGATTCTCAACTGCTGTCCATAGGACAAAACTGTCACTTTGTCATCACCAAGTCCAGAACTGAAGAGTCCAGTCCTTGTTTGAAGTGTTTTGATCTAAATGCTCTTCCATGGCCTTAGCTAAAGTGACTAAGTGCAGCATAAGGGAACCCAGTGTCAGTCTGAAGCATTTTTTTTTTTCCATTTAAATTTGCTTAGAGGTTAACTGTTCCCGTTTATGGAGGACCCCACTTTTATAATGACTGGACTGGGGGAGTTTGATGCTCTGGTTCCCCAAGTATTACCCCATAGAGAGCATTTCAAAGGGACTGAATGGTAAGATCCACTTTCAAGCTAGGAGGAGACTTCATGTAATGGGGTCTGGGAAAACTCCATTTTATACAGCTTTTCAGGAATCTTGGGTTAGTGTGGAATAAATTTGTACCTTTGTTTCTACTTCTCTTTGTAAGACATACAAAAACTGTAGAAAAGAGATTTCTAAAGTATAATTTAGAGGGCTGGAGACATAACTCGATGATTAGGGCACTAAATGATCTTCCAGAGGACCTGGGTCAGATTCCAGGACCCACATGATGGCTCACAATTGTCTGCAATTCTACTTCCACGGGTTCCAGAACCCTCTTTTTGCTTTCCCGGGAACCAGGCTTGCTTGGGGTGTCCAGACATGCATGCAGATGACTCATCCATATGCATAAAATTAAAAACAAATCAAAAAGCTTAAAAGATGTATTTTAGGGATTGGTGACTTAGCTCAGTGGGTAAAGGTGCTTATAGCACCCAACCCCAGGGCCCACATGATAAAAGGAGAGCAGCTCCCTGAAACTCTGTTCTCTGACTTTCACATGTGTGCCATGGCATGAACAAATACATACATATACACACATGTATATAAGTGTAATAAAAATTGTTTGAAATTTATTTAGAAGCTTGTTTCTATGTAATAATGTATAACACACACAAATACACACAGAGAGAGACAGATATAGATAGAAGATAGATAGATAGATAGATAGATAGATAGATAGATAGATAGAGAAATAGATAGCAACATCCCTTGCAAATGCTAGGCACTTTGCCACTGAGCTACATCTCCAGTTCCTGGACATTTTAATTTTGTAGTACTATTTATCTTCATACACACACACACAGCCATTTATTGACATACTATTGAAATAAAAATAATATTATTACATATTAATAAAATAGAATCAAGGGACTAGAGAGATGGCTCAACAGTTAAGAGTATATACTTTAGCAAAGGCCTCATGTTCGGTTCCCAGCACTCACATCAGGCAGCTCACAACTGCTAATAACCTCAGTTCCAGGGTATCCAATGCCCTCTCCTGGCCTCTAAAGGTACCTGCATACATATAGGCACATACCCTCCTACCCCCCCCAATATGCCTATAATTAAAAATTGTTTAAATAGAATAAAAACAGATCATAAAAAGATAAACCTGAAAGGATTGCCACATGATTATAATGATTCTTTCACTTGGAGACCATTTAATTTTCCAACAGTCTTAAGAGACAGCGCTTTGCTAGAGCCAAGAACAGGGAGGCTAGATACAAAACAAGAACCACTGGCTTTGTGTCACTGGTTCTCATGGTTTAGTGGAAGAGGCTGGCTCTAGGTCAAGAGAAACCCTTCACATTGCTAAGGGAAATGACAGCCCTGCTCTGAGCTCAAGGGAACAGAGAAGAAGGTGAGAGGGTGTGAAGGCTGGTTGGGAAATACTTTCTGAGTGGCATGTCCCTCAAATTGGGTCTGGAGGGATGAAGCATCGTAGAGAGGCAGAAGCTGATGTGAAGTCATAGCACAGGGAGAGGGTGTCTGCAGTGAAGGGCAGAGGCCAGAAGCGACATGTAGAATATGAAAGAAACAGTGACTTCTTGTTGCAGGAGGGCAACAGTAACATAGAAGGTAGAACATGAGGCTGGAGAAGGAAGGATCTGATTTGGAGGTTCAAATTCCTAGATGTGATCATTGTTCTAAGGGGGTGGAGCTAGATGTGTTTAGGTTTGCCTCTTTAGTTACTCCAATAAAAAGTAGATTTGTAAGTGTTTTAAATACTTCTCTATTACTGTGTTTAGACAACATGACCAAGGCAACTTATAGAAGAAAGAAATTATTTGGGGCTTACAGTTTCAGAGGGTTGAGCCCATGATCATCATGACAGAGAGCATGCAGCAGGTAGGCAGGCAGGCAGGCAGGCACAGTGTTGGAGCAGTGTCTGAGTGCTCACATCTTGAGATACAACCCTGAGGCAGAGAGAGCATATTTGGAATGGCATATACTTTTGGAATCTCAAAATCTACCCCAAACCAGTGACACACCTCCTCCAACAAGGCCACACGTCCTAATCCTTCCCAAACAATTTCATCAACTGGAGACCAAGTATTAAAATACATGAACCCACGGAGGGCATTCTAATTCAAACTTTCACAGTAGAGTGCTATGAAGAAGTAAAGGAACCAGGTGACAGCAGGTATCCAGCTAAAGGACGATAGTGATGGAAAGCATGGAGAGAGTGATCCACTTTTATGGAATAAGAAGTAAACTCAACAGAACTTGGGATGGATTTGACATCACTGGGAGCCACTGGGCAGTTGAGGGAAGAAATCTGGATATTTGAGATTATGTCTAACACATTTGGATAGATGAATGGTCTAGAAAGGTAGGAAAAGCTTTAGCAAAAAAAAAAAAAAAAAAGGATATCCAGGGAGGGGGCAGAGAATGTTGCTCTGATAAGTTCCCTTAAGTATATAAAATATAAGTCAATCTTAAAATGGTCCGGCTAAGCACAGTCTTCTGTGTGCTTTGCCTAACTCCTTAGGATAGTGGACATCAAGATTGTTGATTGAGGTTTCTGTCCTGCCTGATCTTGCAGCCATTCAGTCCCAAAGATATACACAGAGGTGTACATTAATTATAAACTGGTTGACCTATTAGCTCAGGCTTCTTATTAACTCTTATAACTTATATTAGCCCACAATTCTTGTCAATGTTAGCCATGTGGCTTTGTACCTTTTTCAGCGAGGTGTCCTCATCTTGCTTCCTCTGTGTCTGGGTGATGGCAGCAGACTGAGCTTTTCTCTTCCCAGAATTCTCCTATTCTCATCACCCCTCCTCTACTTCCTGCCTGGTTGCTCCACCTATACTTCCTGCCTGGCTACTGGCCAATCAGCATTGTCCCACAGCACTTTCCCCTTCACTTTTTTTCAAAACAAGAACTCTGAATCAAATCTCTTTTGTTTAGCTTTTCTCCTGACCATCATAACAACTTGTAGCTAACATTCTAAACAAAGGCAAACATTCATGATCCATTTTTTGGGAATGTGGTATAGTTTTCTAGGCTACTTCTTGCTGATTAGGGGTGCTGATAATCTTACCAGGACCTAAAGAAAATTTAGAATTATGGTCAAGTCTTGACTGGAAAATTCTGTGAGGCTTGACCATCTCAGGTAGCAGTCTTGAAACTGTTCTGGATGTAGAACTCACAGGAAACTCCAACAGAGGTTCTTTGAAACATTGGATCATCTGGGCCATTCACTCTTATCAGAGATTTCTCAGGGGGTCTTCCTTGATCAAACCTGATTTTTTCTTAGCCCTGCATAAATCTACAGCCTCCCATTTCCTGTGGGGGAAAAAAAAAACCTCTTCTCCCAAGTAACGTATCTTTTGACCTAAATTTTGAACTCAAAGCATTTTCAAAATATGTAT
>NW_026068043.1:3592766-3640831 GCF_014885135.2 Alexandromys fortis
CTTAGGATAGTGGACATCAAGATTGTTGATTGAGGTTTCTGTCCTGCCTGATCTTGCAGCCATTCAGTCCCAAAGATATACACAGAGGTGTACATTAATTATAAACTGGTTGACCTATTAGCTCAGGCTTCTTATTAACTCTTATAACTTATATTAGCCCACAATTCTTGTCTATGTTAGCCATGTGGCTTTGTACCTTTTTCAGCGAGGTGTCCTCATCTTGCTTCCTCTGTGTCTGGGTGATGGCAGCAGACTGAGCTTTTCTCTTCCCAGAATTCTCCTATTCTCATCACCCCTCCTCTACTTCCTGCCTGGTTGCTCCACCTATACTTCCTGCCTGGCTACTGGCCAATCAGCATTGTCCCACAGCACTTTCCCCTTCACTTTTTTTCAAAACAAGAACTCTGAATCAAATCTCTTTTGTTTAGCTTTTCTCCTGACCATCATAACAACTTGTAGCTAACATTCTAAACAAAGGCAAACATTCATGATCCATTTTTTGGGAATGTGGTATAGTTTTCTAGGCTACTTCTTGCTGATTAGGGGTGCTGATAATCTTACCAGGACCTAAAGAAAATTTAGAATTATGGTCAAGTCTTGACTGGAAAATTCTGTGAGGCTTGACCATCTCAGGTAGCAGTCTTGAAACTGTTCTGGATGTAGAACTCACAGGAAACTCCAACAGAGGTTCTTTGAAACATTGGATCATCTGGGCCATTCACTCTTATCAGAGATTTCTCAGGGGGTCTTCCTTGATCAAACCTGATTTTTTCTTAGCCCTGCATAAATCTACAGCCTCCCATTTCCTGTGGGGAAAAAAAAAAACTCTTCTCCCAAGTAACATATCTTTTGACCTAAATTTTGAACTCAAAGCATTTTCAAAATATGTATGTTGGACTACTTCAGCAACATTTATAATCAAATGTCTTTTAGCAGCTGTTGCTTCTTCCTTAGCATTCAAACAATTTAAAGGCAACACAATAACATGCAGTATCCAGACTTTCTGTGTATTTTTCATCTTTATATGGCTTTATTTTAAACTCTATTTCTTTTATTTTTATTTTTAATTTTTGACTTTTTGAGACTAGGTTTCTCTGTGTATTTTTGGCTGTCCTGGCTCTCACTCTGTAGACCAGGTTGTCCTTGAACTCACAGAGATCCACCTGCCTCTGCCTCACAAGTGATGGGATTAATAGTGTGTGCCACCACACCCAACTTCTTTCTTTCTTTCTTTCTTTCTTTCTTTCTTTCTTTCTTTCTTTCTTTCTTATTTTAAGTACTTTATTCTTTTTCTTTTCTCTCCCAAGTCAACATTTATTTTTAAACACACTGTAAACTATTTAGAGGTTTTCTTCATCTTTGAATCTATCTTTATTGTATATCTCTTTTTCTGACCAAATGAGTTTTAATATGCTAAGTGTCAGCTATTCATAAACACCATTTAAGAGTTGGTGGCAGGGCCTTTTTAAAGATCTGCAAGGTTTCACAGCTAAAGCTAAGTCGGGAAGCTTCTCTTAAATGAGATGCATTTGTCTGTAGCAAAGAGATCCCACCTGAGAAAGTGCTGCTATCAATAAGCCACGCTTAATTCTATTCTTTTCTGTCTAGAATTACTTCCCAAGCTCTCTCAGGCTTTATGTAGATGCAGTTGTCCACTTGGGTGCCATTTGTTGACCAAGGTATCTGTCCCTCCCAGTCCCACAGCTATTCAGTCCCAAAGAAAACATACAGAAGTCTACATTAATCATAATCTGGCTGGCCTATTAGCTCACGCTGCTTATTAACTCTTATAATTTATATTAGCCCATAATTCTTGACTGTGTTAGCCACGTGGCTTGGTACCTTTTTCAGTGAGGTGTCCTTATCTTGCTTCCTCTGTGTCTGGGTGGTGGCTGAAAACTGAACCTTTCACTTTCCAGAATTCTCCTATTCTCATCACCCCACCTCTACTTCTTGCCTGGTCACCTCACCTACATTTCCTGCCTGACTATTTATTGGCCAATCAGCATTTTATTAAAATACAAGTGATAGGGTATAGACCATTGTCCCACAGCACAAGATCAAGTATTTGTTTTTAGAAGGAGGCAAAATTGGAGCTGGGAAGTTCTAAGGGCGGGCTCCTGACTGCCTTCATCATGTAAATACTTTTTCAAAGCTCAAAGAACCTTTTTATCTCATTCTTGTGCACATGTATATTTCATACTTCAGTTACGTGCACAGATAGTAACAAAGTTTATACTTGATATTGTTTAGTGTGTGTTGAACAAATGTACATGAATGTACATGAGCATATGTGTGTCTGTGCATTTGAGGCCAGAGGATGATGTTGTGTGTCTTCCTTTACCTTAATTTTTTGAGGCAGGGAATCTCACCTAACCTGGGAATTGCTGATTTGGCTGAGCTGGTTGGCAAAGCACCAGGAATTCTATCTCTCTGCTTCCCTAGCACTGGGATTACATATGCTTCTTATTGCACCTATTCTTTTATTTTTTATGTTTACACACACACACACACTTAAATATTTAGTTTTTCAAGATTGGGTTCCTCTGTGTAGCCTTGGATGTCCTGGAACTCACTATGTAGACCAGGCTAGCCTTGAATTTACAGAGATCTGCCTGCCTCTGCCTCTGTCTCCTGAGTGCTGGGATTAAAGGCGAGCACCACCACCATCTGGCTCATTCCTACATTTTTGAAAAAATATTTTTATTACGTGTATTGGTATTTGGCTTACACATATGTCTGTATGAGGGAGTCAGATCCACTGGACACTGAGTTACAGACAGTTGTGAGCTGCCTTGTGGGTACTGAGAATTGGACCCTGGTCCTCTGAAAGAGCAGCCAGTGGTTAAGACCACTGAGCCATCTCTCCAGCCCCCTTGTATCTTTTAATTACTAGTTAATAATGATTATCATCTTGACAAGATCTAAAGTCATATAGGAGACCATGCCTGTGAGGGGATATCTAGTTAACAAGGAGGGGAGAGTCACCATCAATGTGTGTCACTCATTTCCCTCTGCTTTGACTGTGGATGCAATGTGACTGGCCGCCTCATGTTCCTGGTACTGTGACTCTCCTACCATGTGGGCTGCATTCTCAAACTGTAAGCACAAATAAACCCTTCCTCCCCTCCCCTGTTTCCTTTTGTCAGAGTAGTTTATCACAGACGGGAAATTTTCTAAGCACATATCAAATCAAAATCTCTCATGAGCATAAAATTTCCCTCTTCGAAATTCCACCCAGTTTAAACGCATCCTTATGTGTGCTGAAAGCCACAAAGAATGATAGTCTTGACAGCGTTACTCAGACAACATATGCCACCAATAATGGAGCCATAACTCAAGTACGTGAAATTTTTTTTAAAAGATCTCACAAACCCAAAGGAAAAGAAGCAACAGAAATATGGAGATAAAACGTAGGCAGTCACGGTACAAAAGAAGATGCCCAGATGACTAATAACACATTTGAAAAGGTGCTAATGTCATTAGTCATCAGAGAAATGCAAAGTAAAGCAGTATTCAAAACACCTCACACCTCCATCTGAATGGTTAAAGGCAAATAAACATGACTGGAAGATGGTTCAGGCAGTAGAGTGCTCGTTGGACAAACACGAGGATCCGAGTACAGTTCCCCAGTATCCATATAAAAAGCCCAGTGTTGTGTTGCAATGCAGAACCAGGGAGACAGAGGCAAGAGGGTCTTCAGGGCTTGCTGGCCAGACGAGTTCAGTAGGAGACCCTGTCTAGGAAAATTAGATAGAGAGCAACTAAGAGAAACAGTCAATGTTCTCTCTCTCTCTCTCTCTCTCTCTCTCTCTCTCTCTCTCTCTCTCTCTCTCTCATAGACCAAATAAAAAGATGATCCCTGAGACTCTTCTGCTGTCAGAAGTTAGGTACAATCACAGCCCTCATGCACTGACAGTTAGGAACAAAGCTTTTATGACCCTGTGAGCACTTTCTGCTAGGTTTCAATATAGAAACATATGCAATCTCCATATCCCAGTAGGTCCACAAGGATAAACACTTTAAGGAAATGTGGACAGGGCTGCAGATGTCCATGAGCTTGCTCAGCGTGCTTGACACCCTGGTTCCATCCAGTACTGTATAAACTGGCTTGTTGGTGCATCCCTGTAATCTCAGCAGCTGGGAGGTAGAGACAGGAGGATCAGTAGTTCAAGGTCATCCTCAGCTCCATAGCAAGAAACTCAGTCTCAAAAAAAAAATGTATGGGTACCTTATTCAAGAGCTACTTGTGACACTTGTATTAATTTGCTTTTCACCAGTGTGTTATCTGTGACCTAACATAGACAATCCAAGGGATGGGGGATTCAGAGGGATCAGTTCATGGTCACCTGGAGACAGGGACTTAGACAGAACACAGTGATGGGAACACAATGGCCATGGGAACATGTGGCAGAGAAGAAATTTATACCACGACAGACAGGAGACAGTGAGATGGGAAGTAACCCAGTACAGCACACCTGCAAATTCTCCTGGCCCTAGGGTTCTACTCCCCCATCTCCTCTACTCCCCCACCCCCATTAGGCTTTGCCTCCTGAGTCTCCAGAACCTCCCCCAAACAGCACCATCATCTGGGGGCCAAACATTCAATACACAGGCCTATAAGGGATTCTTCATATTCAAACCCTAATGATAGTCACAGTGGCTGTCTCTGTAATAGTCTTAAGGCCATTTGTAAGGAATTGCGACATCGGCATTGCGGGCAAACTCTGTGTCTTAGTTTCTCTCCCTGTGGCCCTGATAAAATACCCTAGGAAAAATGCCTCAAGGAAAGCAGGGGTTTTTCTGCCTCACAGTTGGAGGTATAATCCATCACGGTAGGGACCAGGACAGAAGTCAGAAGAAACTGGTGAATATCTTCTCTCATCTTGCTGTCTCCATTTTACATAGTCTACTCTCCCCTGACAAGGAAATAGTCCTTCCCATGATATAAGTCTAGCACATCAATTAATGTTATCAAGATAATTGCCCACAGACATGTCCTAAGGCATATCTCCCAAGTGATTCTCGATCAAGTTGTCAACAAATTCTCACCATCACTCTCTGTAACCCTCAAATGAATGAGACAGACCCACAGACAACCACTCAGCTGACATTCAAAGCCGAAATGTAGAAAGGGGCCTAGGCCAAAGGGCACATCATGTGTGATCCCACCAATCTAAGTCAAACAACTAGGGCCACTTATTGGTTCCCAGCTGCCCGGCTAGCTTAGACCCAAAATAATCACACAGAAACTGCATTAATTAAATCACTGCTTGGCCCATTAGCTCTAGCTTCTCATTGGCTAACTCTTATATATGAATTTAACCCATCTCTATTAATCTGTGTATTGCCACATGTCAGTGGCTTACCATCAAAGCTTCTGCATGTCTGACTCTAGCTGCAGTTCCATGGCTTCTCTTTGACCCTGCCTCCTTTCTCCCAGCATTCACTTTAGTTTTCCCCACCTACCTCTGTTCTTTTGTCCTATCACAGGCCAAGACAGTTTTCTTTATTCATTAACCAATAAAAGCAACACATAGACAGAAGGACCTCCCACAATTAGGGAACCCAGCAATAGAGGGAATAAGGGAAACAGGAATTAATAAAACTAAGAAAAACAAGCCTGTTTACAGAACATTCTATCCTTGACCAAATTTACCCATTTTTATGTGAACCCTCTTAATTTTAAGGAACCCTTTTGATTGTATATATGTATTTATGTTGTATAGATTGATAATTTGAGGCATGTATACTTCATGCAACAAGCAACTCTAACTGGTTTCTAAGCATTGCGGTGCATGCCTTTCATTCCAGCTCCTTAAGAACTTGAATCAGGAGGATGATAATTTCAAGGCCAGCTTGGGATACATAGCAAGACCCTAAAAAACTACAAAACCAGGCCATGATGACACCAAGTTTGTGGCATTTTATACACCACCCCTATGATGCTTGTGTGGCAACCAGCTACTTTGTAAATTGAGTATGCCATCTGGTTCTGTCAGGTCAACAGCACAGAGCCGAGGAGCCTGAACACCTATTAAACTGGTTGTTTTGCCACCTCTTGTGTCTCAGTTCCTCATGGATAAAGGAGGTGGTTACAGCATTGATCTTAAAGGTCTCGAGGTTATAACAAGTCAAGCCATGTAAAACAACAACAACAACAACAGACCACGGAGACAGCTCAGCTACACAGTGCTGGTCAACAGATCTGACTTTGGATCCTTTGAACCCTTCTAAAAGCCAGACATAGTGACACTATCATGTCTATCATCAATATATGCATCTGTCTGTCTATCTTTCTATCATCTGTCAGTCCATGTATAATCTATCATCTATTTATCCATCTTCTATATGCCTATTATCTATTAAATATAGACGAGTAAATGAATGGATACATAGATGATGGCTACATAGAAACATGCATGGGTATATGATAATAGATAGAAGGATGATTGTAGAAGGAGCTGCAGGCAGCATTCCTGCTGCCCGGCTCCTGGCCGCCTGGCTAGCTTATGCCCCGAAATAACAACACACAAATTGTAATCTTTTAAACACTGCCTGACCCATTAGCTCTAGCCTCTTACTGGCTAATTTTCATATCTTGCTTTAACCCATATCTAGTAATCTGTGTAGCACCACGAGGTTTGGCTTACCAGGAAGATTCTAGCCTATGTCCATCTTGGGCTGGAGCTTCATCGCATGACCTCACTTCCTTCTTCCTCCCAGCATTCTGTTCTGTTTACTCTGCCTACCTAATTTTCTGTCCTATCAAAGGCCAAGGCAGTCTCTTTATTAACCAATGAAAGTAGAAGGCCCATCTACATTAGATGATATTAAGAGGAGAGAGGAGGAGGGGAGGGAAGGCAGGAGAGAGAGAGAGAGAGAGAGAGAGAGAGAGAGAGAGAGAGAGAGAGAGAGAAGATGAATCATCTCTGGAGCTCTCTGGTCAGTGAGTCTATCCAATCATTGAGCTTGGGGTTTAGTGGAAGAGCCTATCTCAAAAAAATAAGGTGGAAAGAGATGAAGGAAAACACTTGATGTCATCCTCCAGCCTCCACAGAAAAAGATAGAGGGACCACCTCCAGTCTGGGCCATTAACCAGGATAGAAAGAACAACACGAGAGGGTGTACCGGATGGTGTATCACAAGTAGTTAACCTCACTCTCATTTCCTCATTGGAGAAATTCCTCAAGTGTCTCAGCCTCAAATTGAATAATTTTCCAATTTCCTCCTTAAGGTAATTTTTTAAACTACTGAGTTTTATAGGCTGGAGCATGTGAGACACTGACTACTGTATGTCTTTTTAATTAGATCCTCTACATGATAATTAAAATCTCGCTCTGCATCCTAGCTATTCTTAAACTCTGCCGTGATGCTCTTCTGGCTGGAACTGAGCTGACCATCTGGAAGCAGTAGAATATCTTAACCTTAAAATGCAAACTATCAGTTAGCAATACCGCAAATGAGACTTGCTCGCCGTTACTTTAATGGGGAAATGCCAGGGTTCCATCCTTCATTCTGTCTAATCAAGAAACTGCAGAGTCTCACAGTTGGAAGAAGGCTTCCAGAAGTCACGTGGGCCTTCTTCCTTCATTTCTGTCGAATAAGTCACGGCCCACCCTCCCACGGAGGGCCTTGGGGCACATGGCATTGCAGGGGGAAACTCCAAGCCTGATCTTGGAAACATCTTCTAATTTTTTTTTTTTTTTGATTATTTGGGAGTTGGAGACAGAGCTCCAAAGCCTTGGAAGTATGTGAGTGGAAACGAGCCTGGCTGGAAGCTTAGAAATAATTGGGGTAGAGCGAAGGGAACGTGAGGAAGAAATAAAGTGAGAATAAGTTAGGAAAGAGAGATGCTTAGGATGTAAAAAAGGATGGGTGAAGAAGGAAGCCCTTGATGTGGTACCCAACAATCCCCACAATGGAGCCAGGCATGGTGGCTCACGGGGACAATGTTAATGTTTGGCGCGGAGGGAAGACAATCATTGTGAGAGACCAGAAAAATGGAGCAGAGGTTTCCCACTAGGGAATTTCTACAAGGTGGTCCAGGAATCCCAACCGTTAGCCAAGGAATGCAGTAGTTTGTCATCACAGAGCTTCAGCCGTGACAGGAGCCTGACTCTGCTTCCCCATCCCTGGGATGACAGACATGTGCCCTTCTTCTCAGGCGTGGATTTTGCGTGGGTGCTGGGGATCTGAACGCAGGTCACCGTGCTCAGACAGTATTCCACTTTCCTTTCTGTGGCTGAGATACAGAACTCTGACAGAAAGCAACTTAAAGGAGAAAGGGTTTGGCTTACAGTTATAGGGATAGAGTCCATCACGATGAGGAAGACGTGACTGCAGACTGAGGTGGCATGGTGACAGCTGCAGGAATCTAGCTGACCACATGACATCAATACTCAGGAAGCAGAGTGAGAACAGGAAGTGGAGTCATGCTATACAACCCTAAGCTCTCCCTGGATGACTGCTTCCTCCTGCAAGGCTCTGCCTCCTAAAGGTTCTATATGACAGCAACCAACTGGGGACCACTATACAAACACGTGAGCCTCTGGAGGACATTTATCATTCAAACCGCAGCGTGTAGTAACTGATTTGCTGAATGAGCCATCTCCCCAACCTTGAAATTGATGCTTCCTGGCCTCTGAGCTTGGCATTCTATGCCCAGGTCTGTATTTTTCCATTTATGGCGACCCTGGGCCAAACACATAACTGTATTAGTTAGTTTTCTTGTCCACATGACAAAATACTTGAGCGAAGCGGTTTAAAGAATGAGATCTTTGCTTGACTCACAGTTTCAGAAGGTTCAGTACATTGTGGTGAGGAAGGCACGGGGGGTTGGAATGCCTTGGTCCATAGCAAACGGAGCTTGGAGCTGTTTAGTTATACCACAGCTGCCGACAAGAAGCAGAGGGAGCACATGCAGAAACCAGTTGCAGTTTTTGCCTTCAAGGCTCACTCCCAGTAATTTATTTCTGCTGTCTAGACCACAGTTCCGAAGGTTCTGGAGCCTTCCAATACAGCAGCACCAGTAGAGGACCGTGTGTTCAAATAAATTTCACAATTCTAACAGTGACTTTTATTAGCTTTGGTTTTCTGATCTATAAGGTTTATGAGTTTATCTATAGTTTATGAGCTATCTATCTATAGGGTTTCTGGAGGATCCTGAGGCAATGAGAGTATCTGCTCTTGTTGGTGATATGTGTGTGCACATGTTTTTGTGTGTGTGCACATAAGTGCAAGTACACATCTGCGCACACGTATGTGGGCCAGAGGTCTAAGTTAGATGTCTTCCTCTATCATCCTCTACCTTACCTATCCTGTAGGGTCTCTCATTGACACATGAGCTCACCAATTCAGCAAGGACAGCTGGCCGGTGAGTCTCAGGAATCTTTGTATCTGTCTTCCTCGTGCCAAGGTTACAAAGGCATACCATCGCGTATAACTTTGTGGGTGCTAAGACTCTGAACTCACTAAGCAGTTTGCTTACTGTGCTTGCTCCCCAGGCTGTGGCTCTTGCTGTACACGTGGAGTTTGGAGATGTTCACCTGTTCAAGGTCAGGGCAAAGCCTCTGAGATAAACCTCTGAGAAGCATTCTACTGAGTGATGTTCTTCTCGGGCACTGGCTGCTCTCTGGTGTTTTCCCTCTGACCCTTGAGCTCTGCAGCACAGAAATGTTTTGCAACAGGACCAACCCTGTCTGGAGGAAGGCTGTAAGCAGCAGTACTGCTGGAGGGCAACTGAGCCCTTTAGACTTTAATGGTTTACAACCGGGGAGCTGCTGGTGTGTACGGCAGTGACCTTGAGTTGACACTTCCCCACTTCCCAGTGGAACACTATCAAGATTCCCTTAAACCATTCTTCCCCATTTTCTCAGCTGGGCACCTTGGTTGGAGGCTGGAACAGGCAGCCCAAACAGCCAGATGACTCACTGAGTCCCAATCCCTCCTCTTTCCCTTTTGAGTTTCCAGTTACCTATCCACCCTTCCTCTCCACCCTCTTCCCACCCAAACTTGATCCAGGGGACTAATTTAATTAGAATAAACCCCAGGTCTCTGAATATGCTAATCCTCCTCTGATGGCTGCTGCTTCCACGTCCTGCTGTCTTTTACGGCTCTGCTGAGTGCAATGAGCCTTAGCCAGAAGCTGGGATAGGAGGCTGACATCTTCCTTGTTGCCCTGAGCTGGGGACTCATTTATTTGGTAGCAGGGCTGCTCCCTCTGATGAGGATAAATGGCCGCAATTGCTGACCCACAACCCGTGGTGTCTTCCGACTCCTTCCAGGAGTGCATCTGTTATTTGATTAAGGGGGGCGGCTGTGAAGGGATGAGGCATGGTTTCCTTTCTTACCAATTTGTGGATGTCAGGCAGATTCTTCGTTTTTTCTGGACTCAGTAGGACTTGAAAGGCTGAATGTTGGCTCGGGTCAAGGGATGTTTAATTCATTACCTGTGAGGCTTTAATAGCCTCATCTGGGTCCTGGTGGAAGTTGTAGGTGGCTAATAACTTCCCAGAATGTTCTTTGCTTTCTTCTCAGTTCCCCTTTGTTCTTGCCTGTTATGTACGGAAGTCGGATTTGAAAGAAAGGGAAGACGTTTCTAGGCCGTAGTACTCCTGCACGGTACTGCTTCTCTCTCTGCCCCTCTGCCCTACCTCTCTGCAATAGTTTGAGAAATTACCCTCAAAGACTCCTGTATTCCAACACTAGGTTTCCAGCTGATTCTGTTAGGGAAGGTTATGAGACTTAAGAAGTTGTTGTCATGGGGCAAGGGTGTCACTGTGGGTGAGCTTTGAGGGCTTATAGCCCGGCCCCACTTCCTGTTCTATCTCCGTTTCCTGTGTGTAAGTGAAAATGTATTCAGCCAGCTTCCTGCTCCAGCTGCCATGGCTTCCCTACTGTTATTTTAGCCCCCTGGAACCATCAGCTAAAATAAACCCTTTCTTCTCTGAGCTGCTTTTGGTCAAGATGTTTTATCACAGCAGCAGAAAAGTAACACAGACGTGGGCACACACACACACACACACACACACACACACCCTGCCTAGTCCAGAGCAGTCATACAAATCCCTTCTCCCTCTTGCTCATGGGCTGGATGCTGGCAGAGGTACACACACACACACAAATACATACACACACACGTACTAAACATGAGAACATGAACTCAATATGTTAACTAACCATCCCCACAAGCCTAGGGTAGCTCACATTAACTACTAGAGACGATCAGATTCAGATCATTGCTAGTGCTATTAGTTTCCATGGCCAGGTTAATCCAAGTCACTCGCTACTGCCAACTGCATATGGAGGGAACAGGGTCCTCCACCTCATAGTGACAAGCCACTCAGACTCAGAGTGATCAAAGTGAACGAGACAGTTTATTTAGGAGCTGCCCAGTTCCGGCACTCACCCAAACAAAATGGTAGACATGCCGCCTAGTCCAAAACAGCCATGCACAAACCCCTTCTCCCCCTTCCTCATTGGCTGGATGCTGGCAGAGGTTCAACTGTTGCCTCAGCCACCTAGGTCTCATTCACCCCTCCCCTGCCTTTCTCATCACCCACCCCAAGTTATCACCCATGTCCTGCTTAGCAGAGTTTTGATACTGTAGATGTGCTATTCTCTGTGAACATAACCGACTAAGCATCTACCTTAAACCACCACCACCCTTAATGACAGCACTTAGCAGGTCCCTGACCTGACATCAGCCTTTGGTTTAAATGTATGCTATCCAACAGTCAGCTGCTGGGGCAGGAAACCCTGCTTTCTCTGGTGGATCTAAGTTTGTATTTACGTAGGATACTTTGTCATGAAAATGGACCGCCATATTGTGTTTCTCACACACAGAAGAATAATACTCCTGTCCAAAATATAAAAGAATTCTTATGATTCAATGCACTTATAAATAGCTTATTGAAAAATAGAAATGAGGCCAGATGTGGTGGTGTAGACCTGCAATCCCGGTACTATGGAGGCTGAGGTAGGGGGCGTCACAAATTTGAAAATAGCCTGGACTATGTAATGAGACCCATTCTAAAACAAAACAAGGGAAGAAGGAAGGAAATGAGGGAAAAGGGAAGGGAAAGGAAAGGAAAACAGGAAGGAGGTATTTGAACAAATATTTCCTGGAAGAAAACTTTTAAATGACTTAAACATACACTAGTGTTCGTTATCACTCATTATCGGACAGAAGGAAAATGAGCCGGGCATCGTGGTGGACATCCCATGCTGGCTAGTTTTATGTCGACTTGACACAAGCTAAAGTCATCTCAGTTAAGGAAATGCCTTCACAAGACCGGGCTCCAGGCAAACTTGTGGGGTGTTTTCATAATTAGTGATTGATGGAGGAGGGTCCAATGCATTGTGGACATTGCCCTCCCTGGGCAGGTGGTCCTGGGCTCTACAAGAAAGCAGGCTGAGAAAGCCATGAGGAGCAAGCCTGGAAGCAGCATCCTCCATGACCTCTGTATCAGCTCCTGCCTACAGGTTCTTGCCTTGCATGAATTCCTGTCCAAACTTCCTTCAGTGATGGACTACAGTGTAGAAGTATAAGCCAAATGAACCCTTTCCTCCCCAACTAATTTTTTTTGGTTTCGGTGTTTCATCAAAGCAATAAAACCCTAACTAGGACAAATCCCAATACTTGGTAGGCTGAGGCAGGAGACTTGATTTAATTTCAAGGCTAGCCTGGGCTACAAAAGTGAGACCCTGTCTAAAACCACACCACCACCAAACCCACAATAAAGAGCCACGTTTTACCCACAATAATGGCCAAAATTAAAAAATATGAGGCGTATCGGCAAGGACGTAGAACAGTTTGGTGGTTTCTTGTGGAAGAAGATGTGTTTACCATGTTTTGCTGCAGTTATATGTCTAGGTATGAATTCAGGACACATAAAAATATGTTCAAATCAAGGCTTGTCAGGATAACAAGATGGGTCAGTGAGTAAAAGCACCACACAGCAAGCCTGACCACACAGGTTTGATTCCCAGGACCATACAGCAAGCCTGACCACACAGGTTTGATTCCTCAGATCACACAGCAAGCCTGATCACACAGGTTTGATTCCCAGGACCTCCATGATGGAAGGAGAGAACCAACTCCCATAAGTTGTCCTCTGACTGCTATGTACATAACAGAGTACATGCATACATGCACATATGTGTACATGTTCATACACATGAGTAAGATAAAATAAAATTAGAACAAAAAAGGCTTGTACACAAATGTTCTTAGCAGTTTTACTCCTAACAGTAAACAGGAATCTCTAAGGTCCCTAACATGGCACTTAGGGACACTGCCCTGCTACTACAAGTCTGTAACTTTAGTTACTTCAGAGGCTGAGGGAGGAGGGTCATAAATTCAAGACCTGTCTGAACTACAGGGGGAGGTAAGGGCAACCTTTAGCAACTTAGTGAGACCCGGTCTTAAATGACAACAAGAGGATCAGGAATGTAATTCAGGGGTAGAGCGTTTGCCTAGCACACACAAGGCCTTCAACTTCAGTGCCAGCAGCATAAAAAATAGATTAAAACATTAGGTCTTGGGAAAGAAACTGGAATGTCTCCAGGTAATTGAACATTACTTTTAATCACAGAACAAAGAGTGAATTATTGATATCTGCTGCAATACGGATTAATATCAAAATAGTTGTTTTGAGGGAAAGAAAAAGTACACAGTGCACAGTTTTATTTATATGTAAACCAAATCAGCTTGTTTCTGGAAATAGAGTTTAGAGAGACCCGGTTAGTTCCAAGGGTGCAGAAGGGAACTTGCTGGAATGATTAAAATTGCCTGTCTTTCACGTGGCGTTCGCTGCTTTGGATGTTACAAAACCACAGCAGCTCTTTACGCATTGCTGTGACCTGATCCCTGGCAGAAGTGAATTCAGGAAGGAAAGGTTTCTTGTGGCTCACAGTCCAAGGATGCAGTCCGTCATGGTGGGGGAGGCGTTGCAGGAGGAGCATGAGGTAGCTGGAAGCAGAGAGAGAAGAACGTGGGTGCTCAGCTCACTCCCCTTTGATGCTGGCCAGGACCCCAGCCTGTAGGGTGCTTCTGACCTTATTCAGGGCAGGTCTCCCCCCTGCAACCCTCTCTGGAAACACCCTCACAGATATACCTGAAGGTGTGTTTCCATGGTGACTCTAAGTCCATAAAAAGCCTGGCTTTGCAACTCGTGCCTGTAATCCCAGTTCTGGAAAGGCAGACAGGCATGTCCCTGGGGCTTGGTGGCCAGTGAGTCATGCTGAGCCGGGTTCTGCGAGAGATCTCGTCTCAAAAACTAAGGTGGCAAAAATAAGATAGTGAGCTACTGAAGAAGACACCTGATGTCAACCCCTGCCCCACACCATACACACACACACACACACACACACACACACACACACACACACACGCACGCACGCACACACACAGGAGGGGTATTAAAGAGCAGACTGTGGTTCCCTACAAAACCACACTGGTTATGTTAGGAATAAAGCCTGGGCATTTGTAAGAGGCAGGCTCGAGTAGAAAAGCAATGGTTTTTGAACTCTGGAAATGTCAGTTCATGTGACTTTTTTTATATGTCTGTGTTGAAGAATTGAATACACTAAGCTCTGTGAAGTTATTATGGGTCTGGAAGGCAAGGGGCAGATGGTTTTATGTTGGTTTTATGAATATCTGTAAAGAAATTCCTCCACATACTCTGTGCACTGGCCACAAAGAGGCTTTCTCTTTCCATCACATTCAAATATTTCTTGTATTTCTTTTTATAGGAATCAAAGTCTCGATATATATAATGGCAGGCAGAACTAAATTCCAGGACAAATGGTCTATATTTCAGGTGGAGCATAGGCATGAGCCCCTGTAGTGCAAGCCTGGTGCCCCATTCAACCAGAAACTGCTCACGTATTTTCCCTCTACCTTTCTTTCCCTCTCCTTTGTCTTCCTCTTTCCCCCGTCCTCCTCCCTTCTCCCTTCTCCTCTTCTTCTGCCCTTCCTCCCTACTTCCCTCTCCCCTGCCCTCCCCTTTCTCCTCTTTTCTCCTTTTCCCTCTCTTTTCCATTTTGATACTTGGGATTAAATGTAGGGTTTCACACATGCTTCACAAATACTCTATTAGAGAGCCATATCCTTAGACTTTTACTTTTAAAATTATTAACATTGCTTGTTCTTTACCTTGATTAAATTTTTCATTGACAATTCCATATCTGCATATAATGCATTCTGTTTGCTCTCATTGCCACCCTTTTTAATTTTCCTTCCACTTCTGTTATCTCCATCCTCCATAACCTCCCTATTTCGTGTCTTTTTGTTTTGTCTTGTTTGCTTTGTGACACACTGATTTTTAACAAGGGCAGTCTATGTGGTCTCGTATTTGGAACTGTCACTTGTAACCTGGCAGACACTCTTTTGGGTATGCTGATGAAGGCAATGACTGTCCCTCCTCCAGGGTCTACCAGCTGCCGATAGTTTAATAAAAAGGATTAGGGCCTCGTGAGGCCATCATTGATCCATTATTGGCAGCTGATAGGACCAGCCATGAGCAGACTCAGCCCAGGCAACCACAGATGCTATGAGAACTGTGGACCCTGCAAACTGCAATGCCAGCCTGCCATGCAAAATGTGCCCACTGAGGCAACAGTGGCAGCGCTGTTATGGGAGTAATAAACTGCTCTTGGATTGGTTTAAAGGCCTGCTCCACAGGAGAAAATTCATGACACACACTGTAATTCCAAGAGTAGTTAAAAAGTCAGGTAGTCGTGGTGCATGTCTTTAGTTCCAGCACTTGGGAGGCGGAGGTAGGTGATCTCTGAGTTCAAGGCCAGCCTGCCTTACAGGGTGAGCTCCAGGACAGAGCCAGGGCTGCAGAGAGAAACGCTGTCTCAAAAACAAACGTGCACACAAACGAGCAAACAGCATGGTCTCTTAGGGTAAGTGGGACTCATCAATTGATTTTCATGGCTGTCAGGCAAGCTCTAGAGATTTTCCTGTCTCTACCTCCACAGTGCTGGGATTACAGGTATGTGTCACTGTAATAGTCAAGGTTCTCTAGAGGAACAGAACTCAAAGGATACGCACACGGGATATTATATATGTAACATATTTACATATCTACATATTAGCATTGAAATATATATGCTTAATATATTTCTATTATATATGCTTGCATACATATAACATAAATTACACGTACATATTACACATTACATAAATACATGTTTATATATGTATTAAATATACACACATATTTGTTATATACATATACTACATATGCACATATATGGGATTTATTCAAATGGTTTAGAGGCTGTGTTATGACTAGTTCAACAATGGCTGCCTTTTGATGCAAAGGCCAAGAATCAGATGTTCATTCTACAAGTCTGGATGTCTCAGTTGGTCTTTGGTCTATATTGGAATCACAGAGAAGTATGTTCTCATCTAGTAATTGTGAAGGGATGCCCCAGTGGCAGAATAGATGATCTTCTCTGATGTGGGATTCCCCTCTGTATGCTGTGAATATGTTTTTATCACCATTGGTTAATTAAAAAGAGCTGCTTTGGCCTATTAGCCTAGGTTTCTTATCAACTAACTCTTACATCTTAAATTAACCCATTTCTATTATTTTATACTTGACCACGAGGCTCATGGTTTGTTACTACTTGCCTCTTGAGTGGCTACCTGGCGTTTGCCTGACTCTACCTTCTTTCCTCCTCTATCTCTACGTGGATTTCCCACCTTGCTATATTCTGCCCTGCCATAGGCCAAAACAGCTTCTTTATTAACCAATGGTAATAAAAAATATTCACATCATACAGAGGAGGATCCCACATCATTTGTCAAGAATGAGGACAAGTTAAAAAAAAACACAAAAAGCTTCCTTCTTTCATGTCTTTTTATGTGGAATGCCATCAGAAAGAAATAGTCAAATTGAAAACTAATTATTCATCACAGCTACCTGCCCAGTTTTCTTTTCTTTTTTTTCTTAAATATGGGTCCTAAGGAATCAAACTCAGGTCTGCACACTTGCATAGCAAGTGCTTTACCCACTGAGCCACATCCTCAGCCCCTATTCATGTATTTCTTCACCTATTTAACCAGTGTTACTGTGTAAGCCACTACATATATACAGAATATGGCTTTTAGCTTTACTTCTCTTGCACAAAGCAACAGGAATATGAGTGGATAGTTACAAGGATGGTAAGTAATCACTGTGCCATAGCATCTAGACAGATGTGCAGTCACTGTGCTGTAGCATCTAGACAGATGTGCAGTCACTGTGTCATAGCATCTAGACAGATGTGTAATGACTGTGCTATAGCATCTAGGTAGATGGGCATAAGTGGCACATGTTAGGATTTCTTTGGAGGAATGGGATGCTAGGCTGGGACTTTGCTTTTTTATGTTTTTAAATATTTTAAATTCATAATGATGTGTGTGTGTACACGTGTGTTTGATGGCATGTATGTACCATAGCACATGTGTGAAGGGCAGAGGACTTCATGCACTGGGGTCACCTTCCACCTTGTTTGAGGAGGGGTCTTCTTGATCACCACTGTGTACCCCAGGCTAGCTGTCCCGTGAACATCAGGGGATTCTCTATTCTCTACAATACCATCTCTATGTTGGAGCCTGGGACCACAGATCCAGGTTCTCAACGCCTGACTTTAGGTGGGTTCTGGGGATCCTAACTCAGGTCCTCATGGTGGAGCAGAAGGCACTTTACCTCTGAGCCATCTTCCAGCCCAGGACATATTACTGAAATGTAACCTCAGGACAGGACAAGCATACAATTTCATCACTCCCAATAGTCCTTTCAGTCATTGATCCATTGATAGATTATTGATAGCCAGAGAACTATGACCCAGACTCTTCTGGGCACACTGCACTGGGAATCATGGCCTCAGAACAAAGATTTTTGTAGTTTAACTGAACTTCACAAAAAAAGAAAAATTTGAGGATCCATCTGAAATAATCCCTCCGTCCCTCCCTTCCTCCATCCCTTCCTCCTCTGTCCTTTATCCTTCATCTTTTCCCACTCTCTCTTTTCTTTTTAGAGACAGGGTCTCACTTGCACTGCTCTCCCTTCCTCAGCCTCAGATTTTCTAACTTAAAATCTTGAAACACTTGAGTGTGGGTGGTACACCCTCCAGCACTCGGGTGGCTGAGGCAGGAGGATCATGAGTTTGAAGCCAGTCTTGGCTACCTAGTGAGTTCCAAGCAAGCCTAGGCTACATAATGAGACTGTGTCTCACAACATGATCAATAAAAATAAATGTTTTTTTTTCTTAAAGTCAAGAACCAATCTGTTCCTTGGTGACAGAAGTGGAACACAGCCCTCACCTCCTGGTGATAGGCCACTCAGACACAGATATGTTGTTTTGCTGGTTTCTCTAACAGGACTGGGGCAGATGGTGTAAGAACAGAGGGAACTGCTGGTTGAGGGAGCATCACCACCCCTTTTGGGAGACTGAAGGACAGGGCTCTGTGATGCTCTCTCATCTATGTGGATGTAGTTTATGTCGCTCTGTGGGCCTGTGAATTTACCCGGTGAGCGGAACTGATTTAATTCATTTCTTTCCTATCCATTCAATCTTCGTTCATAGAAACACATGGGTCTCTGCCCTGAGTCTTTTCTCCACCACGCTCTGAAGCTATGCGATAGTTCTGCCAGCCTTGACTCTCTCGACACCACGCTGCCTTCAGAGATGCGGGCTCACAACAGATACTCAACGACTTACATTCTTCTATATCCACTCAGTCGTGGAGATCCCCAGACTCAACCAACTGCAAATGGAAAATACCAGGAGGAAAAGGGGGGTCGGCTGGGGAGTTGGCTTAGTCGGTGAGTAGAGTGCTTCCTGTCTAGGAATAAGACCTGAGGTGGGTCCTCAGAACCCATAGACAGCTGAACATGATAGCACACAGTGTCCCCCCAACACTGAGATGCTGAGATGGAGGGTGGGTCAGGAGACTCCTGAGGAGCTAACAGGACAGATAGCCGGCATACACAGCAATAAACAAGAGACCCTGGCTCTAACTGTAAAAGGTGAGAACACCGGAAGCTGCCCTCTGATACCCACAAGCATCCTGTGCCAAACACACATCACACACACAAATTTCATCTGTACTAACCTTTATTTCCCTTATCATTGTTCCCTAAATAAAGAGACACCAGTGATTCCCACAGCAATTACATCATGTTGGCATTAGTAATCTAGAGAACCTTTCTGTTTTAATTTTGGTTTTCCAATTTTCGTTTTGAAACAGGGTCTCCACTCTGAAGTCGGTGCTGGCCTGGAACTCATGTATGATTCTCCTCCCTCAGCCTTCCAACCACTGGGATTATAGTCATGCACCACCCCAACTGCCTTAGACAGACAATTTAAAAGAGCATAGGATGATGTAAACAGTTCATACCACACTGTTTTATGTAAAAGATTGGCATTCGTTACTTTTTAATTTAGCCTCACCTAAATTCTTAGGACAGGGTCGGAAGGCGGCCAGATTCTTTGCCAGAATAGCACACAAGTGGCCTCTAGCCCAGTTGCTGTTCAAGTCCTTACTTCCCCTGGAAACACTGTGAGCCAGGTCTCTACCGTCTACATTTTCTCTGAGCCCAGCTGCCATTTAGGCTCCTGTTAGAAGGACCTGTGAAGCTCTGTTTACAGCATTCATCCACTTTCCCCGCTCAAACTTCTAAAGTATCCCACGTTCCTCCATAAACCAATACAGTCATGTTCTTCATGGCGACATCCCTATTGTCCCTAGTCTTCCTAGACCCTAGTCCCTAGACTTCCATATTGTTACTTTGTGATGACCAAAGAGACTTGTGGAAGAGTTCATTTGGCTTACGGTTCCAGTGGAGAGTCTATGACAGACACGGAAGCCTTGAGGAAGGCGTAACAGTTGGCAGTCAGATCTGGAAGATGACATATCACATCTCCAACCACACACAGAAAGCAAAGAGAAACTGAACGGGAAGTGGGGCAAGGTTATAAACTCTCAAAACCTGGCTCCCAGTAGTTGTGGAATATTACCTATATAGAAATGTGTTACATTTGTTTATGCCATGGAGTATCACTTGAACTGTGTAAAAGTGTGTTATATTTGTTTCTTTGTTTCTGCTACTTTTGTTAATGATGTAAAGATATGTTACATTTGTTTATGCTGCGTTTGTTTAACTATATAAAGATGTGTTACTGTTTCACCTTGCCTGCCTAAGGCACCTGCTAATAAAAAGCTAAACAGTCAATAGCTAGACAGAGAAAGGGGGCTGATAGGTAGAAAATAAATAGGGGAAGAAATCTAGGCTGAGAGAGAGAGAGAGAGAGAGAGAGAGAGAGAGAGAGAGAGAGAGAGAGAGAGAGAGAACAAGGGAGAAACAGAGGAGCAAGGAGCAAGCCAGGGTTCAGAAACCAACCAGCCAACAGGCATCCAGACACTGGAAGCAGCAGGAGATAAAACCTACAGAAAGAAAGGTAAAATGCCCCATGACAAAAGGTAGATAAAGAGAAACAGATTAAAATTAGAGCTTAGCTAAGGCTGACCATTCAAAACTAATAATAAGTCTCCATGTCATGATTTAGGAGCTGGTTGGTGGCTCAAAAAGAAAAAGCCTGTTATACCTAGTGACATACTTCTTTTAGCAAGGCCGCACCTTTTGAGGGTCCCATAAACCTCCCAAACAGTAGCACCAATTGGAACCAAATATTCAAATGCAAAGGCTATGTGGGGTGTTTTTTATTTTTCTATCAGTACATGGCTATAAACCCAGGTGGGTATGACACCCAACTATGCTCATATTTCCAGACAGGGGAAACAAATGTAAAGAATGGGGAACAGAGTTCGAGGAATGGGGGAGTTTACAGGCCAGTTCCAACTTCAGAGCTTTTGATTTTTACCTTAGCTAGCCAGACACTTCATGAGACCCTCTGACCTAGATGAGCTGGTGACTTCATGTTATAGCTACAGACTTATCTCTCCCCAGCATACACAAGCAGTTTGTGGAGCATCTGTGTTCACAAAAGACTATTTACATTCTAATCGCAAGGACTGGCCCACTATCATGGACACACCAACAACCACATTTTCATAGTCACACTCAGGTCCTATAACCCTACAGTTAAAACCCTATCCTGTGTTGAGAATGCAGCTCAATGGTAGAGCCCCTGCCTAGAATCCCCCAGTGAGGGGCTGGGGTGTGGCTCAGTGGTAGAGCCCCTGCCTAGAATCCCCCAGTGAGGGGCTGGGGTGTGGCTCAGTGGTAGAGCACCACCCTCCATCTATTATCTTCAGTGCAGGTCTTTTTGTTCTATCCTATTGCTTTTCTACATGACTATCCATTCTTCGTTGCATAAAAAATAAACAGTTCACACTCTGG
This sequence comes from Alexandromys fortis, assembly GCF_014885135.2. Lineage (NCBI taxonomy): Eukaryota > Metazoa > Chordata > Mammalia > Rodentia > Cricetidae > Alexandromys > Alexandromys fortis. The sequence goes on from NW_026068043.1 coordinate 3,614,132, forward strand.
GCTTGGTGGTATGCACCTGTAACGCTAGTCCTTGAGAAGATGAGGCAGGAGGATCACAAGGTTTAGGTCAGTCTGGGCTACATAGTGAAATTGAGCTAAAAAATCAAACCCAAATTCAAACCTAATCCAACCAAACCAGATTTCCCTTGCATCTCAATACCTGAAGATTCTCATGTCATAGAAAACCGTGGTGAAATTAGTATGGTATGCTATATTCTGACTACATTGTCTCGTATCTTGGGAGGGTGGAGGATGCAGGAAGGGTGACCCACAAATGTGGGATTGAGTAAGAACAACACATCTTCCAGCCCTTCACCACCTAGCCTCTGCTGTGGCTCTAACGACACTGGGTGCCCTGGGTCTTCAGTGAACAACTGTGGGGAGACCCGGCCTCAACGGGTCCCTGATGATCTGAAGTCCTTGAAAGCCAGGGTTGCCTTGCACCAGCTTCACTCTTATCTCACAGATGTATAAAAGTGCTTTTTCCATGTTTTTTGATATGGCTTTTTATTAAACTGTTTTTTTGTACTCATTTTTTGTAGATTATAAAAATTCAATACCCTAAGGATATTGTTAAAGCAGGCTCCAAAGAAGTGAAAAATAAAACTGGAGGCCAGTGAGTTAGCTCAGGGAAGTTAAGGTGCTCGCTGCCAAGTCTGACTACTAGGGTTCAATCCCTGAGACCTGCAGAGCAGAAGGAGAGAACTGACTCCTGCATGTTGTCCTCTGACCTCCACATGTGGGCTGTGGCTCAAATACATACCCAGACACATATGCAGCTAAGTATTTTTTTTAAATGGAAGGAAATGGAACTAGAGAGATGTTACTGCTCTTTTAGGAGAAGCAGAATTGGAATCTGTCTTAGATAGGGTTTTTAATGCCGTGGAGAGACACCACGATCAAAGCAACTCTTATAAAGGAATAATGTTTAATCGGGGCTGGCTTATGGTTTCAGAGGTTTAGTCCATTGTCGTCATGGTGGGAAGCATGGTGGCATGCAGGCAGACATGGTGCTGGAGAGGTAGCTGGGAGTTCTCCATCTTGACCCACAGGTAGAAGGAAACTGAGACATCCTGACAAGACTTGAGCTTCTGAGACCTCAAAGCCTGCTCCATCAGTGACATACTTTCTCCAACAAGGTCATACCTACTCTGATAGTGCCACACCTCCTGATAGTGCCACTCCCTAGGTGCCAAGCATTTAAACACGTGGGTCTATGGGGCCTACACCTATTCAAACCCCGTAGGATCCAAGCACCCTCAGCAGTGACTCACAAACACCTGTAACTCTAGTTCAAGGAATCAAATATCTCCTTCTGGTCTCTGTGGGCTTACATACATACATACATACATACATACATACATACATACATACACATACACGTGTGTATGCACACACGCTCACATGCCCAGGGCACACTAACAATGTAATAAAAAGAAAAGAATAAGATATTAGAAAAGAAATGAAGATTGTTATGGTTTTTCATGCTCCCCCTTTCCTCCCTTTCTTTGGGGATTAAACTGAGGGCCTCACATGTGTCCAGCAAGTACTATATCAGTGAGCTATATCCCTGTCATTTTTCCCTTTATTTTATTTGAAGGTAGGACCCTCGCCAAACTGCCCAGCCTGGCCTTGAGTAAAAGGTCCTCCTGTCTCCTCTGAGCAGCAGACCACACTCAACCACCACCCCTGGCCTTCCATGTACCTTTTTTTCCCCAGTATGAAAAACTGTAAAGGTGCTTGCTGCTGTTGTTTAACATAACAAGCAATGGCAGCAGAAAACATCCCCTGCAAAGAAACAAAAAATTCTCTGCTGAAATGGAGGGCCCCGGCTTGGTGACTGTGACTGTTATCCCAGTACTTGGGACGGGAGGTCAAGAGTGTCAAGAATCAGGAGTTAGGGACCAGCCCAGGCTAAGGGAGACTGAATAATCAAAGAAACAGCAAAGTCCCAACAAAGTCCAAACAAACAAAGAAAAAAAATACCCCCTCTCCCCTTTACAAGGAACCCAAGCGAATCTGGAACTTACTTTGCAGCAGTGAGGATCTCTAGTTCCTGATCCTCTAAATGCTGGGCTTATAGGTTTGCCACCAGCAAGACTGGATTGTGAAGAACTGGGGATCCAGCTGAGGTCTCAGCAAGCACTCAACTTCAGTTCAACAACAGAACTACATCCCAACCCCAAACCCCAAATCCACCCACTCTCCCTCACCCTGCCCCAATTAGAAGCCTAAACCCAAAACCAACCAAACAAAACTAACCAAGGAGCGACAATAAACTTTCATGGGATAGGAAGACTGAAGGGAAAGCCCCTCAATTCACTCAGCTGTCTGTTGGTAGCCTGGTTTCTTTCTTTGGCCTAACAAATTAAAGAATCAGAGGGCAGGTTTGGATTCCAGTCTTTGGCACTCCTGGGTCTCCGGAAAAGAAGGAGGTTGTGGAGACCCATTAGGGCCATAAATCCGTGTGTTACTAATAAGATGTTTACTGAAGTGTGGGTGAGCACAGAAGCAGCAACTCGGATGGTCAGAAGTCTCTCAGGGCCCTAGCAAGAAGGACACAAGGCCTGGCTCCGAAAGTAGCGGAATCCGAGTCTCCAGGCCAGATTTTCCCTCTAGCCATTCCGGGCCAAGCTAAGCAGAGCAGCTTAGCCAAGAGAAAGGAACGTCTTCCTCGTCTGCCGGGATGGAACAAACCAGCCCGCTTAGAGAGCGCTGAGAACCCCAAGGGTCCCTCGCAGCCCTTAGCAGCCAACATGACTTGACTGCTCCCGGGTCCCGCGCGCTACCCACTCTCTCCTGACGCCCCCACCCTTTCCGGGTGCGCGCGCAAGAGCGGGCCAGCTTCCCTTGGCTGTGCGCTCCGCAGCCTGCGGGTGGCAGCGGCGGTGGCGACTGTCTCTCGGGGAAGAGGGTGACCAAGGGACCGCGGAGGAGGAGTCGGCGCCGCAGCCGCTCCCCTCGGGACCGCGCCCCGCCTTCCGTCACCACCTGAGCATCCCCTCCTGTCTCCCCAGCTGCTCCGGTCTATCCCACCATCCCCCTGGGAGACAGTGTGTACTCTCAGTGCCGCAGCAGCGGTGTCATTGCGTCCAGTGATTGGGACACTCGGATCTTGGTTCCCCTGAGGGCTTGGGACGAGCGGCACCGGCCGTGGTGACAGGCGGCGGAGGCACCAGCGCGCATCCCTCCCCCGCGACGTTTAGAGAAGCGTGTAGAAAACTGGTGTGACTTTGGAGGTCCGACTCTTCCTTCCGGCCAGCCTCGCGACGCGCCACCTCCTGAGACAGGCCAGTGTGTCCGGCAGGCCCGGAGGCTCGTGTGGGGACTTGGAACGTGTTCGGTAACCCGTGGCGCTGTGCGCACTGGTGAGTTTTGCGGGCGGGGTGGGGGCGGAGAGGACGCAGCACTGGGTTCCTGCTCCCGCCCCTTTCCTGCTCCCCCCCCCCCCCCCCCCACTTTGAGAGAGTCATTGAGATTTGAGCGTGACTGCGGAGCCTGGAGGATGCGGGCAACGGGAGCGGGCTTTTCCTCCTCCCGGAGTGATGGAGAGGGCCGGTGAGCTGAACAAAGACACCCGCCCGGAGGAGCAGGTCCTCTGCTGAAGAACGCTGTCCTAGCCCCGCGACGGGCGCCTGCGGGAGTGTCGGCAGTGCAACTCCAATAGTGGCGCGCTCTTCCGCCGGCGGGCGCAGAGCTGGAGCCAGGCACCTGCGCGCCACTCCCGCCACGTCTCGGGAGCATTCCGACTACCTTCGGGTTGTTCCTGAAGGTCCACGTCTCCGGAGGTCCAAAGTCCAAAGACGACTTGTTCTGGGTGCAGCGGGGAGAGACCCCGGGACCTTTATCTTTTGCTGCCTCTTAGAAGTGACTGCGTGCTGTGGACGAAGCAGATATTTCAGGGACACTTTTGCAAACCAGAGGCTTTCCATAAGAGTGATCACGCTTGGTCCCCAGCAGCTGTGTCTTCCCAGTGGTCTCTGTCGCCTGAGCATCGGCGTTTTGTAGCCGGCAACAACTGGGATTCCCCTAACCCACTCCTGGCCATTGTCAGGTGTGAAGGGTCTGCACGGTCTTAGACTGCCCTGCGCCTCGCAGGTGAGGCTGGTAGAGGCGTGGGTCCAGGGAAAGGACCAGCCGTGTTGTTTGATGGCTTCACTGAGGAGAGTCAAAGTGTTGTTGGTGTTGAACTTGATAGCGGTGGCCGGCTTTGTGATCTTCTTGGCTAAGTGCCGGCCTATCGCGGTGCGCAGCGGAGACGCCTTCCATGAGATCCGGCCTCGCGCAGAGGTGGCTAACCTCAGTGCGCACAGCGCCAGCCCCATCCAGGATGCGGTCCTGAAGCGCCTGTCGCTGCTGGAGGACATCGTCTACCGGCAGCTTAATGGTAAGGACGTGCGCTGACGCCCGTGGGTCGCTGTGCGTGCGGGGGCACAGGGTGATCTCCCTGGCTCTCTGTGCTCTGTCTACTCTAAGATGACATCTGAATGAGTCTGATTTCTCGCTTCCATTCCGGTTCAGTGTCTGGGACTATTGTAGAAACCACTACCTGCTTCTTTCCCATAATGCACTCAAGCTGGAAGTTTGGTCTTACGCTAGAAACATGTCACTATAGTTGACTCCGTCTCTGCCTGTGACTTGACTCTAGCTTAGACAGGATGGACTGCAGGCTAGGGACATCTAGGAAGGAAATAGCTGTCAGTGCATGGTGTTTGATGGAGCTGGTAGCGAAGTGGGTGTCATGGCTTGCGAAGTGGAGGCTTGAATGGGTACAGTATTTCCCTTTAGGTTGGATGCATCACTAAGGAGGCAGACTCTTCCCTTTCCCTCTGCCTGGGTGCAGGGTGAGATTCTGAACCAAGCAGCAACCGAGGATCAAGTTCTGGGTGAGTCTGGGAAGCAGATGTTCATTCACAAAGTTCAGACAAACAAGGAGGCAAGGTATCTAGGCTTGTAGCATTCTCCAGAACCCGTCCCATCTAAAATATTCTACAGGAGTTACCGTAAAAGGGCCGGGTCAGTGGAGCCCATCGCTGTTTCCATGTGGTCCAAGGGACTCATGGTCCCTGTGCACTTGCTGTCTTCACGTGTCACATCGTCTGTCTAGTATAAAGAAGACTGAGCCTGTACACATGTCTAGCCCTTTCTTTCCTTCCCAACCTTATGCATGTTTCCATGGCCAGGAACTGCCAGCTGTTATAATGACTGATAATAATTCTTGGCTGTGTACTAGAGAGACATTACAAGCTCCGCGCGTTCGGTGGTAGGACATTACCGTTAGTCCAGGGAGGTTCCAGCCCCTCCCTCACAGGAGAACCCAGCAAACCAGACTGGGGGAAGTTAACCACATTGCCTGTGTACTGATGTCAGTAAGTAGTATTTGAGAGGCTGGTTGACCACAGAGCCCTTGTTCTTGGCTACAAGGCAGAGATTTCTTTTCATGTATCTGTGGTCTGTGTGCAGGTGTGTGTGTGTGTGTGTGTGTGTGTGTGTGTGTGTGTGCATGCGCATGCACATATAGGGCAGGGGTCAACCTGGAATTTCATTCCTCAGAAACATTCACCTTGGATATTTTGACACAGGGTCTCTCACTGACCTGGTACTTGCAGAGTGAGGCTGGTCTGTCAGCATGCCCAGGGATCCAGCTGTTTCTACCTCTGGCCCTGGGATTATAAGGACATGCTACCATGCCCAGCTTTTAAAAAAATGTTGGCTTTGGGGACAGAACTCAGAGCTCCTCATGCTTGCAAGGCAAGTGTTTTACCAACTGAGCCATCTTCCTGGTCCCAAAGTGCATGTTTCTATCTACAGCCTCCTACTTTGAATTTAAAAGTGTGTGTGTGTGTGTTATGTATTTTGGGATGGTGAATACATACCACAGACCACATATAGAGGTCAGAAAAAACACTTAGGAGAGTCAACTCTCTTCATCTACCACGGGGTTCCTGGATGGTCTTAGGTCCTCAGGCTTGATTACCTTTACCCACTAAGCCATCTCCCGGGCTGGCTCTGAGTTTTAAAGTATAACAGTTTTTTTTTTTTTTGATAAATGAACTACACGGATCTGTGAAGTTTACATATAACCTGTGTAAACTTGGGTTGGGGACCAGACTTTACCTGTCTCCACTGGTGAGAGTGTCAGGCCAGCCTCAGGACAAGTGGCCGAGGACTGGGGGAGACAGCTTTCTTCTTGCCTTTTGATGAGAGGGATGTGGGGGCAGCCTCCTGCAATCATGAAAAGATGTTATAGTCCCCTTAGCATCATATCATTAGTTCCCAGGGGGCTCTGAACTTGCACCTGTAGTGTGAAGTTGTGGTCCTAATTACACCTCTCACAGGCAGGTCATGAGACCAGACCATTGGGACAGCCCACCAAGGCTGTGTTGAAGCTCTTCTCCCAAGACCTCAAGACAAAATGAACAGAACAAGATTAAACCCCTCAGTTCATTTCCAGAGCAACCAGAAGAGCATGCTCTCAGCACTCAGGAGATGGGGTAGGAGGACCAGAAGTGTAGGGCCAGCCTGGCTAGATGAGGAGAGCTGGGAGGCTGAAATTATTTTTCTGCATAAATACCCACAGAAGCACATTCATAAGACACCCCGAAAAGAGCCAGAGCTTGCTCTCTCAAGCTATATTCAGGAACACATTAGTCTGTAGCAGGTCATCTTAGTAAGAGTTTCCATTAGTGACATAAGATACATTATGGCCACACCTCTTAATGGCAATTATAAAAGTTCTGTGTGGTACTATACTTGTTTATTAATTAACGTGTTCATTTATTTATTGTGGTGGGAATGCATGTGTACATGCATACATGTAGAAGCTGAGAGTCACTTCTCTGCCTTGTTCTTTGAGACACAGTCTCTCACTGAACCGGGAGCCTGCCATTCTGGCTAGACTGACCGGCAAGCCGCTGTGACTATCTTTTCTGAGCCTCCCCAGCGCTAGGATTATAGGCAGATGCTAGCAAGTCTTGTGCAGCAAGCACTTTACCCAATGGAGTCATTTTCTCGGACCACTCTGGGGTGTGTTTTTAGGTAGCAGACATGCATGACCTCCTTAGCATTTGCAACGACCCTGCAGGCACCTGCCCTTCTTTGTCCCTTTGAGATTTGCTGGCAGCCACCCAGTGACTATTAGGGCTTTAACATGACTCTGGAACTTGTTGCCTGAAGGCAGAGGCTCTTAGCTGCCGTTCCACTCTCCTGCCTGGACATTACTTATTAAAATCCCTTGCAGGATCTATGTGTATGCAGAATTCAGGGCTCCATGTCCTAGGGGCTCCTTTTCAAAAGGCAGGGAGTAGGGTCGGAGACTTTGCCTGTAATGAATGTCTCACTCTCTCCATCAGACACACCTCTGCCTATACCAAACCTAGCAAAGGCAGACGGCACATTGAGATTGCAAAGTCAGCTGGCAGGGTGGGACTTGCAAGAAGCCAAGATTTGCTTCCAAGGGGCTCTGGGTCTGGCTTCTTTCTCTGAACCTTTTGCTTTGCAGAGAATACCCATGCTAGGGAAATGCAGGTGTAGCTCAGTTGGTGGAGCCTTTGCCTAGCTTGCAAGAGGCCCTAAATTCTATCCCTAACACTGCCTCAACCAGGAATGGTGGCACAAACTTCTAAGCTCAGCCCTAGGGAGGAGAAAGGAGGATTAAGACTTCAAGACCATCCTTGGCTGCCTATGGAGGCCAGCCTGGTCTACATGAATCTGTCTCAACATGAAAGGTTGGTGAAACTCCCCGGGCAGGGAGTGGGATGGGTAGGAAGGTAGGAAAAAAATTGACTGGTTGAGTGGGGGAGCTAGAAGAGGAAGGCTGGAAGCTGGCTCAGTGACGTCCAGTTGAGAGCTTTCCTGGACAAGCTATGACTTCAAACTGGGACTTGGCAGATCTGTCGTCCAGGACCCTGTGTGTGATTTGTAGGGGCATGCAACCTGGAGGGCTAGAGCAAGGAAAGGTTGTGATGTGGAGAAAACCCTCCCCATCTCTACCCTGCCGTCAGGGGCACCAGTCTTTGTTCTTGTTTGGAGGATTGACTTATTCCATTGATTATACCAGGCTGCCTGCTGTACCAGGAGGCTGGGGGAGCGGGGAGGTAGGACTCTTCCTGGTATACAGAGAACTGTGACCAGGGCTTCATTGGGGCTCAGGCTGTGCACCTGACCCATTGCCACTGACAAGTGAATAAAGAATCAGGGTTCTTTATTCCTCAACTAGAGCGAGACACTGGGCACACAGTATCGCATAGCCAACTTCTTAGTGCCATATGAAGCTGGCATTTTTAAAGTTGCTCGGAGCTGGTCTAGGGATATAGTTCAGTGGCAAAATGCTTGCCTAGTGTGTGCAAGGTCCTGAGTTTGATCTCCAGAGCAACAAGAGACATACAAATAAACAAACAAAAAAATCATTCGGGTTACTTAAAGCCTTCCTGTGGCCTCTGGGGTCTAGCAGGAGAAATTCTTGGAGATTCCACCAACCTCTGGGCTTTGGTTTGCTGGATTGTTTTTGCTTGTTTGAGCTTGTGCCTTGAGGCTGGATCCATGTAGTGCAGACTAGCCTGAAGCTCCCTTAAGTAGCCAAGGATGACTTTGAACTCCTGATCCTCCTGCCTCCACCTTCTCAGTGGCGGGATCACAGGTCTGCCCAGGCTGTTTTCTCTGAGGTTCACCATCTTTATGCTCATAATTGGTGTCACCTCTGGCTCTTTGCTGAGACACCTGTCATTGACCTTAGGCTCAGTAGCCTACACATTGCAACTCAGTCTTTGAGAGGAGCTGGTTATATGGATTTCTCTGCACAGTCCTCAATTCTGTCCATGCTTTCAGGCTTGGCTCTTGTGGCTGAGGGTTGTCAAACGTTATGTGGGCAACCATCCTGTTGCACTGAGCTGTTCAAGGTTTTAGTGATGGTCATTTTGCAGTCTTAGCCCGAGCTCTGATGCCTCAGTGGGTTTAACTTTGGAGTCCAGAAATGACTCAAGGCTTTTTTTTTTTTAAAGGACTGGGGCCCTATTTTAGACTTCTGCATCCCACCCTGTCTCTTACCATCTGTGCGTTGCATATATGGTGGGCAGTTGAGGTTTATTGATAGCCGGATGGAAGCTGAGTTTTACAAAGGAAATGATAGCCACAGAGAAAATAACCTCCAGATTGCAAAGGCTGGGATGGGTGGTGTGGCGAAAGGAGGGGTTGGGAAGGACTTAACTTGGAAGACTGAGTGTAAGAAAGCTGTCTTGTCTTTGTCATATTGCCTCAATTCTCTTGCCTATGCCCATTTGCCTGTTCCCGTCTTGCTTCCACCATCTTGGCTCTGCCGTCTGGCCAATGCTTTCTTGCTTCCAACACATTGCCTCTACCATGTTGGTCCCATCATCTTGTCTAAACCATCGTTCCTCTCTGTCTTGTCTCCCCTGTCTTACCCTCACCAGATTGCCCTCCCTGCCTTGCCCTCGCTATCTGCCTACCCCATCTTGCCTGTACTGTCTTGAAGTTGGTCTAGTTTTTTTCCTTCCAGAATTAAAGGAACCAGCTTCTTCAAGGAGCTTGGAAGTCAGGTGGTGTACCAGGTTAGACACTAGACCAGGTTAGACACTAGCCGGTATCAGTATATTTGGGTGTATGACTTTATATTATGAATATAGTTTTAATATTCTTTTCTGTAGCATAAAAATCAATATGTAGAACATCTGGAAAAATCTTTTAAGAATCATACAGAAGAAAGCAAAACTCTCTTAAAATCCTTTAAAGCCGTTGCCCGGTGGTTCTTATAGACATAGACACGGATTTCATGGTTGCTGTTGGAATTCCCCGGTCACGAGGTACATGATGTTTGGTTTCCTGTCACCTTTTCCGTCACCTTCTAAGGAACTTATTTATTTTTCTCATTTTAGAGATGAGAAAGGTGAGAAATAGAGATATTGTTAGATTTAGCTGGTGTGATCCACCGCGATGCGGGCAGAGTGGAGGATTGGGAATATGTCTTTCCCCCTTCAAACAGGACCATTGCGATGAGTGGAGGGGAGAGGAGGAGGGACCCATGCCAGCCTTGCTCCCCGCTTAAAATCCCCAGCACGGTGAACTGGAAGTGGGAACACCCGAGCTCCGGCCCTGTTCTCTGTCAGCCCTGGGCAGCTGTGTCGTAAGAGGAAATGCAATTGATTTTGAGTTAGTTTCCAAATTTAGATTTCAGAAGGATATTGAATAGAAGCCGGGTTGCTTGGAGAAATTGAAAAATCCTCGCGGAAATAGAGAGAAGTCAAAATTACCTCCCCTGCCCCTGCCTCTAAGCCACACGAGTGGACGGAGCCAAAGTCTAAAACTGCAAAGAAGAAGAGGGAAAATTAAAAAAAAATAAAAATAAAAAAGCACAAAAAAAAAAAACCAAAAACTAAAACATTCCCAGATAACCCAAGGGCTATGCGCCAAAATTCTCCAGGCAGGGAGAGTGAGTTGGCACAGTGGGCACAGAGGAAAATCTGCTCTCTCTTGACTGCAGGTTAGAGCCAGAAAAAGCAGGATTGCGGGCAGCCCAGGCTGGCCTCAAACCCCCTGTATAGCTGAGGGTGACCTGCGACTCCTGATCCTCCTGCCTTCACTTCTGCGGTGCTGGGGTGGCAGGTATGCATCACGATGACCAGGTTCTGATTTTTTTTTTTTTTTTTTAATATTGGGATAGAATCTAAGGCTTTGCATATGCTAGGCAAGCACTCGACTAGCAGAGATGTTCCCAGGCCAAGGCTGTTCTTTGGTGAGTGGCAGAGCCCAACCCAGCATTGTTTCCCTTTCCTACCTGGATAATGGTATCCTTACGTAGACCTTGGATACTAAGTGGTACCTGCATGTCCTTGCGGAGAGGACTAAAGGAGAAGACAATGTTTGTATTAAACCCAACCACTGCATGACTGCCGGGCAGGGAGATCAGTGGGAAGAGCACTTGCTGTTCTTATAAAGGACTAGGGGTTGGCCCCCAGGAGCCACTTCCATTCCAGGGGATCCTGCACCCTCCTCTGACCTCCATAGGTACCAGGCATGCATATACCTCCATGCAGCCAAAACAGTCATACAAATAAAACCAGAGTAATAAATACACCTTTAAAAGCCTCAACCACTGGGTTGGTGGCTCAGTAGTTAAGAGCACTGACTGCTTTTGCAGAGGACTTAAGTTCTACTTCCACCATGGTAGGTGACTCACAGTCACCCCTCCCCCCAGCTCTAGAGCAGTGGTTTTCAACCTTCCTAATACTGCGTGTGGCCCTTTAATACAGCCCCTCATGTTGTAGTGATCCCCCCGTCATAAAATTATTCTCATTACTATTTCATAGCTGTAATTTTGCTACTGTTATGAGTTGTTATGTAAATATCTGGTATGCAGGATATCAGATATGCAATCCCTGTGAAAGGACCCTTTGATCCCTCCACACACACCCTCAAAGGATTGGGGACTAATAGGTTGAAAATGGCTGCCTTGGGGGATCTAGCGACCTCTTCTGGTTTCTGAGGGCACCTGCACACACAGAAACATACACATACATAAAAATAAAAATTAATCTTTAAATCAACAAACAAAGCAAAAAACAAACAAACAAAAACCCAACCCCAGTCACTGTAGAGGAGACTAGTGTGAAGTCAAGTTTGCATGCCTTCTCTATGCGCAGTCTAGACATTCAGCAGGGCCTGGATGCAAGGTTGGCCAGTGTTCTAGAAGGTTTGATCCATGGAGGCTGGGGGTGGGTTGGGGTGAGGGGGTGCGGTGGGAGGGTGGAGCCAGGCGCTTTTCCTTTCTCCTTGGCATCTGGGTGGAGCTAGCTCCTCCTGGAGAAAGGGAGAACTCTATTCTTGGACAGCATGGATGTGCAGACAGGTCTTAGCAGTGTGAGTGTCGGACACCCTGTCAGTGGGGAGCAGCTGCCTCCTGCCCAGTTCGGGGGCAGCAGAGGAAGAAGCCAGCATTAGTGTCGTCATCGTAGTCAATGCTGTCATCGCCATCACCATCGCCATCATCATCATCACTGCCATCATCACCATCATCATCACCATCATCACCATCATCATCACCATCATCATCATCACCATCATTGAAGAGATCCAACCACCCCAGACCTGTGCTTGCTGCCACACTGGGACACTACTTATTAAAAAGGGAGAAGGCTTAGCCGTGAGCGTGAAGAATGACAAGGAGAAAAAGGAGCACAGGCATGGGAGGCCTGAGTCCCCGAGACAGCTGAGATCAGACAACCTGCGAGTCTTTAAGACGCCTGCAGAAGAAAGGTTGTGGAAGAGTGTCAGACAGGGCCGGTTTCATTTCCAGAGCTGTCAGGTTATGAATGCTGTGATTTTAGGTCAGTGGCTCCACTTTTTCACTCTAAAGTGGGGTCATGGTATGTCAGGATGAATTGAGAATAAAAACAGAGGGTATAGGGGGCTGGGGTGGTAGTCCAGTTGGTGCCCTGCTTGATGTTCTTCAAGCATGAGGACCTGGATTCAAATCCTCAGACGCCACATTGAAAAAAGAAGCTGGGTGTGGTGGCATGCACTTGCAATCTCAATGCTGGGGAGATTGTGACAGGGAGACCCTGGGCTTCACAATCTGGCTAGCCTAGTGTAATTATAGCTCCAGGCTCGGTGAGAGACCTTGTCTCAGAAAGCCTGGTGGATGAGGCCTGAGGAAGAGCCCCCAAAGTTAGCCTCTGGCATCAACATATACATACACACATTTACAAACATAAGCATGTGCACCTACATATCTGTGCACACTGCTCACACAGGCTGACATTTTTGGGCATGCATGCACAGATATACACATGAATACCCATGCTAGCAGCAACTGTGGCAATGTCAACTGGCTTAAAGGCACCCGTGGGATGATTCCCCATCATATTCCTGATGTTGGTAGGCATCTTGGGCCACAGCAGCTACTCAGTAAGTACTTCTGAGCAAGCCAACAACAGCAGGAGCTGTTTAATAGCAGAGTGTGACCCTGGTTGTCTGATCCCAGAGGAGTAAGAAGGGGCTCTTTTCACTCTAATTTTCTTGAACTCCATGGACTAATATTTTGTTGTTATTTTTTGAGACCAGGTCTTATGTAGTCTAGACAGAACTCACACATATGATCCTCCCTTCTCAGCCTCCCTGCTCCTGGGTTATAGCTGGGTATCATCTTGACGGGCTCTTCTATGTCCTGTCTTTGATATGGTGACATGATAGCATCCATAAAATTCACATATGAGAATTTTGTGACACAGAGATATTGCAAAATCAATCTCATAGTGTTTTAAGGAGGTTGCTGATTTTGTGTTGGGCTGTGGCTTGCACAAACCTCCTAGACTAATTTGTGATCCCTTTTCTTTTTCATGTGTTTGCCTGGAGCTGTCCTTTATTTCATTTTTCTTCCTCCTCTCATCACCCCACTCCTCGCCTTACAACAGCAGCACTTTTGAGGCCCAGGAGAAGGAATGGCAGCCTATTACAGCAGCCTACCCCCTTAGCCAAGGTTTCATTGTCTGCAGTTTTAATTACTAGAGGCCATTGGCAATCAGTAGTATAATAAGATCTTTTGAGAAAAAGAAAGAGGGGAGAAGGGGGGGAGAGAGAGAGAGAGAGAGAGAGAAAGAGAGAGAGAGAGAGAGAGTGGTTGAGGGAGTTGGAGCTGCTCACATAACTTTTATTATGATTACGGTCTATTGTTTGTAATTGACTCTTTTATTACTAGTTACCATTATTAAACTATTGCTCTGCTTCATTTATTAGTTGAGTTTAATTATAGGTATACTGTGTGTGTGTGTGTGTGTGTGTGTGAGCGAGAGTGTGTATGAGTATGTGTGTGTGAGTGTGTGTGTGTGTGATTGAAGGTGTTCACATGGAGGTCAGAGGACAACGTCAGGTGTCGGGTGTCACTTTCTACCCTCTTTAAGACAAGGTCTCTTGTTGAATATGTCAGGCTAGCTGACCTGAGAGCTCCTGGGAATTCTCCTGCGTCCACCTTCTCTTTTGCCATAGAAGCATTGAGATTATAGAGATATACTACAGTGCCTGGCTTTGGGTAGGTTTATAGGGTGTGAAATCAGGTCCTCAAACTTGCACGGAAAGTGCTTTACCCTCTAAGTCACCTGTCCAGTCCAGGACTTTGTTTGTTTGTATTGTAACAGAGTATACAGTATTGGAGTTATTAGCTTTATATTACTATAATACATAGTGGAAATAAATCAACACATGGAGAGGAAATTCTCATCTGGGTTGATATGATCTGTAGTTTCAGGTGATCCCTAGGAGATCTGGGATGCCTTGTTGTATGTCAAGTCTCCCTTACAATGGATGCTGGCCTCTCACCTGGTTGAGTTTACATGTCCTTGCCACTAGGTGTGGACTACATGCCAGAAACAGGGAGACGAGTAGACAATGCCTACCTGGACTTTGCATGGTACTTAGAAACATCAGTGTGTGCATGTGAATGTATGTTCACATACATGTTCATGTGTGTATAACTGCATGTGTGTCCAGCTGCATATGTATACACAGGTGTGTGTGTGTGTGTGTGTGTGTGTGTGTGTGTGTGCGCGCGCGCACGCGCACACATAGGCTAAAGTCAACCTTGGCTGTCATTCCTCTAACTCCTGTTCACCTTTACTTTTAGACAATGTCTATCAATTGTCTAGAGCCTATAGATTAGGTTAGGCTGGCTGGCCAGTAGCACCCCAGTGCTGGGATTATACGTATGTACCATATACCTAGACTTTTATATTAGTTCTGGGCATGAAACCAGTGATCGTGATTGCAAGACGAGAGCTTTGCTAGTTGGGTCACTTTCAGTCTGTCTGTAATTTTAACCAGCTCCTTAAAGAATGTTAGACTAAGAGTGGATGTGATGGGTTGGAGAGGTGGCTCAGCAGTTAAGAGTGCTTGCTACTTAATCTTGAGGAGAAGAATTCAGATCCCACAATCTCCTGGAATGGATCACAAACACCTGTAACTACAGCTCCAAGGGTACCTTCTTCTGACTACCAGGAGTCCTCTCAACATGTGTACACATATACTCCCACCCCATATGCATGTGTGCAGGTGCAGGGTCATATGTATGCATGGGTATAGAGGTCAGAGATTGACTTTGAATGTCTTCCTCAATTGATTTCTACCTTGAAAGATAAGGCCTATTTGTATGTACATCCAGGCATATGCATGCCCCAGAGTACGTGTGTAGGTCAAAGGGTAACTTTGGAAAGTTGGGTTCTCATCTTGAACCTTGTTGAGGTTGGGTCTCATTTGTTATTTGGTAGCCGACCTGTGATCTTCTGGGCACCTCTGTTTCTGTCTCTTGTGTTGCTATAGAAGGTATGTCTCTGGACTTGTAGTTTAGTTTTTGTGATAGGGTCTCTCCTGGAACCTGGGGCTCACTGATACAGCTAGAATGGCTGGCCAGTGAACCTCAGGAAGCTTCTTGTCTCCACCTCCCAGTTCTGGGTTAGAGATGTACACTGCCGCATCTGCCTCTTTACACAGGTTCTGCAGATCAAAGTCAGGGCCTCAACAAGCACTCTAGTGGCTGAACGGTCTCCCCAGCCTGGATGCTTGAACTCTTATACTCAGTGGGAATCAAACTGGGGTTCTCTGCAAGAGCAGCAAATACTTTTAACCACCAAGCCATTTCTCTAGCTCCTTCTCTCAAAATTAAAAGAAGAATCAAAAAAGATAATTTGAACCTCTGTTATCTTTGATTCCCTTTTCCTCTCTCCCCCTCCTCTTTCCTGCCCTGCCCTAACACTTCGAATAAATGCAAGATCCCGATGGATAGACCTTCCTGTCCCATAGCAATCTCTTCCATCCATCTGTGGATGATGGTGACATGTAAATGATAGTCACCTTCATCACGGGTAGAGTTGTCCCTTTTAATAACAACCTTCCTAACTGCAGAGCCCCAGCTTCGCCATGCGTGAGTAGCAGTGCTCTGTCATGATGATGGGTGGCCACATCCTTAAGTCACTATGGAACATGCCAACAGTGAGCATGTACTGGAGTTCAAGAGGATCCTCCACCCTAGCCTCAAAGAGCAGGCCTAATGGTATGGTTAGCACTTACTTTAGAGTGTCCTGGGGCTGTTTAGGTACAGGGTGTGTGCTCATGTGAGCCTCTCCTGGTGTTCCTCCCCGGTACAAAGGAATCAGAAGACTTGGGTTTTAAGTCTATTCTCTTTCTTTTTTATTCCTTTGTTTGTGGGGCATGCATATATGTATGTGAGTACATATGTATGCATTTGCCTGTGGAGGTTAGGGGTCCTCCTTAGCTGTGGTCCCCCAGGTGCTGATCAGTGCCTAGTCTTCTAAGATAGGGATTCTTGCTGGCAGGAAATTTACCTACTAGGGTAGGCTGGCTGGCTGGCCAGTGAGCTTCAGGGGTCCATCCTCCTGTCTCGGTGGCTCCAGTGCTGGGTTTACAAATACAACACACACACACACACACACACACACACACACACACACACACTCTCACAAATATAAATTATTCATTCATCTGGATTCTCATGGTGTTTTGCAGGGTCAGCTTTTAGCCCTTGAATTGTAGACGGTTATTGACATGCCTGCTGAATACTTTGTAAGAGAATACGTCTTGTTCATCTGTGTGTCATTGGGGAACTCATTTACAATCCTCCTGCCTCAGCCCATCAAGGGCTGGTACTGCAGGTATGCAAACACCATATCCAACTCCACAAGTTTTTATTGAGATCTGCTCTAGTTTTGTTCTGGTTGCTGTGACAAACGCCTTGATGAGAAACAACTCAGGGACCAAAAGGGCTTCTTTTGGCTTACGGTTCCAGAGGGATAAAGACCCTTACGGTGGGAATTCACGGCAGCAGAAGCCTGACACCACCCTGGCAGTCAGAATCCATACATAGAGAGAGGGAGAGAAGTCACGCCAGGCTGTAAAGCCTCCAAGCCCACCCCAGTGACGTACTTCCTCCAGCAAGGCACCGCCTCCTGAAGGTTACATAACACCCCCCCCCAAAAAAAACAGCGCCACCTACTGAAAACCAAGTGTTCAACACAGGAACCCACAGGGAACTTTTCTTGTTTCGACCACAACATCTGATGCATTTCCTCCGCCAAACCTACTTATCTCATTATGTCCTGACTCATACGCAAGGAAGCTGGACCTCAGGAGATTTAAGTAAGTTGTCTGGAGACTCCCACCAGTAGCTCCAGTCTGCATCACCCGCCGCTGCAGGGCACGCACTGAGCCTGAGGTGTGAAAGAAGTATTTCTTCGGCAGGTGGCAGCTGGCCCTGGGGCTGCAGAGGAGAAGTGGCCAGGAGGGAGGTAAGACTGCAAAACCCTCGGCAGCCTGTGGCAGGATGATGCTCAGGCTTAGCAGTCACCCAAGTGTAAAGTTGTAAAGCTGTTAATTTTAGGGCTCTAAATTATGCCGTGTGAGCTTTAAATCCAGCCCATAATTAGAATAAAATGTGAGAAAAGTGAAATTGATATTAAGTTAATTAAAAGGCTTTGCTTATATTGCAAGGAAATTAGCACAACAGAGTGGGATTGCTGACACAGGCTCATTGTTAATTTCTCCTGTTTGGGCAATGCTCCGCAGGCCTCTGGCAAGCCTTGTTCTATGGCGGCTGCCACCCCACCCCCCTTCCATAGCCTTAGTACTTGGATAGCTGATTGCACATTCGTCCAGTGGAATCATCAAGGTCGATGGTGTATCCATCTGTTGGGGTTGCCAGGCTCAAGTCTGAATTTCTACTACAGGGTCTTGTTCTGACATCTAGACTCTCTCCCTGACCTGTTGCTTGTGAAAACAGGCCAAGCTAGCTGGGTGGTTAGTCTCGGGATTTGGGATTCTGATGAGCTCTGCTTCCTCTTCGCTGAGAGTACAAATGTGTGCCAGCTGTACCCAGGTTTGGTTTTTGAAGTCTAGATTCTGAGGATTGAACTCAGGTCCTCATCCTTGCGGGAGAAGCGCTTTACTGAGTGAGCTTTCTCCCCTGGGCTCAGTCTCTGTTTTCAGTATGATCAGCAAAGAATGAATTGCGCAAAGACGAAAAGTGGGGTGGTAGAAAGTGGCTGGAATGAGAGTCACTTGTTTCCTTTTTAATTTAATTTTTATCGTTGCTATTATTGTGAACTTTGTATGTGTATCTGTGTGTGGGTATGTTCCTGTACATGTAGCTGCCTATGTAGTCTAAAAAGAGCACATTGGAGCCCCAGATGCTGGTGTTGCAGTTGGTTGTGAGCTGCCTAACATGGGTGCTGGGAACTGAACTTGGGTCCTTTATAAGAGCATCAGTGCTTTGAAAAAGGAAGCCATCTCTCCAGCCCTAAAAGTCACCTATCTGAAAGCCAACTTCTGTATTCAATCTGTTGTTGGCTTTAAGAAAGCAGGTTTCTTCTTGGCATCCCAGCATCCTGTTTACAGAGTGATGGCAGGGGCATGATCACTCCTACTTACGTTCCTCATGGAGCTGTGACAAAAAGTACTGAGATAGAGACCGGCTGTTTGCATTTATAACAGCTAAATGACATATGTATTGTCTTTATTATGGCTGATAGAAACTGGCATTTTCCAAGATGAAGCAAGGCAGAAAGGCGAGTTTAAGCATTAGCAATGAAAAACAAACAAACAAACAAAAAGAAACAAGAAGCCCTGGCCGCTGCAGTCTCTGCATCCTAAATCATGCAGACATTTAAGTTTGTGCCAAAGTTGCCCAATTGCCTTTCGAGCAATTACCGAAATCCATTCAGAGATAAAAACGGAGTTCAGGGAATAATATTTAAGAGCTCTTTAATGAGGTTAAAAACTTTATTAATTTGCCAAGTTTCTCTAAAATCCACTCCTTTTCTTCATTTTTTTTTGTTTGTTTGTGTTTTCCTGCCTACTCATCTTTCTGCGGTTGAACTGATTCCAGGAGTTTTTGAATAAAGGGGCAGAGAGGACTCTGAAAGTATACAAACCTCAGGAATAATTTCTTTGCCTTCATTAGCTAAAGGTGAATATTCAGGGAGATGTAAAAACACTTGGGCGTTGTTTATTCTCCTTAAGCAATTTGATGTGAGAACAAAAGCTGAGCAGTGGTTGTAGTGGGTGGTTTAAATTAAGCTCTTTTTTATTTTTTAAGGCAAGATTCTACACTCCTTGGCTAGCCTTGAATTCACTCTAGCTGAGGCTGGCCTTGAACTTTGTGGCTTAGTATAATGGCTAGCTTTAAAAGTCAATATCTTAGAGTTTCTATTGCTGCAGTAAAACACCATGACCGAAAGTAAGTTGGGGAGGAAAGGGTTTTATTTCCATTTCTGGAATATAACACTTTCTGGTAACTGTCCATTACTGAGGGAAGTCAGGGCAGGAACCTAGGAAAAAAAAAATGAAGACGGGACATAGTTACCAACCATGGAGGAAGGCTACTTATTAACTTGTTCCGTCTGCTTTTTTATATACCCCAGGACCCTTTGCCCAGGAGTGGTACCACTTACAAATGGGCCGTGCTTTTCCCACATCAATCATTAGTTAAGAGAATGTACCACAGGTTTCCACAGGCTAATCTGGTGGAGGCATTTTATCAGTTGAGGGTCACTGCTCACAATGACTACGGTTCTGCTAAGTCAACATGAAACTAGCCAGTGCAGTTAACTTCATGCAACCTAGACTCACTTGGGAAGAGAATCTCAATAGGGGATTGTCTACATTGGACTAATTTATCGAAATGCCTGTGGGGGGATTGTTTTAATCTAAGTCAGTTCATGTAGGAAGACCCAGTCCATTGTAGGTAGCACCATTGCCTAGGCAGAGGGTCCTAGACTTCATCAGAGTCAAGAAGTCGACCTGAGTGCAAGCAAGTGAGGGAGCCCGGATGCATGCATTCATTTCTCGCTGCTCTTGACTCTGAGTGTGATATAGCCAGTGGCTTCGGGTTCTTGCCACATTGCCTTCTCTACGCCACTGAGCAGTAACCTGGGCCTGTGAGCTGAAACAAATCCTTTCCCCCACTAAGTTGTTGTTGTTGTTATTATTATTATTACTTTGGCCAGGGTATTTCATCACAGTAACAAATAAAATTAGATATACTCAGGCTGGCCTTGAACTCTGAATCCTTCTGTATCACCCCCCCCCCCAATGCTGGGAGGCACTGTACATATCTGGCTTCTTTAACTTTTTTATTCTCATCTTCCTCATCCATATCTGATCTTGAAAAACTAAAGCTAGTCCATGTCTCATGGTCTCCCCATCCTGAAGCACCATTATTCATTCCTGCTTCTCTTTGGGGGTCATGGGAGACATTAATCTGTTTGGTCTCCTCCCCGCAACATAAGAAAGGATATAGCATTCACAGCTCATGTTTTCATTAAAGTGGAAGTTAACTTTTTCAGAAGTGTCTCTCTCTTGAAAATTTTATAACACTGAATTCCAGTCAAGGGTCAGAGAAGTGACCTAAACCTATATAGCTCCTACCAAAACCACCTAAAGTCCAGGGCATTTTGTGCAATGGGCTATGAAGGGGTCCTGAAGTTAGATATAATCTGTATTAGTCAGCTTTGCATTGCTGTGATAAAATAATTGAGGCCAGCAACATAAAAAGAGGAAAGATTTATTTTAGTCCATGGCTGGTTGGCCCACTGTTTGGGAGCCTTTAGCAAGCAGGAACATCATAGAGGACATATGCGGCTGAGAAAGTTGATTATGGATGGCCTAAAGAGAAAGGAAAAAGGTGAAGGAGAAGGTCTAGGAATCCAATCTCTCTTTCAGGGGCACTCCCAGTGACCCCACTTTCACCCATTGGGTCCTGTTTCTTAATGGTTTGACCACCTCCTAATGGTGCTGTAGTCTGCTTATTAAGCCCCCAACACATGGGCATCTGGGACACATTCTAGATGGAGACTATGCAAGAATCTCAAACTTCCATTTGGGTTTTTCAGAACGCCAAGGCAAAACTTTGGGTTTGGGTAATTCACAGTAATAGTTAATCCTCACTGTCAACTTGACTAGTTGTAGAATGACCTGGGAGATGCACGCACCTCTTAGTATGTCTGTGAGATCATTTCTAGGGAGGTTTAGCTGAGGAAGGAAGATTCATCCCAAATGTGGGCATCACCATCCTATAGGCTAGGATCCTTGACGGAATAAAAAAGAAAAAGAAAGAAAGTGAGCTGAGCACCAGCATCCGTCTTTGTCTGGTGCTCCAGCATCCATCACCGACTGGATACAGGTGATCAGCTGTTTCCTGCTGTTGCTCTGGTTTTTCCTGCCTTGGTAGACAGTGTCTTCAACATGTGAGCCACAATAACCCTCCCTTCTGTAAGTTGCTTTGGTCAGGTGTTCGTTTACAACAAAATAAAATCAGCTAACACATTCAGGTGGCCTTGGTGAGTCTAAGTTTATCCATCTGGGGAGCAACCATTGTCCCTACAAATGCAACAAAATCTCTGCAAAGTGAAGTTTGTAAAATATCTTTAAAAGTAGCTTTATGTAGAAGATTGTAGAATAGCGTTATTGATGTTGTGATGGTGATAATTATGGCCACCAAGGAACAAAACCAGTAGTCCTACACAGCTCAGTTTTGTCCCCTTTAAAAATCTAGATAATGGAGAAATGTGTTCATGTTCTGAAATTTTCTGGAATCAGAAAGATAGAATTATGCCCGGCTGATGACTCAGTTGGGAAAGTGTTTGTTATATAAGCACGGGACTTGATTCTGGTCCCTAGAACCCAGGTGAAAATGTCAGATGTGGTAGCAGATGCTTGCAATTCCAACTGAGGAAGTGGATACAGGAGACTTCCTGGGGCATACTAGCCAGTCACCCTGACCTAATAGGTGAGCTCCAGACCAATGAAAGACCCTGTCTTAAAAAGCAAGGTGGATGGTTCCAGAAGAATAATATCTAGGGTTGACCTCTGACCTCCCCCACGAATGTATCTACATGCACTTGCATACATATGCATACTTAAATGGATATATACCTGCATGTACACATACATTCACTAAATAAATGTGTAAGATGTATTTACTGATAAGTAAGTACATTTCAGTGTAAATGATGATTAGAGCTGGTCATATCTACATCTTTAAAGTATTTCTCTCTCTGTCTCTCTGTCTCTGTCTCTCTCTGTCTCTGTCCGTCTGTCTGTCTGTCTGTCTGTCTCTCTCTCTGTCTCTCTCTGTATGTGTGTGTGTGTGTGTGTGCGCGCCACCGAGGCCAGAAGAGGGCATCAGATTCCTTGAAGGTGGAGTTACAGGTGATTGTGAAAAACCTAATTTAGGTGCTGGGGACATATCTTTTATAAGATCAAACAGCAAATTCTCTTACCCATCGAGTCAGTTCTCAGCTTCCAGATCTGCATCTTTAGGAAGTAGATCTAAAGGAACAGGAAGTGATTTTTTCCCCTGGTTTTCGAAACATTATCTATACATTCTTTGACATTCTTCTGATTGGAAGGTGACATTTAGTCCCCTTCTAGTTGCCTATGTTCTGGCCTTAGTGTCTTACTTCTAGTGAACAGAATTCAGTGAAAGACTGTCTCATGATTTCTGAGGCTGCCTCACAAAGACTAATAGAACCTCTGGCCTGGAAGCTCTCTGGGAAAGCCATGTTGGAAGTCTGCCTGGAAAGAGATGGGGGTCTCCAAAGACCTAACCTGTTAGTGTTTGCCCACTCACCAGACACACAAGATAGCTACTCTTCCTATCACTTTGACTCCCAGAATCCCCAGACTCTTCCAACTGATACCAAGTGATCTAATCTAGACACCAGATGTCCCCACTCCCAAGTCTAGACCCAATGGCAAATTTATGAGCAAAATAAATGTGGCTCTTGTTTTGAGCTGCTAACTTTTTTTGTTTGTTTTTTGTTTTGTTTTGTTTTTCGAGACAGGGTTTCTCTGTAGCTTTGGAGCCTGTCCTGGCACTAGCTCTTGTAGACCAGGCTGGCCTCGAACTCACAGAGATCCGCCTGTCTCCGCCTCCCGAGTGCTGGGATTAAAGGCGTGTGCCACCACCGCCCGGCTGAGCTGCTAACTTTTTACACAGCAACAAATCACTGGTGCAAGAGGGTAGTATCCTTGTGTTTAATAAGGGGAATTTTTCCCTCTTTAAAACATAAGAAATAGCTGACGGCTGATAATGAAGGCACTTACAGCAACACTAGCAGTCATAAAGGTAACCACAGAGAACACTTATTGGGCACTTGTCTAATGTACCAGTCACTGTGCTAAAGGCTTTATATGGACATAAAAATGGGTAATGAGTTTCTCTGGCAAGTCTTGGATTCACCTGCCATCACTGGACTGTGGGCAAAAAACCTGATCACTACCGGGGAAGTAAGGCCAGCCAAGAATTTCAGATGTCTTGCAGCCAAGTCTCTGGCAGTTGGCCTGGACAACTGTGGAACACTACTGGATACAGATAGGAGGATGGGGCTGTCTCTCGATGATTTCATCCCAATGGACATCACTTTGGTTGCTGTTACAGTTTGAACCTGAAGGGTCTCCCTCAGAATCATGTGTTGAAAACTTGGTTCCCAGAGGGTGATAGTGTTTTGAGAGGTTGTGGAAACTTCAGGAAGGAGGCTAGGTAGTGAGTGTTCAGCTGGAAGAGGTAAGTGGTAACAGACCTTTAGTGGGTATCTTGTGTTAGGAATTTTCCTAACACGAGCTCTCTGCTGATGCAAAAATCCCAATCAAGCCAAATCACAACAAGCCAAATTTAAAAATATCCAGATTTAATGGGATTCCTGTGTTCTTGGGTGGCCCCTAGAGGAAACTGGGAAGCAGCAAATGTGACCACCACCTAGAGGAGAGGAAAGAGACCATAAGGGAAGCAGTTTAAATAGACTGGGGGAGTGGTCAAGATTTTGGTGGGCAGTCTTGACACTCCTCCGGGGAGGAGTCAAAGCTTGGTGGGCACTGGGATGGGGCCTTCAAAGACAGAGGCCAGAGACCAGGTCTTGGGACTTACATCTTGTCCTTGATTTTTTTTCTTGTTGTTCCACTCTCATTCCTATGTGACATAAAGACCTGTCTCTGAGGGCTGTGGTGTAAACAGATGTTTCTGTTCCACCTGGTCCCACAGCCGCTCAGTCCCAAAGAAACACACAGAGCTTATATTAATTATAAACTGTTTTTATATAATTAATTAGTTTTAATTTGCTCAGGCTTATTATTAACTAGCTCTTACAGCTTAAATTAACTCATAATTCTTGTCTATGTTTAGCCATGTGGCTTGGTACCTTTTTTCAGTGCAGCATTCTTATTTTGCTTCCTTTGAGTCTGGGTGGTGCCTGCAGAATGAGCCTTTCCTCTTTCTATAATTCTCTTAGTCTGGTTGCCCTGCCTTTACTTCCTACCTGGCTACTGGCCAATCAGCATTTTATTAAATCAATTTGAGTGGCAAATCTTTACAGGGAACAAGAACATTATCCTACAGCACTGTGGAAGAGGTTTAGTCAATAAAGTCATGAAACCCTGAGTGTGGATCCCCAGTACTCATGGACAAGCTGAGTGTGGTGCTGTGTACCTGTGATCCTGCTGCTGGAGAGGTTGGGAGAGTCAGGCCCATGCTTGGAGTTTACTGGGCAGGCAGTGTAGCCTATTGGTGATCTCTGAGTTCAGTGAGAGATCCTGTCGCAAGAAACACGGTAGAGAATGACTGAGGAAATTACCCTATGTTGTGTGTGTGTGTGCAAATAGACAAGTGTGCAAATAGTGGCCCATTTGCTGCTTTTAGATGTGACTACACTCTAAACACACAGTAGATTTTCTTCTCTGGGGTTAAATAAAATATACCTCAGTCTTCTTTTTTATTCTGATGATGCAGTGAACTGGTTAAATTATGGTCTCCTTGCAGAAGAAACAAATCACTTTTTCCAGAATGACAGCATCTCTTGTTTAATTCTTATTCTGTTTGAGTGAGCACATGCGTGGGCATGTGCGTGTGTGTGTGCGTGTGTATGTGTGTGCACATACTGGAGTGCAGGGGATGTAACAAGCTATTGCTTCTCATGCTTGACTGACTTTCCTGTTTACGTGGGGAACTTTTGAAAGAACTTCCAATCCCCAGCTCCCTCAGCCTTGAGATTCAAAATTTACCAGTACAGGTTTGGGCATCTAAAATCTGAAAACACAAAATGTGATAAGCACTCAAATCTGATACTTTCTGGGTGATTGACATGCCAGATTCTGGAGTCTGGGTTACACATATTCAAGTGGTACATTCATTTGTGTTTGTATATACACACACACACACACACACACAGGTGAAAGTACGTGACTGAGTGCCCATATACAGTTATGTTTTCATTTGGAAGTCAGTGTGCAACCTTGGCCATCATTCCTTGGATACCATTCACCTTAGTGTTCTTTTGAGATAGGATCTCTCCCTGGTCTGGGGCTCATGATGTTGGGTCTGTTGGCTCTTGTGAGTCCCAGAGAACCTCCCTTCTCTGCCTCCTCATAGCTGGGATTACAAGTACATGCCATCATACCTGAGTTTGAAAACATACATTATGGGGACAGAATTCAGGTCCTCATGACAGCTGTACAAGCATGTTACCTCCTGAGTCATCTCCTCAGCCCCTTGCCTAGTATATTCCAGTCAAATATTCGAAAATGTTATGTGCTTCCAATCCCAAGTATTTCAGATAAATGGCACTTGAACCCTATAAGGTAAGAGTTCCTTTGGAGACTGGACTATCTTCTTTTGTATCACTTGGACAAAAATACATGAGCACCTCTCACAGGGAGGTATCTATTTTGAGAGTTCAGTCCATGGTCACCTGGCTCCACATACCTTGGCAGAACATCATGGTAGCCAGAGGGCGGGGCAGAAGTGTTTCTTCACAGTGTGATGGACAGGAAACAGATGCAGAAGGGATTAGTTTTAGCTCTGCCTCAGAGGGTTCAGTCCATGGTGGTTTGGTCCTGTGTACTGGAGCAGAACGTCATGGTAGGAAGATGTGGCAGAGCCTGGTCCTCACTTCTTGGCAGACGGCAAGCATAGGAGGAGGATACAGGACCAGGCCTGGGTAGGATGTAGCCTTAAGGATATGACTCCTGTGACCTACTTTCTCCAACTGAACCTATCTTCTCTCTTTAACTCCATCCCAATCATACTGTCATATAATAAGTCCATCCAGAGATGAATCCATTGATTATCTCAGAGCCCTTATGATCTATGATTTCTGGGAACTTCTTCACGGATACACCCAGAACTGTGCTTCACCAGACTGTTGTGATTGACTATCACGGGTGTGTATGTCTATGTGCGTGTGTGCATGCATGTGTGTGTGGAGGTCAGAGGTAAACCTTGAGCATTCCCCTTCACTGCTCTCCATGTCATTTTTGACAGAGTCAGACACAGGACCTGGAACTTGCCCAGTATGCTGGGCTGCCTGGAATCCTGTCTCCATCTCCCAACACTAAGGGTGCAAACATATAACACCACACCTAGCTTTTTATGTGCCTGCAGTTTGGGGGCAGCCACTGTGATCTTGGAAGATATCCTTCTAGATATGGAAGATGTTTTCTCATGAGAAACAGCCTGTGTGCCCGAGAGTTTGATTCCCAGGCAGACATTGTTCCCAGTGTCAATAACTGCATCTGTAAATGTGGTCAGTTTCCCCAAGGCTGCTATGGAACAAAGATCCTCGTATTTACGAGGAATGTAAATCACGACTTCTAGTGGGTTGTTTTTTTTTTTTTTTCTTTTGGTTTTTCGAGACA
>NW_026068043.1:3641286-3673690 GCF_014885135.2 Alexandromys fortis
CCCCCCCCCCCCGATCTTTCTATGTAGCCCAGCATGACCTCATGATCACAATTGATCCTCCTGCCTCAGTTTCCTGAGTAATGTGTAGCTTTTGGCTTCTAGTGGATTTTTCTTTTATTTTTTGAGACAGGGTTTCATGTAGCCCAGGCTAGCCTCAAAGTCCCTATCTAGCCCAGGCTGGCTTAGAACTCTGGATCATCCTGCCTCCATCTCTTGAGTACTATGATCATAAACAAGAGTGTGACACCATGCCTGGTCCTTGGGATGCTGGTGCTTAGATCCAGGACTTCTTGCCTTCCTGGCAAGCACTCTACCAACTGTGCCACACCCCTTTCTCTTCTTTCTCTGTTGCTGAGGAGTCAATCCAGGATCTTATGCATGCTAGGCAAATTCTTCCGCCAGCGAGCCACACCCAAGCCCTTTATGGTGGTATTATTCCAGCCAGGTTCTCCATTCCTGAGCCACACCCCTAGCCTCTTTTATGTTATTTAAAGTGAATCTACCCCCTCCTTTGGGGCTTCCTTTGTGGGTTCATTGCAGTACTGATTTCCTTGATTGACAAACCAATGCCTTCGACCTTTCTCTTCAGACCCAATAGCTATCCATAGCCAGTTGGTGTCAACTCCCCTTCCTGCATCCCATGTCTGCTGCCATCCTGTGCTCTCTTCCATCTCTCTGGGACTGGTGGTACTGGCGTCTGGTTAAGTGTTTCAGTCTCTTTGGTCTGTGAAGTGTTTTTGCTCACTCAGACAAAGCAAGCCTCGTTCCAATCCCTCCTCTATTAACACCATTCCCTTAGCCGGTGTTTTCCTGTATCACTGTCCTTGTGTATAGTGTGTATGTTTCATATGTGTGGAAGCCAAAGGTGGATTTCAGGTGTCACCCTCGATTACTTCCGACCTAAAACAACAACAACAACACCCCCCCCCCAAAAAAAAAACCCATTTAATATGTGTAGTACAAGTATATGTCATGGTGATTTGCAGGTGTAAGGTCTCTTTGTCTGTCATGGATCTCAGGAACTGAATTCAAATCTTAGGCTTTACCCACTGAACTGTCTTTCCAGCTCCCATGTCTTTTTTGAGACAGGATCTCTCATTGCCTGGCTGGCCAACAAGCCCCAGGGATCTGCCTGTCTCTGCTTCCCCAGTGCTGCAATTATACGAGTATGTACAGCTTGCCCTGCTTTTCACGTGGGTTCTGGGAGACTGAAATCAGGTGGTTGCGCTTGTACACCAAGCACTTTCGTGACTGAGCCATCTTTCCAGCCTCTGAGCTACACTTCTTAAACTGCTTGTTATCCCTCTGAACAGAGATGCTCTCTGATAGGAAGGTGACATACCATGTCACAGTTTCTAAGAGCAACAGGGTCAGACTCCCAGGAGATGCTATGTTGCCATGGGCAGAAACCATGGGTATATTTTATGAACTTTTCCAAATCTTTAGGCATACCTTCCTAGTCTGGGCATTTCTTTTTCCATCTTTCCAAAATGTTCCACTTGGGTTTTACTCAGTTACCATCTTTTTCCCCCCATCACACATAATGTCATCAGTTTATGTAATTTAATACGATTATATAATTACAGTAACAAGCACAGCTGGCGTGAGGAGGTGGGGGGGATGGCAACGTTGTTGGCAGGTGCACAAGGCAAGTGACAAGAGCAGACACAGGCAGGCCCAATAGGTGTCTAGCAGCCCTGAAGCTGCAGAAGCATCCCTGGGCATTTGCGGGTATCTATGCTTAGCAGGGGTGTGGGATGCCAGGCAGTGCGGTGGGTTAGTTACAAAACTTTCTATTGGGCTGGGGATTTGGACCAGCTGGTAGAGCACTTGCTTAGTTGTGCAAAGATCTGGGTTGTACCCTCAGCACCAAATAAATTGTAAGTGGTGGTGCACACCTGTAATCTTAGTTCCCAGGAGCTGGAGGCAGGAGGATGAGAATTTGAGGGTCACCTCTGTTGTGTAGAGTTCTAGGCTAGCATGGGCTCTGTGAGACATTGTCTCCAGAGGGGCAGGGAGAGAGAGAGAGAGACAGAGAGAGAGACAGAGACAGAGAGACAGAGAGACAGAGACAGAGAGAGGGGGGAGGGAGGGAGGGAGGGAGAGAAGGAGGAAGAGTGAAGGAGAGGGAGGGAGAGGGAGGGGGAGGAAGAGAAATTTTCTATTGATTTAAGACGTTTGTTCTAGTAAATTGTTCCAGCAAAAATAGAAACACAAAAATAAACTAGTTACAGTTCTACAGCCTTAAAATAATATTTTGTTCTTTTGATAAACATTGTTGCATCTTCAAGAACACAGCGAAATAAATGCCAGTGTTTGTCTTCTGTGCAGCTAGTAACACTGTGACATTGTCACCCTGTATTATTATCATTGTTTCTGTTTGTCTCCTATGCTGCTAATAACATGTTATCATTAATGTTGCCCTGTATTATTCTATTAAGTTTTCCTGTTACCAAGACAGAATACCACACATAAGCAACTTAAGGGTGGAAGGATTCATTTTGGCCCATGGTTTCCCAGGTATCTGTCATGTCTGGGAGGGCAGGGTAGACAGGAAGCAGAGGAAAAATGGGAGGCTACAGAAAAGAATCCACGGCAAGAGAGAGGCCCCCAAGAGCTGGAAATATGGCTCAGTAATTAAGAGCATAGACTGTTCTCACAGGAACTGAATGGTTCCCAGCACCCAGACTGGAAGCTCACCACCACCAGTAACTTCAGTCAGGGCATCTAATGCCCTCTTCTGGCCTCTGCAGGCACTTGCATGCGGGCATGCACATTTCTCTACACACACCATAAAAAAAAAAAAAAAAAGACAAAAACTAAACAGCACCCCAGGGACACCCCTGCTGGTGACCAGTTTCCACCTAGGCACCATCTACCCTTCCCCAGTTGCCAACGATGCCTTTGTGTTATGAATTCATCAGGAGATTAATCATTGATTATATCAGACCCATCAGCTCCAACAAGCTCTGGAGATGGCCTCACAGTCACACCCTGATGTTCCCTTCAATGATTCCTTAGGTGTTTCATAATCCAATCAGACTGACAGTTAAAATCAACCATTGCACTGATTAAAGGCTTCTAAGCGCACATTCCCTGTGCTGTGTGTTATTTTCATTCAATCTTTCACTATCGGCAGATACTTTTTAAATCCTTTGAAATGGCATGACACGAATCTTTTTTTTTTTTTTTTTTTGTAGAGCGCTTAATGTCCAATATCAAATGGAAATAGTCTCCTGTGGATTTAAAAAAAAAAGCCAAAAGGTAGAGGCTTTTAAAAGGCTTTTGATGTATTTTGTCAAACTGTTTTTCCATTAGAGCTCCACTTCTGCCAGCCATGCGTAAAGTCTTTGTGGTCCCTTGTTTTCCTCCACAATGAATAGATATCAGAGTTTTTCAAATCTCTGCTAATTTGACAGATTACAATCACATTTTCTTTCATTTCCGTGATTGCCAGCGAGGTGCAAATTTTATTTTTTTTTTTTACCCCCAAATGCCATTCATTTACATTTGTTTGAAAATTCACGTTCTGATTTCACCGTTCAGAGCGGAGCCTGTCTGTTGATGAGTTCGATTGTTGATCTGCATGCATCTTGATAACTTGAAGAAAGTAGTCTTTGTCTTTCACACCCAAGAAGACTTTTCCATATGCACCATTTAACTCTTTATTACTGAGATTTTTTAAATGAGATTTCCAGCTTTTACATTTTCACGCAAATTTCCAATTTTCAACATTTTCCTCTCTTTAATGTCTTGAAAGATTTAAACTTTTCACTCCATTTAAAGATTTTATTGTTGCTATTTTTTTGTTTATGTGCATGGGTGTGGTTGTGTGTGCATGCATGTGCATGCACGTACCCGCAAAGGTCGGAAGAGGGGGCTAGAGCTACGGGTGGCTGAGCCTCATGTTGAAGCTCAGGCCCTCTGCAAGAGCAGCAGGTTCTCTTAATCACTGAGCCTTCTCCTAGGTGGGTGTGGTGGTTTTGAAAGAAAATGGCCCCGAAAGGGAGAGGCACTGTTAGGAGGTGTGGTCTTGTTGGAGTAGGTGTGGTCTCGTTGGAGGAAGTGTGTCACTGTGGGGGCAGACTTGAGGTCTCATATATGCTCAAGGCTCTACCAGCGTCTCAGTTCACTTCCTGTTGCCTGCAGGTGTAGGACTCTCAGCTCCTTCACTAGCACCCTGTCTGCCTGCTCGCCACTATGTCCCACCATGATGATAATGGATTGATGATAATGGATTATCATCTAGGCTGTCAGGCAAGCGGGCCCCAGGGATCCTGCTGTCTCCACTCTTCCAGCCCTGAGATTATTGGCACCTGGCTTTTTACTCAGACTCTAGGGTGTTTAACGCAGCGAACACCTTGCTGGCTGAGACTTCTCCTGCGCCCCTGAAATATAATTTGAAGATAGAACTGATAGGGTATGAGATTGAGGGAAGAGGACTGTCAGGGTGACACTAGTTTTTACTTTGTCAGAAGGAAAAGTGTCCCTTTCCCTCAGTGAGTTTCATACCGAAGACAGAATACACCCTGCGGACTCCATGTATTTAAACTTCCCTAGTATGGTCTTTGTTGTAGCCCAGGCTGGCGTCAAAGTTGTAGTCTCCATATCTCAAAATATGATTCAGGGGCTCTGTGGGTAAGATAATTGCTATGCAAGCATGACAACCTGAGTTGGGATCATCAGCACCCACATAAAAGCTGGGCATGGT
This sequence comes from Alexandromys fortis, assembly GCF_014885135.2. Classification (NCBI taxonomy): domain Eukaryota; kingdom Metazoa; phylum Chordata; class Mammalia; order Rodentia; family Cricetidae; genus Alexandromys; species Alexandromys fortis. Next base: position 3,645,998 of record NW_026068043.1, read on the forward strand.
GGGGTATGCCTCTAACCCCTGCACTGGGGGAAAGAAGACAGGCAGGGTCTAGGGGCTCACTGTCGAGGCAACCCAGCCCAAATGGTGAGATGTAGGCTCAATGGAGGGCAATAGAGGAAGACATCTGGCATCAAATCTGTACTTTACACACTTGTGTACAGATGCACACAACTGCACACACACACACGACTAAATAAAAAGTCAAAGGAGCATGGCCTAGCATATGTGAGGTCCTTAGGTTCAATCCCCACTATTACCAGCATACATGAGGCTGAGACAGGAGGATTGCAACTTTGGGGTCAGCCTGGGTTACATAAGGAGTTAGTTACCAGTCTCACTATATAATAAGAATATTTGCAGAGGAAGCCCATACTGGAGGAGTGCAAATACCCAGAGCCTGCACGATGTGTTCCATCTTCGGTATGAAACTTACTGAGGGGACAAAGGTGCACCGGCACACCGTCAGGCAATTTGGTGTCAGGGTGAGTGTGTGTGTGTGCACGTGACAAGATCCTTGTTTTGTTACCACCCCAGTTGTTCATTCCTTTTTTATTTTATTTTTAAATTCTGTGTATTCATTTATCATGTGGGTGTTGCATATGGGTGAAATATCCACAGAGGCCTGGAGAGGGTGTTAGCTTCCCTGGAGCTGTAGCTACAGGTGCTTGTGAGCCTCCCTGGAACTGAACTTGGGTCCTTTGCAAGAACAGTAAAGTGCTCTTAACTGCCGAGCCGCCTTTCCAGCCCCTCATTGCCGTTTAAAGATGACATTAAACCGACTAAGGATGCTTGCTGTGCTCTAGAGTGGGTTAAAGCCCATCTCATCTTTAGTGAGTGATTTCAATATTGCATAGTTCACTTATAATTGAATAATGGTAGCTCCCCCCTGCCGCCTCCATTTTGAAGGCATTCTCCAAAAAGAAAAAAAAAAACAACGCTGTTTTGTTTTCTCTTTCCAAAATAAACATGAATCTGCATGAGAGATCAGGAGTCTGTGGAAGGAATCGATAAAATTAACTGGAATTAGGTCTCATGTTTGAATGCATCACACATCACGATTAGGAGAGAGAGGAGAGAAAGAAGGGATGGCTTCAGAGAGGAGCTGTGTCTTGAAAGACCGACCTACTTCAAGGAGATGAATATTTAAAAATAAGAGCTTTGAAAATAATGCATTTATACTGCGGGGCCAACACTCAGAGCAATACAGAGGTATTTCGAGGAGCCTGCTTTTCTGAACTGAGTAGCCTAGCTGGCACTGTGCCTACAGGAGTACCTACCCTTCTGGAAGAAGCGCTAGGCTTCAAGTTTGAAGATGTGTGTTCTGTTTCTAATACATATTTCAAGTTGGACCCTTTAATGACGCCTCCCTCGGAGGCCTGGTGGTATGTGTTTATGATCTCAGCACGCAGGAGGCCTACGTAGGTGGCATAGCCTCAAGTCTGATCCCAGCCTGGACTACACGTGGAGTTCCAAGCCAGAATGGGCTAAATAGCACGATCTTGTCTCCACAAACAAAACAAAACAAAATCTAAAGGCCGGGCATGGTTCTTTACATCTGTAACCCCTGCACATGAGAGGCTGAGGCCAAAGAACTTAGCGAAAGGTTGAGACCCATGTGGTCTCTGTGGTGAATTTTTTTCTTTTTAGCTCAGGCTGGTCTTGAACTCATAAAGATCCTCTGCCTCTGTCTCTTGAGCTCTGAGATGACAGGCGTGTGTCAGCACACCAGCTCATCTGCACGTTCGAATGAATTTTGGATGCAGTCTCATTCTGGGAGGGAGGCATCATGCCTTTTCATTTCCTGCTGAATTCAGTTTGCTTCTGTTTAAAGTCATTGTGTCAGCCTCCAGAGGCTGGTGGCAGCAGACACCGTTCCTGTCCCCATGGGAGGCACAGGCACTTTTACCTCCCAGCTTTTGGGGGTGGTTCTTTGCTCAGGTTTGGGGCAGTTTCTCATACTAATGCATAAATAAGATCCAGCTAATGACTTAGTGATCCCTCTGTAGATCCGAGTCCTGTGTGGCTCTCTATGTGACCCAGTGATTCTGACTACCTTGGTCTCTCTGCTCATTTTGGGATAGAGTTATTTCAGCAACCCAAGCACTTGGGGAGGTGGATGGAGGATCAGAGGTGTAAGGGCAGCCTCACAGAAAACATTTGAGGCCAGCCTCGGTTTGAGGAGGCCCTGTGTTGACAACAACACCATCTGAATCTTGCATGTGTGTTTGCGTACGCGGCTATCTAAAATAACAACTGGGTGCTTGCTGCATCAATATTAGTATACTGATGGCTAATTGGGAACTGGGTTGTCCTTCCCCCTAAATGCAAGGTATGGATAGCTTCAGGGGACAGAGATCTAGGATCTTTGGATCCTCAGAAATAGACGTTGTTTTCCCCCTCGCAGTACTGGGGTTGGAACTGTAGAGCCTTCTGCAGGCTGGGCAAGCACGTCAGCACTGATCTACGTCACCATAGATAGAGCTTGTCTTTTTACTGTTTGTTTATTTCTGATATGAGCTTTCTGTAGGTAGCCCAAACCATCCTCAAACTCATAATCTTCCTGCCTCAGGCTCTAAAGTCTTTGGCTTACAGATTTCTACATTGTACTTACTTGTCTATGTATTTATTGTGCTGGGGGCTGATTCCAGGGTATTTCATATGCTAGACGAGTGCTCTTCTACTGAGCTACAGTTCCTTTTACTGCTTTCTTTGGTCTTGCAGTGGGGGACCATAGAACCTGGGGCTTTGTGCATGCCAGGCAATCCTTCTACCAATGAATTCCCTCACTGGTCAACATTAGAAGTATTTTACTTAGAAGTTATTCTAAAATTTATGTGCATGCATGTGAACCTGCATGAATAAATATTCACCATGCGCTTGCAGCAGACTGTAGAGGTCAGAGGAGGGCATCAGACCTGGGGTTACAGGTGCTTATGAACTGCCTAACTTGGGTGCTGGGAACTGAACTTGTATCTTCTTCAAGAGCACTGAGCCATCTTTTAAGCCCCAGTTTATAGGTATTTTAAACAGTCAGTACTGTTTTGTTCTTCTTTTCCATTTTATTTTGTTTTGTTCTGTGCTAGAATGTTATAGTGATTTCCCAATAAATGTAGTTAATTGAAAGCCTTTACGGGATTTTTATTTTTTATGTTAAACAAACTGTGGTTTAGAAATATCTGTTGCTGTCCTGGCTCTGTATGTAACTGAGGATGACCTTGAACTCTTGGTTCTTGCCTCTACCTCCCAAGTGATAGGATTACAGGACTGTGCCACCGTGCCCAGAATCTGGAATTTTCCTGCCCTTACAATGCCTAGTGAGTTTGAGGGACTCAAAGCCCAAGAGAATTAGGGGGAAAAAATAGGCCAAAGGCTATCTGTATGAATAATTATTTCAGAAACAGAATTTAAATTTCATTAGGCATATTCTCATTAGAAAATTTTGATTTCCAATTACTTGCCTGTTACTGTGTGAGGCGAACTTGCTTATTATCACTACCAGGTCCCCCGCTCCATTCTCCTCGATCCCTGCTCGTAGCTATCATAGAATATACAATGAGTGGAGACTGGCTTTTTTAATCTCTTTGGACAATTTGCAAGCGTGCAACCCACTGTAATGGAATTTGCGATGTTGTGCCGAAGGATTTTTTTGTGACTCTGAAGCCCCTGTGCTATTTGCTTTTGCTCTATTTGAGAAGGATTCTGGGCTGCTGCCAGGGACCGCTCGGAGTCACTTGTAACTATATTAACCATACACGCAGCTGCGTGGGCTAAAGATGAGGGTTACTGTTGGTGCCGGGTTGGGCGATGGCTTGTCTTTAATTATTGTGATGGAATTTGTAAAGGCATAGCCAGTCAGGGAAATGTAGTGTCTGGGGATTACACAGTCAGAACAGTTTCAGAGTGTCTTGAGTTTCTATACAAGTTTCCTTGACCTGCTTTGATTTTATATTTGGTTTAGACTAATATTTTCAGAGAGAGAGAGAGAGAGAGAGAGAGAGAGAGAGAGAGAGAGAGAGAGAGAGAGAGAGAGAGTGCGTTGTCGCCCTTGTGTGTGTGTCTATAGTTTCCCTCTTTTTCTTTCTATTTTTTTTTAATTGACAAGGTCTTCATATGTAGCCTATACTGGCATCATATTCTCCTGATCCTCTTGCTTTGACCTCTTGAGTTCTGGAGTTATGTGTGTGTATATACACATGCGTATGCATGCATGCATGAACTGTGTGTGTGTGTGCATTTAATGCTTACAGGTGCATGTATATGGATGTCAGAGGTTAGCATCAGGTTGAGAAAGAATGGCTTATTGAATCTAGCGTTCACTCGTTTATCTAGGCTGCCTGGGCAGTAAGTCCTAGGATCCTCCTGTCTCTATCTCTCTAGGACTAGAATTACAAGCATGAGCCACAATGTCCAGGGTTTATTTTTGTTTTTGTTTGTTTGTCTGTTTTTTTTGGGGGGGACCAAACTCTGGTCCTTATGTTTGCAAAGTAAACACTTTACTAACAAAGCAGTCTCCCCAATTCCCCTGAGAATGTTGTTTTAGGAAGGATGCCCTGATTCTGCCCCTCATGCTAGCTTCCTGTCTGGCTGTGTTGCCTCTTGCTCTTGAATAGACCTTGAGGTATGTAGCAGGTGATCAGAAGGCAGTGCGATGATTTAAGCCTCCCGAGCATCGATGGCTGATGCTTATTGTCAACCCAACATGATCGAGAATCACCCAGGGGACAGCTCTGTTCATATGTCAGTGAAAGAACTTCTGAGCTCATTGAGGAAGGAAGACCCAACCCTGATTGTGGGCAGCACCAGTCCATGGACTGCTGTTCTAAAATGAATAAAAAGGAGAAGGTAAGTAGAGTGCTAGCCTTCATGTTGCAATGGGAATGCTAGCATTCATCTGGGTCTGTTCCCTGACTGTGGATACAATGTGACCCATTGCTCCACATTCCTGCTGCCATGCTCTCCGCACCATGATGGACTGCGAACCCGCAAACTGTGAGCCACAGTAAACACATTCTTCCATAAGTTGCTCTTGCCAAGTATTTTGTTGAAGTGCAAGAAAAATAATGAACGCGAGAAATATGGGCTAGCTAATTTTTTTCTTGATCAACTTACATAGAGCTTCAGGTATTTCATGACAAGAGAGGAAAAGGAAATATAGTTAGATTTGAAAGTTGAATGTGGGGGACAAGGAACAGCAAGGACTGATAACCCACAGATTTCTGCTTTGTGAATCTGAGAGGGTAGAGGGCGGTCAATGTGACTGACAGGACAAAGTCTGCCAGGAAAAGGGAGCTACTGAGAAAGGAGTCTCTTTGATTCCTTAGGGGATGCTTGCACGCACACAGCTTCGGGAGTTATAGGCCCACAGATGTAGCTTCAATGAGAGTGGACAAGCATTTTCTAGGAGCTTTTGGATAATGCCGGATTGAGTAGGGTTTTCTGGTCTCACTGGCTCTCCACAGAAATCTGCTGTGAACTCTGAGCCCATGCCAAGGCAGCCAGCTTTAGATGTGTTCTGAAGCATGCTGGGAATGAAGTGGCTCTCAGCACTTGCTTGGCTGTGTGGTGTTAGGGTAGTCAGTCAGGACTTGGAGTTACTCAGTTCATCTGGTAGCAAAGCGTTGAGTTGGTATGATGAGACTTAATGAATTTAAGTGGCAAGAAGACGACTGTTATGGTTGAACCCTGAAACCCCTTGTACAAACTCATGTTTGAATGCTTAGTCTCCAGACGTTGGCATTGTTGGAGGAAGTTAAGGAACCTTTAGAAGTGGAGACCTGGCTGGAGGAAGTGGGTCACTGGGGGCAAGCCTTGCAGATTCGTAACTAGGCACTCTCTACTTCCCGGGCTGCCGTAGGTGGGTGGTTCCTGCTATACACACTCCCCTATCACCATAGCCTGAGGAAATCCACCAGATCTTTACCACGGTGATAGGCTGTGCCCTCTGAAGCTGTGAGCCAAAGGAAGCCCTTCCTCCATTGCATTGCTTTTGTCAGGTTTGTGGCTACAATGATGAGAAAAGCAACTACGTCACCAGCTTTCCCTCTCCGGATCTGAATGAGGAATGTCCCTCACAGGCTCGTGTGTTTAATTAAACACTTGGTCCCTGGCTGGTGGTGCTGTGTGTGCAACCATTAGGAGATGGAATGGGTCCCTGGGAGTGGGCATTGAGGCTTCGTATCCACTTCCTACTAATGGCTCTTTGCTTTCTGGCTCTGACTAGGCTGTGGCCAGCCAGACTCATGCTTCTGTAGAGATGCCTTCCCTCCATGATGGACTTTATCTGCCCTTCCTCTGCTGAGAACTGCAAGCCTAAAAGACAACCCTTTGTTCCTGAAGTTGCTTTTGATAGTATGTTTTATCCTAGCCATAGAAACAGCGACGACGACAACAACAACAACAACAACAATCAATATGCAACCCTAAAATGTTTTGTCTGCAGGAAGGAAGATGTTTGGGCTACCGTTTCTAAACTTCAGTTACTGAAGGCACATGTCTGTGAGCCAGAGTCTGGGCAATATGTGTTTACTGGACTTTGTTGTTGCCTCTGGGTTTCCTATCAGCGTCACAGCATACAGAATTTCTGCCCTTCCTTTACCAAGAGAAGTAAGGGCATCCAATTGAATCTAGCCTGACAGATTGCAACACTGAGTAGAATATAGGGACTAGACTGTGCACACTGGAAACTCAAAAAATATATGTTTCGTTTCTTGAAATGCTTTGGAAAGAGTTATAGCACTATAAAATACATTAAAATTGATATAAAATATGTACTTATTCCTACTCAAATTAAGGAAATTATATTAATTAAAAAATACAGTGTTTGCTTGCTTGGTGACTTCAGTGACCTTTTGAAATATATATTCCTATTGTTAATCCAGAGACTTCTGGGTACATGCCATCCACAGTGTTCCTTTCTTTTTCTTTGAGATAATATTAGAGGTATTAGTCCTTTAGAAAAAGGAGATTCCCTTAGCATTTAGACTTTTTAAACAAAATTTATTTTTATTATTTTTAATTCTGTGGATGTAGGGTATATGCATGTAAGTGAAGTTCCCACAGAGGCCAGATCGCTCTGGAACCCGTGTTACAGGCAGTCATGGGCTTCTTGGTGTTGATTGATGGCTGGGAAATGAGCGTGGGTCACCTGCAAGAGGAGTATGTGATCTTAAGCAACGAGCCATTTCCACATCCCCTAGAAAGTCTTATGGTGTAATTCAGCTTGTGACAAATTCTCTAATTTTGCTCCCTTGTGACAGCTTTATTTCATTTTCACATTGATGGATTATTTTGCAGTATACAGGAGTCATTTAGGACTTTTAAAGCCATCATTATACTGTGAGAAATTCACTGCTACCTGTGGTATTGTTCCCCTGTATGGAATGTGTCATTTCCCCCTCTGTTTTCAAGATGTTAAAATGTGTTTATCTTAATATTTATCTTGCTTGGGGTTTATTAAGATTGTATCTATCAATTTGATTTTCAACAAACTTGAAGGTGTAGGTATATTTCTTCATCTCTTTTGCTCAGTTCTTTCCCCAGTTTCCTCTGGAATCACAATGACATATATAATGAGTTGATTGGTATCATCACACAGACAGAGAACTGTGAAGCTCTGTTGATTTAATTAATGTTTCCTCTCTCCTTCCTTCCTTCTTCCTTCCTTCCTCCTTCCTTCCTTCCTTCTTCCTTCCTTCCTTCCTTCTTTCCTCCTTCCTTTCTATTTTCTCTTTTCTTTTTTCTTTCTTTTGTTTTAAAAGATAGCGTTTCTCTGTGTATCAACTCAGGCTGTCCTAGAATTTGCTCTGTAGACCAGGTTGGCCTCAGACTCACAGTGATCACTTGCCTCACCTCCCTAAGTGCTGGTATTAAAGGCACTCACCGCTTTTCTTTCTTTAAAGTGACAATTTCTACTGATTATCCTGACTTTTGATGACTACTTTGCTGGTTTCCATCATTTAGTAATCTTGTCCAACTAATGCAGTGCTCTTTCCATTTCTAGAATTCTTATCTGGCTATTTTACATTGTTTCTAACTTTGACGCTGAGATTTCTTTGTGTGTGTATGTATGTACGACACATATGCATGCTTTCCTCTGCGGTGTGTGTATACATATGTGTGTAGGTGCATGTGTGTGTGCACATGCATGTGGAGGGTGGAGACTGACATTAGTCATCCCTTCAATTGTTCTCATATTTATTTATTTATGCATAGGGTATTTCACCGATCATGGAGCTCATCAATTTGACCAGACTTGCTTATCACCCAGGGATTTATTTGCCTGTTTCCACCTCCCCAGCGTGGGAATTACAAGTGTGTGCTGCCGTGCTTGGCGTTTTTTTGTGGGTTCTATGGGATGGAACTCAGGTCTGTGTGTTTGTGTGATAAGCACCTTATGACTAACCCATCTCCCCAGTCCCCAGAAAACCCTCTTATCCATTCTTTCACTGAGCAGACCCTGTGATTTGGGGGGGGGTTGATACATAATGTTTGCTGTGGTTTGGGTGTGACTTGTCCCCCAAAGGCTCCTGCTCTGGAAGCAGATATAGTAATCTTTGGAGGTGGCAATATCTGAGGGCTGGGGCCTCGTGGACAGAGATTAAGTCATGGCCACCTGGAAGGATTAAATCTGGTTAGGGGGTTGTTAGATCTGGTAAGAGTGACTTAATTCCCCACAGAGGGAGTCATTGGAAAACAGCAATCTTGACTCCTCTTCAAATCAGCCTTCTGCTTTTCCCCTCCTGCCATATGGCCCGCCTTTCTCTGTGGCTCTGTATCTTGTTCTGCCTTTATCTCTTTGTCTTTGTCTCTTCACACATTTCACAGCCAGAAGTACTCACCAGGGTCCAAACATATGGAACCACCCAAACTTAGACTTCAGCTTCTGAGCCTGGGAGCTTAAAAACCCCTCTTATCTTCCTCTCTTTTTAACTTAATTTAGCTTTTTATATGTATGTGTGTTTTGCCTGCATGTATGTATGCTCAGAAGAGGGGATTGAATTTCCTGGGACTGGAGTTACAGATGATTGTGAGCTGGCACGTGGGTGTTGGGAACCAAACCCCGTTCCTCTGCAAGAGCAGCAAGTGTTCTTAACTGCTAAGCCATCTCTCCAACCTTTCCCATCCTCTCTTTTTAGCAATTAAAAAAATCTTTTCCTTGGGTAAAGTATTTTGATGTGTAGCCCTAGCTGACCTAGAACTTGCTTTGTAAACCAGGCTGGACTCAAACTCACAGAGATCTGTCTGCCTCTGCCTCCTGAGTGCTGGGATTAATGTATGTGTCACTGTGCACAGCTTGATTGATTTTAATTGTGTCGGGGCAGGCATGTGTGATATCTAGGGTTATAGGCACATACTGTCATGCCTGATTTTTTACATGAGTACAGAGGATCTGAATTCAGATCCCCATTCTTTCACGGAAAGTACTTCATCCATGGATTCATCTCCTCAGTCTCCAGCCATGGGTATTTTGTCACAGCAGCACAACATATACAGAGACAATGCTCCCTAAATAACGTTAAAATAGATCCATCCACTGGTGATAAGGAGGACTGTGTTTCCTGGCTTAAACCACAAACTGAACCCCTTTTCCTGAGTAATGCAATCCCTATTTTCTTCTGTCTTCTAGTGACTGGGTTTTGATCATCTTCCCTATGCTCTGAAATAATTTACATTTAATGCATAATTTATTTGCCTGTGTCTTGGTGGAGTTTCTGATTCAACAGGTCATGGGCGGCTCCCAAATCTGCATTGTAAAAAAAAAAAAACTTAAAAAATTGATCTAGTGTATGTATGAAGTGGGTGCGGGTAAGCATGTCATGGCACACATGTGAAAGTCATAGAACAACTTTGTGGAGTCCGTTCTTTTTTCATCGTTCCTTGGGCTCAGGAGATCAAGCTCAGGTCATCAGACCTGGCAGCAAGTGTCTTTACCTACTGAGCCATCTCGTTGGCCTGAATTTATACTTTTGACTAACAGCAAATACCAGGGTAAGGCCACTGACCCTGGGCTGCACCTAGAGAATCAGCTGTGCAAAGCCAAGGACCCATTTAATGAACGCTCCTACCTGCTCTTTGCTTGGAGCTGGTAATAGTGAAGGATTTTCACAAAGACTTTTCACCTAGTATTGTCAGGGGTATCTTTGGGATCATTAATTAAAATTTTATCTATCTATCTATCTATCTATCTATCTATCTATCTATCTATCATCTATCTATCTATCATCTATCTATCTATCATCTATCATCTCTATCTATCATCTATCTATCTATCTATCTATCTATCTATCTATCTATCTATCTATCTGAAATCTACTTTATGGCTCACTTAATCTCCACAACCAAGAACCATGTTTCAAGAGCCCCATAGGTAACATTTTGAGAAAGCTATGTCCCCTGCCATGTATTCTCTGGGTTCAACTGTTAGACCAGGTTCTGGGTCATGGTGAAGGCAGAGCTGGGAGGCTTCAGCAGCTTTCAGGGTGAGGGGTGGGGTCCTCTTGAGATTCCAGATGCTTCCTAGCTAACTGCAGAATTATGATCTTATGTGTCATCTGGATGCATATTCTGGCCACTATGCCAATTTATTAGAGAGTTTTATTGAGTTATTTAGAAAAGAATGCTTCTACGTGAAGGAACAGCTCAGCATGTTCAGGGCTGGCAAGCTGAGTATGGGGTGGGGATGGGAGTAGTAACAGCTCCTTTGAATACTGCATGCATTTCACTTCAAGTAGTCTTGTCCCAAGGAGCTCTTGAGAACACCAAGCAGACCCATTGGCCTGGACCTAGACTTTGCTGTTGTCCCTTGATTCCTTGATCTACCCAGCCTAGGTAATATATTTTTCCATATGCTTGTGCTTGAAGTTGAAGGCCTTCCAATCCATTCTTCAGATGACTTCCCCATCTGCTATGGTTCTCACGGGAGAGAATGAATTCCAAGCATTGTTCATGAAGACTCTGAGACCTGACTCAGAGATCTCCCCTAGGCTAGAGTCAAGTGTCCCTCTGTAAGAACTAACAAAGCAGCTGTACCACTTCTGGGTATATGCGTACAGGAATCTCAGCCTAGAGATGTCTGCATATTCAATGTGTGGAAGCAGCCAAGGTCTGTGGTAGTTTGAATGAGAATTGCCCCCCCCCATAGGCTCATATATTTGAATGCTTTAAGGTCCAATGTCATTTTCTTCTCACTGTCAGTGTGGATCTGGATGTAGAACTCTCAGCCTACTGCTGCAACACCATGTCTGCCTGCATGCTACCATGCTTCCTGCCATGTTGATAATGAACTAAACCTCTGAAACTATATGCCAGCCCCATTAAATGATTTCCTTTATAAAAGTCACCATGGTCATGATGTCTCTTTGTATCGATAGAATAGTGATCAAGAGAATGTCCATCAAAAGGTGGTTGGATAAAATATGTGTGTGTGCGAGCAAGGATGTCAGGACCACGGGGGGTGCACCCACCCACTGAGACAGTGGGGCTGATCTATTGGGAGCTCACCAAGGCCAGCTGGACTGTGACTGAAAAAGCATGGGATAAAACCGGACTCTCTGATCATGGCGAACAATGAGGACTGATGAGAAGCCAAGGTCAATGGCAAGGGGTTTTGATCCTACTTCATGATACGGCTTGGTGGGAGCCTAGCCAGTTTGAATGTTCACCTTCCTAGACATGGACGGAGAGGGGAGGTCCTTGGACTTTCCACAGGGCAGGGAACCATGACTGCTCTTTGGATTGGAGAGGGAGGGGGAGAGGAGTGGGGGGAGGGGGAGAAGAGCGGGGGGAGGGGGGGGGGAAATGGGAGGCGGGGAGGAGGCGGAAACTTTTTTTTCCTATTCTCAATAAAATAAAAAAAAAGAAAAAAAAATGTGTGTGTGTGTGTGTGTGTGTGTGTGTGTGTGTGTGTGTGTGTGTGTGTGTGTGTGTGTGTGTGTGTGTGTGTGTGCATGCCTGTGTGTGTGTGGTGAAATATTTGGTCATAAAAACCAAAATTAACTTTTTAACTGCCAGCCCATCTATGTATATATGTGCGATAATTTTACTTTGTTATTACAAACTAGAAGGTCCAATTGCATCCCTTTTGTTAGAGTTTCAGTTTGGAATGCTATCACTACCCTTCCCCAAGCCCCTGTGTGTTAAAGATTCAGTACTAGTTTGGTGCTGTTGGGAGATGGTGGAACCCTGCAGAGGTGACTTAGTGGGAGGTTATAGCTATTGCTCTCTCTTTCTAATGCTGGTAACGGCCACTATGGTATGCTGCCTCACCGCAGGCTGCAAAGCATGGGACTCCCATCTCCAAAGCCGTGAGCCAACACAAACCTTCCTCCTTTGTTTTTCATGATTTACTTTGTTTTTAATTATGTGTAGTTGAGTGTTTATGACTGCCTGGTGTGTGTGCTAGGAACTGAGCTTGGATCCTCTACAAGAGCAGTATACACTCTTAACAACTGAGCCATTTCTCCAGCCCCCTCCTCCTTCTCTTCCTCCCTCCCTCTTTCCCTCTTCCTTCCTTATTTATTTACTTTAAACATTTTATTAATTGTATGTGTGTATATAGAGGAGTGTGAATGTGTAGGGGTGTACAGTACCAAGGTACACATGGAGATCAGAGAACAGCTTGTAGGGGTGGTTCTCTCCTTCCGTCAGGGATAGAACTCAGAGGCCATCAGCCTTGGTAGCAGGAGCCTCCACTCACTGAGGCATCTTATCCATTGATAACCCTAGGTAACAGAGACTGAGTGACATACTCTCCATTCCTTACCCTCCACCCCCCTCTGCTTCTCTTCTAGAGAATGGGACACTTGGGTCAGAGTCTAGGATGGAGAGGGCCTGAGGGTTCCAGCTTCTTCATAAAAGCATGGTCTCTGCTTTCTCTCACCTCTGCTGCAGCCCTAAAAGAATCGAGTCTCCCTCCTGGACCAGGCCAAGTCTCTTGCTGTTTCTGCTTTATCTTATGTGAGCTCTGTGGCTACAAGCTGGGGTATTTTAGATTTGGGATTCGTAGCGAATGGGACCTTGAACTTGATCCTAAGTGCCAACCAGTTTTGATGTTCATCTTTATTGGCCTTTACTGGGCTGTTCAGCGCCGGAGACAGTGGAAAGGGAAGATGGTCCCAGTTTATGGGAACTCCAGACTCAATCCCCTAATGTAGAAGTTGGTAGGAGTTCCTTTCCTAGTTAGTACTGAATGAAAGAAGGGTTTGGACCTGTACAAACAAACATAGCAACCTGGTCTTCTATATCAAGACTGGTGATGTCTTGGGAAAACATCTATTTTCCCTAAGGCAAGAAAGACCAAGCATGCTGTAACCTGGCTACTCTGTCTCTCTGGACATAAATACAGTAAGCCATCTTTTTAGTCTTTTGTTCTCCCCCTTCCGGTTCCCCTCTTCTGTTTCTTTCTGGATTTAATACATTATTTCACTCTTTACTATTTTAATGTGTGTGTTATGTGCATGTGTGTATATGCATGCTTCTCCCCACCTCCATGTTTGTGTATTTATATGACTATACATGCGGAGGACCAAGGTGGATGTTGGGAGTCATCCTCAATGTTTCTTTCCATCTTACTCATTGAGGAGTCTCTCAGTCAAAGCCAGCACTTGTCCATTTGAATAATCTCTCTCTAGACAGCTTGCTCTGGGATCCCCTGTCACTGCCTTCCAAAGCTGGAATTAGAGGCAGCTGCCATGCCTACCTGGCATTTTTGTAGTTTCTGGGCATCTGAACTACTCCAGTCCTTACACATATGCAGCAAGTGATCTGAGCACTTGGTCCACTTCCTCCAGACCATACCTTTACTATTTTAAAACAAAACTTGATTCTGCAACAAATGGTCCCAGCTGCAGTGTAGAAAGGTACTGGATATACAAAGAAAAGCCATCCCTGAATCACGAGAGATTACTTCAAACTGGTCATTGAGTAAGAAGATCTGGGAGAAAGGGGATGAGAATATCGGGGCCTGTGAGGTGGCTCAGTCAGTAGAGTTCTCGCCTTACAAGCAATAGGATCCAAGTTTGATTCCTGGGGAAAAAAAAAAAGGTGGCTATGGTGGGGAAGTGTAGAAAGGTGGATTCCTGATGTAGAACTAGGTCCTCCTGAACAAAACAGCCACCATCTTCATTGAACCAACTTCATCTCCTTGTAAAAGTCCATCATGGTTGGGCTTGTTGACTGTTGGCATTCCCTCACAGAAGGAGGGGTTAAGGAGGGTCATTGAACCCTCATCTGAGATTCCTGCCACTCCTCCAAGCCACTTGAATACAATTTTGCCTTAATTTCATGTGTGCTTAGAAGCTCTGGATCTTGCAGGTCCTGGGATATATACCCTGGGAGAGGTTAATCGAAGGGGCTCTCTGTTGGTTAGTGTTTGTAAACACGGCATAGCTAGAGTTGCCTGGGAAGAGGGAGCCTCAGATTGAGGAACTGCCTCCATCAGATTGGCCAATGGGAAAGTATGAAGGGCATTTTCTTGATTAATGATCAATGTGGGAGGACCCCACACACCATGGCAATGCCTGGTAACGTGTTCTGGGTTGTTAAAAAAAATAGACTGAGCAAGATATGGAGCCGAGCCAGTAAGTAGCATTCCTCCACGGCCTCTACTTCATTCAGTTCCTGCCTCCAGGTTCCTGTCTGACTTTCTTCAGTGATGGACTGTGGTCTGGAAATAGAACAAAATAAATCTTGTCCTCTCCACATTGCTTTTGGTCATGGTGTTTTATCACAGCAACAGGAAGCAAGCTAGAACAGGAAGCCATCATCTATTGTGGGTAAAGATTTCTCAGGGCCACTATTGGGGGGTCCCCTATGCTCTTTTAGGAAACCCTTCACCCATCCTCTGCAAGGAAGCTCAATAAACTGATTTGCTCCCCAGGATGAACACTGGCCACCAGCTGACCTACTCTGAGTTCGAGGTCAGCGATATCCTAATCACAAGGTGGAGGCGCCTGAGAAGTATTAGTTGATTTTGTCTTCTGGCTTCTACATGTATACACGCACACACATGTGCACACACATGCATGCACACACACATTCATGCACGTTATGCATGCGTGCACACACAGAGGCACAGACCTACATACACCTCCCCTCAGAGAACCTTGAGAGAGACTAAGCAGAGACTCCTCCCCCACCTTGAGTTCTGCTGCAGTCTGTCTGCTTTGCTTATTTATATCGTTGTTGGGAATTTGGCTCAGTGGTTCATTTTCAAAGTAGCCTCTGAAATAGCTCTCTAATATTATCCCCTCCACCCTTCATCCATCTTCCACTGTGGGATTCTTTGGGGAGTACAGGGTGTGCTTCCATCAACCCCTGCTGGCCGGAAGACAGGCTGTACTTGTCCTGGGTGATGTCAGAGAATGATGGATGACCGTGCTTCCCGTGGAGGGTCAGGTCACTTTACACATTGAAATAGCCATTGCTTTGGACACATCACAAGGTCCCTAGCCAAAAGCGTATCTCATAAGAAACGGGGCCAGTGAGGATAGGGAAGGGCTTTAATGGAGAGATAGCCTAGTTTAAATGGAAAATATATTTAATGGTCTGGGAAGTGTGTGTGTGTGTGTGTGTGTGTGTGTGTGTGTGTGTGTGTAGGTCAGAGGAGACCTGGAACAGTCGGTTCTTTCTCTCCTCCATATGGATCACGGGGGGTTGAACTCAGGTTACCAGGCTTGGCAGCATCCTCCTTGGTCTATTGAACCATCTTGGTGGCTCTACCTTGTTTTAGGAGTTAAGGTTTTAAAAGTTGCTTCTTTCAACCATTTGTCCCTGCCATTAGGAAAGTAACTAAGATACAGATGTCACTCCCTAGAGAGAAGACACACTCAGAGAAAAGGAGGCCAAAGGGCCTTTGGTCATCAAAGTGGTGTGCAAGAAGAAAGGGACACCTCATTATCGTTGATGCTCTGGGCACGCTCCCAGGGGCTCCATTAAGGTCTGTCTCAGTTAGGACACCAGGGGAAGGGTTGACTTAGTTTCTACACTGCTTCCCCTGAGCCTCTTGGACTTGAACTTTTAAACTACATTGGGCGTGTCTTTCAGGAATGTTTGAGCAAAGACTGGATGTGAAATAAATATGAACATGATTGTTTTTTTGAGGAACAACTGGTTATTAAGAAACATCTGCACAAGATAATCTTAAATATTAATGTGAAGCTAGCAATACTTAAGAGTCCAAAGGGAAGAGAAAGAGCCTACCCTGGCTTTCTTGCGATAAACTGTTTTGACTTTTTGGTTTAACATGTAATTTGCTTAAATAATGAAATGCGTAGTTGTGTGTGGAGGTCAGAGGACAGCTTGCTGGGGCCACTTCTGCCATTTTACTGTGCAGGTCCTGGGGGTTGAACTCTGGCCCCCAGGCTTGACAGCAAGTGCCTTTATGTTCTGAGTCATTTTACAGGTCCCTGTGTTTTTTAAATGGTTTTTAAAATGTTCTTTAATAGTTTGGCTTGAGAGTAATAAAGGGCAATTTATGAGGTTGAAACTCTGATGTTCCTTTTTAAATTTAATTTATTTTTAATTAAAATATAATCACATCATTTCCTCCTCCCTCTTCTCTCTCCAAGCCCTTCCATGTTCCCCTGCCTCCCTTTCAAATTTGTGACTTCAATTTCTTTAATTACCATTGTTACACACATGCACAAATAAATATATAAATATGACCTGTTAAGTCTGCTTAGCACTGCTTGTGTGTATATATATTTTACGGATAACTGTTTAGTATTGAATAACCAATTAGGGGAAGATTAATTCTCCTTCTGTCACCTAAGGGGTAGGACCTCTTCTAATTTCCCCATCCATATTAGCATGTTAACTGGTGTTGTCATTGTCCAGGTCCTGATTTGGAAGTCATATAGTTAAGATTTCATGGGTGTAGCTTTCCTGTAATATCTAGAAGACAGTCTCTGACTCTTCCAATCTTTCCACTCTCTCTTCTTCAATGTTCCCAGTTGGGGCTATGCTCCCCACGGTCCGTGGTTTTCTGCATTTTAAACAGTTGTAGCTTGTTGTAGTGGCCTCTATCTGTTGAAAAAAGAGGCTCCTTTGATGAGAGGTGAGAGCCACACTTACCTGTGGGTATAATTATTTAGAATGCAGTAATAAATTATAATGGTTTTAGCAAACGTGGCCATGTTAAGTTCTTTCCTAAGACCCAAGACCTCACTAGTAGTTGGCTAGGTTTCCAGAACCAGGTACTAATTCCCTCCTGTTGAGTGCATCTTAAGTCCATATAGAGAGTCATTGGTGACTGCAGAGGTGTGAGGGCCACTATTGCACCTCTAAGGGTATCTCGCCATGCTGGTCAGTGTTGTGCTTCATAGGTGCCACAGCTGGGTAGAGAACTTGGGGTTGCTTTTCTCTCTCAGCAGTTTGTATAGCATCTTCTGATACTGTGAAAGCTAGTCCTCAGAGAGAAGGATTTGAAGTCCTATCTTCCTCAGTTCCCTCAAGTCCTGTGTCTACAGTGTGTGGTGGCTTCAGAAACAGGCCTGCATTGCTTCAGGAGTCACTTGAATTATCTAAATAAACAGTTCCAAAAGAGATTTCTCAATCTTGATAGTGGGGTTTTTGTTAATCTATGGCTCTTGGGGATAACATTACCACCCCAAGTAGCATAACTTCATTTAAACACTGTGTGTGTGTGTGTGAACAAGTGCCTTTGTGAGTACTATATATAATCTTAGATAAATATAAAACATGATTCCTATGCCTTTTCTAAACATTCTTAATTTTATTTATTCCTCCCTTCTCCCACCATCTTCTGCATTGTCCTCCTCCTCCCTGTCCCCAGTTAAAGCTCCCCACCCATTTTCCCATTTCAGATTTATCAGCAAATGCCTTCAGGTTCTGAATCATCTCACAAGCCCCCATACTTGCCCCCTGCAAGATCTCATGTAGGCCAGCCTAACCTCAGACTCACTAAGAAGCTGAAAATGACTTTGGACACGTCCTCCTGCTCCTTGGTGCTGAGGTTACAAATACGTGTCACTGTGAGGCCTAAAAATCCATAGATCTTGTGTGTGTGTAGTTTGATCCGTGTTGATAAGTGCATATTATGTAGCCCATTCTCCAGCCATGTAGAGAACAAGTGAATTCCTCAGGAATTCTTTTTGCTTCTCAGTCGGTCTTCTTTCTTCTTCTTCTTCTTCTTCTTCTTCTTCTTCTTCTTCTTCTTCTTCTTCTTCTTCTTCTTCTTCTTCTTCTTCTTCTTCTTCTTCCTCTTCCATTTCCTCTTCCTCTTCCTCTTCCTCTTCCTCTTCCTCTTCCTCCTCTCCCCCCTCATATGTGTGTGTGCATGCACATGGTCCAGAGATTGACCTCAGGTGTCTTCCTCATCTTATATTTTTGACAGATAGACTGGAAGGCTAGGGATCCAAAGCAATCCTCCTGTCCTTGCCCCCTATCCAACTGCTGGGATTATAGGCCTGCGTTGCCACACCTGCATTTTTTTCATGGGTTCCGGGGTTAGATTTCAGATCCTCTTCCTTGCAAGGCAGACAGCTGAGCTGTTTCCCCAGCCCCATTCTGGTATTTTTAACCTGTTAATTAGTTTTGTCAAGAACTTCACGAGAATGAGTCCTGGGATGCGTAGTTCCTTGTTTCTCTATTTTTCTCCCCCTCCCATTGAGCGTGTTTTCCCCTTTTATTTTTGTCAGAGTTCTGCAGTTTTTATAGCATAGCAGATAGTAAGTATGTTAGATTTGGCAGCCACCGAGGTTCTGTACTAATTACTTAAATGTGCTGTCATGGGAAGAAAGTAGCTGTAGGAATATGTAATTGACTAAGCGTGACTGTGTTTCAATAAACCTTTATTTAGAAAACAACAGGTGGCTAGTCTGCCAGAATAAGTGAGTGCTCCTCTGATGACTATTACCTTGTTTCTCAATTTTATTTTTAATCTTAATTGTGTGTGTGTGTGTGTGTGTGTGTGTGTGTGTGTGTGAGAGAGAGAGAGAGAGAGAGAGAGAGAGAGAGAGAGAGAGAGAGAGAGAGAGAGAGAGAGAGAGAGTATAATGACTGCAGGGGCTAGAAACGGGCATCAGAGCTCCTGGAGCTGGAGTTATAGTTATATAACTGCCATTGTAGGTGCTGGGAACTGACCTCAGTCTCTCTGCAAGAGCAGTATGCACTCTTAACCTCTGAGCTGTCTCTCCGGCCCCACTCTCATTTCTTTTTATTGCCGACTAGCATTCCCTGCATGGGTGGATCACAGTGTATTTATTGGATAACTCCAGCCATTGCTCACCTGATGGGCCAGATCGTGTTTTATGTGTATGCCTGTGCCTCTGTGTGTGTGTGTGTGTGTGTGTGTGTGTGTGTGTGTACAGACACTGTCAGAGACCAGAAAAGGGTGTTAGATTCCTTGGAACTAGAGTTGCAAGCACTTGTGGACCCCAAATGTGGGTGCTGAGAAGCAAACCTGGATCCTCTGGGTGAGCAATGAATGCTTTTAACTGCCCAGCCACCCCTCTGGCCTCTACCGTGGACATTTTGTACATGACTTGCATATTTGAGTGTAGTTGGTTGTTTTTTACTCTTTCGCTCTTTGGGGGTCACCACCCAGCTCCCAAATAAATCACATGGTGGGAGGGGACTTATTCTTCCTTATAAGTGTCCAGCCTTAGCTTGGCTTTTTTCTAGCCAGCCTTTCTTAATTCAAATTGCCCTGTCTATCTTTTGTCTCTGGGCTTTTATCTTTCTCTGCTTCTTTCTCTGTGGCTTGCTTGTAGCTGGGTGGCTGGTCCCTGATGTCCTCCTCTCCCCCTTTTTTCTTGTTGCTCGGTCTTCTCTTCCCAAGTTTCTCCTTTTATTTATTCCCTCTGCCTGCCAGCCCCATCTATCCTTTCTCCTGCCTTGCTATTGGCCATTCAGCTCTTTATTAGACCAATTAGGTGTGTTAGACAGGCAAAGTATCACAGCTTCACAGAGTTAAACAAACACAGCATAAAAGAATGTGATATATCTTTGCATCATTAAACAGTCCATAGCATAAACAAATGTAACACATCCTAAAATAATGTTCCACAACATTTGAGTTTTGATTTTTCTCATATAAATATCTAGGTGGGTGTGGGATCACTGAGCCATTGGTTGGCTGTATAACTCTTAAACTGCTTTACAGTTTAACAAAGTTCAATGTGAGCGTTCTAGTTGCTCCTTGTTATTTATTTATTTTTTTTTTTTGGCCAGCATTTGGTGGTATTCATTTTTCTATTTTAGCTGTTGTGGTGGGCAGGGAAGGTATCTCTCTCCCTGTGCTTTGAAGTCTTCTTGATTGACATGACCCAGTATCTTTATTTCTGAGGTAGTATGCTGCTGTTGACCTGTAAGATATTAATAGCCCCCACTTTACCAGTGTGTATGTGTACTCAGAGCTGTTGGCAGATTGTATCTTGCTCATTAATCCTCCGCTTTGTTGACGTGAACGATGTGAACCGATGCCCAGGTACCTTTTTGGATGTGAACGCCAAACTTAAGGGATTTGGCTCAGTTGATGCCACAGATCTGACCTCACTAATGGTTTTTCATAAATGCCGGGATCCTTCTCCCTCCAGAGCCTGGAAATCAGGCCAGTCCTCATTTACGGAAACAGTCACTGCAGATTCTGAGGCCTTCCTTTCTCCCTTGAGAGCCTGGGGATCAGGCCTACCCACCCCCATCTTCACCCCGATTTCTTGAAACACCCCCTGCCATCTGGCTGATTTCTCCCTCAGGAGGTAAGACCGAGAAAGCACACCCATATGCTGTTGGTTATTCTGTTTGTGTTTGGATGTGGAGTTTAATTTGTATCAGAAAATAGCAGCGTTCTTATTCCATTGATTTTTTTTTTTTTGCCTCTTTTTGTCAGAGGGAAGAATGAAAGCTGGGAAATGAGTTACAGGAATAGCAAGCGAATAATAAGATAATGTGTTTTGGTCCGTGTGCTGTTACAGAAGGATGCGTGTTTTACTGTCCTTCCATCTGTGTTGACACAAAGCAGACTGGATCCTGGTATCAGTGTGGTATCTTAGAGATACGGAGCATTTCTTGTACACGTGTTCTCAGTAATAAAAGGAACCCCTCAGAGCAGTTTCGAGTGACTAGGTTGTCTATTTTACGACTGAGGAGTCTGAAGGTCATGGAGGTTTCCCGAGGAGCCCCTTAGTTGCTGCAATAAGGCACTGTGCCTAGGGAAATAGGTTTTGCAAAAATTCCTTAGTTTGTCACATGCTTCTTTTTAGCTATTATGCCCCCATCCACCTGGGAAGAGGGAACGCAGGGTTGGATTGTCAAGATCAACTAAAGTTCCTTATAGCAACTGGAAGATGGAGAAGGAAGGAGTAGGTAAGGAAGAGAGCTTCCTCAGTGACTCGTCCTGAAGTAAGACAGAACCTAATGCTGGGGCCAGTGGGTAAAAGTGCTTGCTACTGAGTCTGATGACCCAAGTTCAAATCCCTAAGACCCATAATAGTAAAAAAAAAAAAAAGAGAACAGACTCCTGGAAATTGTTCTCTCTCTCTCTCTCTCTCTCTCTCTCTCTCTCTCTCTCTCTCTTTCTCTCCCTCTCACACACACAGAGACAGACACACACACACACACACGCATACACACACACATGCACAAAGAGAGAGAGAGAGAGAGAGAGAGAGAGAGAGAGAGAGAGAGAGAGAGATCCAGGATAGTCAGGACTACACAGAAAAATCTTGTCTCAAAAAATCAGAAGGAGGAGGAGGAGAAGGAGAAAGAAGGGGAGGAGGAGGAAGAAGAACCCAACGCTTACATTTGCTTACTAGTAAGGATGTGGTGTAACCCTGGGCAGTCCTGTGTCTCACTGTACCTTCATTTCTCACCTGTGAAATTAGGTTCTTAGGCGTGAGCTTCTCTCCCCTTCCCAGTTTAAATGGAACTCAGGTCCTCTGCAAGATCAGGACAGGCACACTGTTAACTGCTGAGTCATCTCTCTAGCCCCAACACCTATGTTTGAAGCTGGTTAAGCTACTTAATACGGCGTGTGAATATATGGATCAGCTTATATCTTTGTGCTCATGTGTGTGCAGATGCAGGTATCTGTGCATGGAACATGTGCGTGTGGAGGCCATGGGACAGGGCAGGTGTTTTTCCTTGGAATCCATCCA
Organism: Alexandromys fortis; assembly: GCF_014885135.2. NCBI lineage: Eukaryota > Metazoa > Chordata > Mammalia > Rodentia > Cricetidae > Alexandromys > Alexandromys fortis. The sequence goes on from NW_026068043.1 coordinate 3,668,113, forward strand.
TCTTTTGATTGTATGTTTGTTTGTATGTATGTATGTATGTATGTATGTATGTATGTGTGTGTGTATGTATGCATTTGTTGAGACTGGGTATCTCACTAGCCTGGATCTCACCAAATAGACTAGGACATCCTAGCCAGAGAGCCTCAGAGAGCCTCCTGTCTCTGTCATCCCAGCCTTGAAGTTATAGTCATGCATCACCCTGCCCACCTTTTCCCGTGGCTGCCAGGGGAACCAAGCTCAGGTTCTCATGGTTATGGGACAAGCACATCACTGAGCTGTCTCCCCAGTCCCTTTAGTCATATATGCTAGCTCCTCATCTCGACAAAAGGAGAATGAAAATACTGGCTTCTCTGGGATGTAACTTGTGCTAATTGAGAGTAATCCCATGGTAGCCCTCTGTAAGGGCTATACACTTCTTTTCTGCTGTCTCATCAAGAGGCGATGGCTGATCAATAAAGGTCTGGTGGTTCCATGGCTGCCACTTTAAGAACATAAAGACCTTTAGATTTCTAGTATCCGCTCCTTCAGCCATTGGGTTATAGTCACACTCTCTGTTGATCTGGAGTCTAAGTATGGTCCGGCCCTTTCTCCCTCTCCCTCCCTCTCCCTCCCTCTCCTTCCCTATTCCTCCCTTTCTCTCTCTCCCTCTTTCCTTTCTTCATTCCCCTCCCCCTCCCCTCCCTTTCCTTTCCTCTCCCCTCTCTTTCTTTCTTTTCTCTCCTGAGACAGAGTCTCATGTAGCCCAGGCTTGCTTCACATTCACTGTGGGCCAAGGATGATCTCAAACTCCTGACCTCCCTCCTCTACCTCCTACTACTGTGAACCACTGAAGTTGATTTATGTGGTGTTGGGTGAAGAGCTTAGGACTTTGGGCATGGCCATGCAAGTGCTCTACCAACTGAGTTATACCCCTAACCCCAAATTCACCTTTCTAAATTGTTTCCAGTTACTGCTGCTCTCGGGTTATACTGGGAGAATTCCTGCACTGGTCAGCAGCCTCGTACCAGCATAACTGTTTCTGGCTGGGATCCACATCTCTTCTCTGTCGAAAGTGACTCATTTAAGCACTTCAGGATACTGCTTGAACTCTGATGAAGCGGCCAAGGGGACTGAGCCTAATGGACAAGGCTGGAAGCTCTCAGTGTTTCCTTGAAAGTTTCACAAAGAATCATTCATTTCCCGTGGGATGACTTTTAAGCCTTTGCATGGTTCCCTTCTTTGGCTCATGTTAGGAGCACCATAGGTCTTACTATTTTCACTTTTAAAGCCCACTGGTCCGTATAAGTTATTTGAGGAAGTCTTTGCAGATTAGGGTTCATAACCTATGTATCTGTGTATCTAACAATGTATCTATCCTCTATGTATGTATGTGTCTATGTATGCTTGTATATATCTATGTGTGCATATGTGTATGCATGTATCATCTATCTATCTATCTATCTATCTATCTATCTATCTATCTATCTATCTCTACCTATTTACCTATCTATCATCAACATTGACTTATCTATCATCTATTCATCATCTCTCTCATCTACCTATCACTTTCATTTATTTACTCACTCCATCCATCCATCCATCCATCCATCCATCCATCCTTCCATCCATCCATCCAAAACCATCCATTCTTCCTTGTATGCAACAATACATGCTTTTTTTTAGTCTGCTTACCCATTCATCATCTACCCACCCACGTACTCCTTCATCTCTTCATCCACTTCCTCCATCCATCCACCCACCCACTCACTCACCCATTTACCCGTCCATTCACCCCACATTAAATGTGGTTAGACTGAAAGGATATAAAGAAAACGCAGACCATGTTCCTCTAGTCGGAGGATTATTGGGCTGTAATAAAGCTCCTGTTCCGTCTCTTTCTGGAAACGAAACATGCACTCTCACACATTAGTTCTAGTGAGCCGAACTAATAGTTTAATCCATTAGATTAATATTGACCCTTCCTGTACACACATCTCTTCAGAAAATGTTTTGGGAAATGTGCTGACTTCTCGAAGTAAAGGCACAAATGTCTCCAACTTGATCTCTTATGTTGAAAATCGATTCCTCCCGGAGAAGCTTTTCGGAGCCTCGTAGTGCTGACAACAGGAAGCTTTTCTCCGAGCAAGCCTGCTGCTGAAGCAAGCGCTGTCATTGTATCAGGCTGTCTTAAAAGAGCCGTGTCTGTTTCCGTAAGTCTGCCTCGTGGTTCGGGCGTGATACGTTGGGATGGCATGTCTACAGTGATGGATTCTCCATCCGCATTTGTCTTTACTGTGTACCCACATTCATGCACATCCCTACAGATCATTCTAGAAATAATCTGGGATTCATGGACCAGCCGCTTGGTGGTATTTCTTGCTATGTAAGACTATAATTTGGGTGACTACGTGTCTGCTGATAGGAACTTCTCTGATGATTCCTAGAGACTGCGTGTGTGTGTTCTCTTGAGTGCATACATATGTGTAAGTGCACATACATGTGCATGTATGTACTTGTGGAGGCCAGAGGTCAACTTTGTGTGTCATTCTTCAGGCACTAACCATTTTGTTACTTGAGACAGGATCTCTCGCTGGAACTCTGGGTTCACTGATCAATTTGTGTTGGCTGGATCCTCCTGTCTCAACCACCCTAGAACTTGGATTACAAGCATGTGCCACTAAGCCTGGTGTTTTTAAAAATTGCTTTTGTATTGTATGTGGATGTGTGGGAATATGCTGTATGTGCTTGCCTGGGGATGCCAGAGTAGGACATAGGGCATCCTGGTCTATCCTTCTCTGCCATATTCCTCAGAGACAAGGCATCTCATTGAGCCTGGAGCTCTCCTAGGTAATAGCAAGCCCCAGTGATTCTCCTGACTCTGTCCTCACAGTGATAGGGATCAGGCTCCTGTACGACCCCTCATGACTGTTTTCGCATGGGTTCTGTTGACCCATTCAGTCCTTGCGCTTGTGTGGAAAGCCTCTCATGATCTGGATGGTCTTCTAGCCACTAGAAGCTGGATTGTACTCATGGTATGTGGCTCGTCACCCTGCAAAAGTGGTTACCAAGTTGGAGCTATGAGTTTGGGTTAAAAACACCACGTTTCCCTCTTTTCTTCCCCTCCTTCCATCTTTCCGTGAATGCATGAAGCTATGTGCGTGGTTGTCATCACTATGGCTATTCAGATTATTTCTGCATTTTCCCTTAGCATCATGCGGTAAATGACCTTTCTCACTCTTGCCTGGCTGTGATGACACAATTGCTCACTGTTTGATATATCATTATTACTGTCCCATTGTCTACCCATGGATAGTAGGTCATTTCTGTCTTTTAAAATACCAAGTGCTCCCCTACGTAACATCTGTAACACAGACAAGGGAAGGACTGAGTTTTCTTCTGAATCACTCATGTGTACAGAATGCTGTGTTTATTGTTATTACTTAGTTTTAATTACTCCTCATAACCAGGTATATTCTCTTCTCAAAGAATCAAGCCAGTCTGAGGATCTCTCTGTCAAAATTGGCCTGAATTTTTTTTCTTTGTGCTGTCTAATCTGGTAGTTTATTCTTATTACTGTTAAATTTTCATTCTCTGTTATGCTGAGGTGAAACCTAGGAGAGGTGAACACTCCGCCCACTGAACTACATGCCCAACACTAATTTAATACATTTTAAATAGGATGCATACCATTTGGACTGGCATTTAATTCATACCTCCATTAAACCCATGTCCAGTTCCTGTCATAATAAAGAAGCTTGGCTTCCAAATCAAGCATGGTGGTTCCCATCTGCATACCCAGCACATGGGAGGCTGAAGTAGGAAGACGCTGAGTGCCAGGTGACCCTGGTCTACATTGTGATTTTGAGGCGAATGTTGGATGGTGAAATCTTGTCTCAAACAAAAGCAAAAACAAACAAACAAAAACAACCTCAAAGCAACAAAGAGACTTTGCGTTCATGTGTTCTCATATGCTCTAGAAGCTGGTGGAAGGTTTTCTTCTGCATGAGCTATTTATGTGCTCTCTGTGCCCCTGAGTGCATTTGTAATATGTACACAGATTTTTCTAACGTTGATATTGTCATCCTTTCTGGGTATTTTTACGCATTCTTAAAAGATTGCTAATTTCTCTAAAATTACATGTAATAATGCTTGCCGCAGAATGGGAACACACATATTTATTGAATGAATGTTTGTTTTTCCTCTGAAGCTTCTGTTATTATAATTTTAAAAACCCGGAGTTAAGAAAAGAATGTAATTTTGCTTCAGTCTATTTCTTCCTATTCGGCCTGTTGTACTTAGCAACGCTTTGCCGGTGAACTTAGACTGAATTTGGATTTAAGCTAATGTTTCTTCATTTTACTCTTTCATTTTAGATGTAAATGTATGAAGCTGTATTTCATTATAGTGTAGTAGAATTGGTACTGTCCTCATTACTGTCTCATTGCTGTCACCAAACGCCTCACAAGATGCAACTAAAGAGAGGAAGGGTCTACCGTGGCTCTCAGAACAAAAGTACAGCCTATCATGGTGGCCAAGGCGTGGTGGCATTAGTGTGCTGCAGCTGCTCACGTGGTGCTCAGAGTCGGGAAGGAGAGAGAGAGAGAGAGAGAGGAATGCTGGTGCTCGCTTTCTTCTTTTGATTCAGTCTAGGACCCCAGTCCATAGCAAGGTGCTGGCCACCTGAGGGTGCATCTCCCCTCCTCCATTAACCTAATCCAGAAAATCCCTCACAGACACACCCAGAGGTGTGTCTCCCAGGAGACAGGATCTCGTCACCGTGACAACCAAGGCTAACTACCATGGATTAGTATTTAACCCCAAACATTTTTTAATTCCTAACCTAGGAAGATTCTCTTGTTTTAGTGGTCTGTGATTTGGTTTTAAGCTAACATCACTGCTTATGAAATTTTTGTTGTCAGTGTATTTTTGTGTTTGGTGGAGAATTTCCTCTTTTATCCCTCCCTTTTCCTAAATAGCAATATTTCTCCTTTTTGCTCTTTAAACTTTCACATTATGTTGAAGCATATAAATAAGTATTTTAAAAATAGCCAAGGCAAAGGAGGTATAAAGACGTACAATTTTTGGGAGATATAATTGGAAAGGTTTACATTATACTTCTTGAAAATATTTAGTGGTTGGCTGGTGACCGTGCTTGCTCATATCTGGGAGGATCTGGACGCAGAAATAGGACAGGAAATCTTCTCCTAGGGATTCACTTCCTCCAGGTATCGTCCCAACCACGATTACAGCATCCCCAGCCTGGAACCAAGTGGTCAAACACCTGAGCCTGTGGGGGTCCGTATTCAAGCTGTAGCTTCCATAATCCAGAGGCGTTAGGATTTTAATACAGCACCAATGACCTTCTTTCCTCCTAAATCCCTCTGTGTCTACTTCATCATTTTGTTTTGCCTTTGACACCATGGAGTGCCATGTCCCACCCTCTTCATTCCTTTCTACTCTACCGTGTCTACACACAGTTGAACAGTTGAGTTGTTTTCTGTCGTTACAATGTGGAAGACAGCCGCCCTGTTTTGTGTTGCTGTATACACTAATGATAAAACAGGCGTTCATCTGGAAAAGTGAGGAGCAGGGATGAGCT
>NW_026068043.1:3673787-3718195 GCF_014885135.2 Alexandromys fortis
GGGGTGGTAGTCCCGGGGGGACGACAAGGAATCAGGTCCGCATCATCAGTTAGCGGCCTTGGTGCTGCATGCCTGTAATCCCAGTACTTGCAGCAGTGCCACGAGTTCGAGAGCAGCCTCGGCTACATGATGGGGCCCTATATCAGCTAAAACTCAAGTAATAAAGACAATAATTATAACAACAACAATAAATGGTAACGATGGTAGAGAATTTGAAGTGTACTTCTCTTTCCACATCTTGTCCCACAGAGACATTTGGAGCTGGAGGTGTACGCAAGCGCTGAGGAGAACCTATGGATGTCATTTTAACTAAAAGATACAACAGATACCTACAGCCCGAGGAGAGTGATAGAGGGATGTGGGGGCGGGGTGGGGTTCTACCCATAGCTTCCTATAACCACAACCCTCACTCAGCCTGAACCATACCAACAAATCTCCCCAAAGAAACTGTACTGAGGATCTAACCCTCAACGTTCTAATGATGAGCCACACCCCTAGCCCCAACCTGGGGGAATTCTGGGTAGGAACTGAACTTCTGAGCGACACATGAACTCCTTTCCTTTTTGTTAAAATTTTTGAAACAGGGCGCTGGAGAGATGGCTCAATGGTTAAGAGCATTGCCTGCTCTTCCAAAGGTCCTGGGTTCAATTTCCGGAAAACACATGGTGGCTCACAACCATCTGTAATGAGGCTTGGTGCCCTCTTCTGGCCTGCAGGCATACATGTAGACAGAATATTGTATACATAATAAAACATNACTCACTAAAGTACCTAGGCCCTTCTTGAACTCATTGTCCTCCTGCCTCAGCTTCCTGAGTTGTGAGATTATGGGCCTGCACACGAGCCTTCACTTAAATAAACACTTATAGCACAGTCTTTGTATCATCTGGGTCCATATATGCACAACATTTGAAATCATTTATTTGTCTCTCTTTTCTGCTATAAACCAGTTCATTATTTTTATGACACGATGTGGCCTTCCAGGAATGGGATCTTGATTTATGATATTATATTCGTGCAGAACAAATAACTGATTTACGAGTCCTTGACTTGCTGCTTTTGTTTAATAATTGGCAGGTCAGGGGTTGGCACACTTCTTCTTCTAAAGGCTAGGGTGGAGTATTTTTAGCTCTATAAGGGACATATGGTCTCTGTCACAATGACATTGCTGCCACATCACGGGAAAGCCTCTGTAGATTGTGTAAACAAAGGAGTCCAGGGGCCCCATTCCAATAAAACTTTATTTTTAGATGGAAGAATTTGAATCTCCTATGATTTCCATATGTCTCTAAATATCCGTTAGCTCTCTGTTGCTGGGAACTCTAAGCCCAACCTCAGATGGAAAATACTGAGGAAAAAAAAAAACCTAACAAATCCCGATCTTTCTTATCATTGTCCCCTAAATAATACAATATCACAACTGTTTACATACATTTACATTATATTAGGTATGCTAAATAATCTGGAGCTAATTCAAAGTAAACAGGAGATAGATTACATGCAAATATATTGTATAATTTATACAAATTATATGCAAATATGACACCTTTTACATAAGGGGCTTGAGCAAATTCTTGGTGTCTTAGGGTGAGGGGAGAGGGGGGGCCTAGGCAGATATCCCTCCCCAAAACAAAAGATTATATTATTCTTTATTAGATGAAAAAATTAACATGCAAAACACTTTTTAGCTTGTGGATCTCATACAGACAGGAATTGGCTAGGTTTGGGCTGCAGGTTATCCACTTCTGACTTAGGGATCTGTTGAAGTCTCTTTCTTCATCGCTGTGACCAAACAACCACTGAAGGAAGGATATTATTGTGGCTCACAGTTTGAGAGCACCCAGTCCATCATGGCCAGAGAAGGCATGGCGGTAGGAGTGTGAGGTGGCTTGTCACATTGTGGCTGGTGCTCAGCTCACTTTCTCCTTTTTATTCAGTCCCAGCTTATGGGATGGCTCTGCTCACATTCAGGGTGAGACTTCCCTCCTCAGCTGAACCTCCTTGGAAACACACATACCCCTAGGCGATTCTAAGTCCAGTCAAGTTGACAGTTGACCTTCACAGACACAATTGAGAGTTGTCAGCTGAAAGTAGTCTGCAAAGCTAAGGTTTGCTTAGCAAATTTTCTGTGCTAGGTCCTGTGCACTTGTCCTGTATTGACTTGCATAATTTTTGTAAAAGTTCTGAATCCTGCATGTATTTACTTGTGTGGAGAGACTGTTTATTTGTGTGGAGAGACTGTGGCTAAGATGAAACCTCCTTGCGGTTATTTATGGCTTGCATAAGAACAGGAAGCAATTTCAACTGAGGTCTGTGTGTCTGAGTTGAGTTTTAACTGTAAAGCCCTTATTCTTGAGTTTATGGGATTAGTGTATAAGGCAGTGGGTAAAGTTTGCCATTGTAGATGGATGTTCCCACTGTTCAGTTGGTAAATCAGTTCCCTAGATATTCAGAAAGTCTTAGAGCCATTAGCTCTGGAGCTCCTTACTCCTCCTTTTTATCTTTACTCCCTCCATTTCCTTTCCCTTTATTCTTTCCTTTCTCCTCCTCCCTCCCTGTCCCTTCCTCCTTATCTCCCCTCCCTTTCTCTCCTTTTCCTTTGTTCCTCTTTTTCCTTCTTTCTTTCTTTTTCCTTCTCTTTCTTTTCCTTTGTTCCTCTTTTTCCTTCTTTCTTTCTTTTTCCTTCTCTTTCTTTTCCTCCCTCTCTCCCTCCCTCCCTCCTCCCCTTCTTCTCTTTCTTAGGTTAGTTCTCCCCACCCCCGCCCCCTTTGAGCCATGTCTCACTTCACAGCCCTAGCTGGCCTGGAGCTCTATGTGGACCATGCTGCTATCCTTCCTTCTGTCTCAGATTCCTGAGTTCTGCAACTAGAGACGTGCATCAGAGCCAGCTGGCCTTGTTCCTAACTGTGGTACAGCAGGAAGAGGGGATTGTCTGGGCATGAACCTGACTCCACCCTTCCAAAGTTCAATGACCCTCAAGTTAACAAACCTCCCTGTCTCTCAGTTTTCTCACCTGTGAGATGCACGTATGAGCCATCCTCATTACAAGGATTCCCTGGTGGACTGTGAGTGGGGCGCACAGTCCACAGATGGTAGATAAGAGTAAGCGTGACTGTTTGCCATGCAGAGTGGAGTAGGCTCCTCTGTGACAGTGTTTAACTCAGACTACAGATGCTGGAGGGATGATGGCCCAGTGGTTAATTTTCTCAAGAACTCAAGTCTCGTTTTCACCATGCAAGCTGAGTGGCTCACAGCTGCCTGCAACTCCAGCGTTCCAACCCTCTTCTGGCTTCAAGCACTGCACTCTTATGCACACATGTACACACACATAAATAACTAAAGAAAAAATTAAAAACTCATATTGTGCTGCTAAAAGAGTCATCCTCTGTTCTGTATGGGTGGCTTTGCTATGGAATAGGTGACATTTTATAGGCTGGCACAGCACACATCACATTCCCTCTCCCCCCATTTCATAAAGGAAACGCAGAAGAAGTCCATTGTTTACATCACTCTTTACTACACTGCCATGATTACAGGATACAGGGCATCGCGTGCCCGCTGTTCTTCTCTTCAGAACTCCTTTGCCAAGGGCTGGGGTGATAGCTCAGTGCTTGCCAAGTGAACATGAGGATCTGAGTTCAGATTCTCAGAGCCTGGCAAAGCCAGACATTATAGTTGCTATGTATCAGTAATCTTAGCATGGCTGTAAGTTGGGAGAAAAATCGGGGCATGCCTGGAAGCCTAGCTTAGTGGGCACAACAGCAATGAGACCTTGTTCAAATAAAGTTGATGATGAGGATCGGCACTTGGGGCCATGTTCTAACCTCTACAGGCATGTCACAGCACATGAGTGCCCCCACTCACACATATAAATCACACACAGGTCTCATACATACACAGAGATTTAAAAAAAGAATTACCGTGCCACACCCTTACCGCTATTAAAATGCCCTGTAACGTTCTCAGGCTCAGGAGAGTTACTTGTCTCTGTGCCTATATATGTACAATTTCTTTTTCTTTTAGAAGTGCGCTCCCCCCAATTAATATTTTATTTGGATTTTTCTTTCTCATTGGCTTTCTATTTTAAACTTTTATGGGAACATATCAATTATCATTGGACTAAGCTGTTTCGCGCTATGTAACTGTGCTCGGCTCTCAGGAGTGGATGCTTCCTGCTGTCCCTCACCCTTTATCAGGCCTAATCCTTTCATGCATTTTTGTTTTCCCCACTTTTGGTTGGAGCTCCCCTTTCCATATCTATCAATAACCAGATTTTGTGGTCATACATCACTGTGAAAGTTTTTTTCTGTAGCCTTTATTCACACGTGGCCAGAGGGTTTGCCTTCAGTCATCAGTACTTTTCTTTGTTCTTAAAGATGTACTTGAATTTTAATTATATGTCTTGTGAGTACAAGGATATGAGCCCGGGTGCCCCTGGGGGCCAGAAGAGGGCATCAAGTCTGCTGGAACTGAAAATTCAAGGTGGTAGTAAAGAAGCCAACATGAGTGCTGGGAACTGAACTTGGGGCCTCTTGCCAGAGCAGCAGGTGCTCTTTCTTGCTGAGCCATCTCTTGGGCCTAGATTCTAGTTACCTCCCTGTTCTTATTGACGTGCGGAATATTATCAATCATATTGGAGCGGTTCCTTCCAGGTTTGGAGAGAGGGCTCAGTGACAGAGCTCCTATCTGCCATTGGTGAGGTTCAGTCTGCAGCACTGGACAGTCGGGGAAAGGAAATTTTCTCCTTTCATTTGATGCCTCCTAATTTCCTCCTGACCTAATCTTCTCAGTTGTGTGTTAAAGAAAGCTTTCTTTTGCTTCTAATTCTCCTAGATTATAAAATCCCAGCAGCATAATTTTATGACAGAGACTCTGTCAAGCTCTTTGTATGTCTGGGCCATTAGCTTTGATTTTTGTGATATATTTTCTTGCATGTTATTTGTCCTGTGCATATATGTATGCATGCTTACATGTGTGGGCTTATGTGTGGAGGCCAGTGGTTGATGTCAGTCACAACCACTGACTGATAAAATGACACTCTATTTTATCTCTTGAGGCATTGTCTCTCACTGAACTTGGAACTTGCCAATTTGGCTAGTCAGTCTAGCCTGCCAGCCTACCCTGGGGTTTACTTGTACCTGCTTCCTAGATGCCAGGATCACAGGTGGACCACCAGGCATGTATGGTTTTTTTTTTTTTTTGTTTTTGTTTTTGTTTTTCGAGACAGGGTTTCTCTGAGGTTTTGGAGCCTGTCCTGGAACTAGCTCTTGTAGACCAGGCTGGTCTCGAACTCACAGAGATCTGCCTGCCTCTGCCTCCCGAGTGCTGAGATTAAAGGCATGCGCCACCACCGCCCGGCTATTTTTGGCATGTATGGTTTTATGTAGCTTCTTTGGACTAACACTCTGTTCTTCATGCTGTGTGACAAAATCTTTATCCACTCTTCCATCTCCTAGCCCCAGGGATCCTCCCGTCCCCAGTGCTGGGATTCCAATTTTGGGGTGGCCATGTTCAGCTCTCTGTCTCTCTGTCTGTCTGTCTGTCTGTCTCTGTGTCTTGTGTGTGTGTGTGTGTGTACACATGCATACACACACACACACACGTGGAGGTGCATATGGAAGTCTGCTAGCAACTTTCGTGAGTCAGTTCTTTCTCTTTCTATCGTGTGGGTCCCAGGGATTAAACTCAGGTCGTCAGACTTGGTGACAACACTTTTATCCAGCTGAGCCATCATGTTGGACTTTTATCTACCTGTTTGTTTAGCCAGTTGTTCATTTATTTATCCATTCGTTCATTGCATGGGTTCTGAAAATCATTTTCAGGTCCTGTGAATCATTGACAGAGTTATCTTTCTAACCCAAGTATGTGCGATATGTTTTGTAACCTTCTGCTACCTACCCCATTCTGGGTGTTGTTGGTGTTTTTGCCAGGGCTACTGCTAGGGATGAATACTGAGGTCTTACACATGCTAAGCAAGTATTCTACCATGGAGCTTTGGTCCCAGCCCTTTAGCTCCTCGCCCTTTTATTTTGAGCCTGACAACTTGTCTCGCTAGCTTTGCCTGTTAGAATAGCTCCGATCACCACCATGTTTTGTCGTAGGCTGTGCAGCAGAATGGACCTTGCCTGAGCTTTACATAACCAACCTGCTACTGATGGACACTGAGATGCTTCCATTTCCGTCCTCTCTCAGCCATGACTGCAGTTACCGTCCGTGCTGCAGCCCTCCTGTGCTATTTATAGTGTTTCTCCACATAGAAACCTAGAAATAGGGTTCTCACTCAGAAGTTATGTCCATGTCAAACGGTAATAGATACCACTGGCCTAGTTAGATTCAACTGTCAGCTTGGCTCGGCCGAGAGCCACCTGAGAAGGGAATCTCTGTTGAGAGATGGTCCAGATCAGAGTGGCCTGTGAGCATTTCTAGGGGACAGTGTGGGGGTTGCTAATGGACATAGGAGGGCCCAGCCCACTGTGGGAAGGTGATCATGGAATATATATATACACACACATGCATACACATATGTACATATATATGTATATACACACACACACACACACACACACATATATATATGTTGTTTGTTAGATTTTTGTCAGCTTGACACTTCCTTGGTCTTCTGGAAAGAGGGAATGCCAACTAAGAAAAGCCTCCACCAGTCTGGCTAGATAGGCAATGCTTTGGGGGACATTTTCTTGATTAACGATTGATGCGAGAGGGCCCAGGTCACTGTAGGTAGGGCCACCCCTGGGCAGGTGGCCCTGGGTTGTACAAGAAAGCAAGATGATCCACCCCCCCCCCCCCCCCCCCCCCCCCCCCCCGTCAGCAGTACTCCTCCAGGTCTCTGCTCTTCCTGCTTGCCGTCCTGCCCCAGCTCTGTTCAATGACGTGCTGTGGTCTGGACGTGTAAGTCAAATAAACCCTTTCCTCTCCAAGTTGTTGTGGTCAGAGCAGCTAGTGGTTCTCAACTGTCCTAATGCTGCGACCCTTTAACACAGTTCCTCATGCTGTAGTGAACCCCCCCAACTGTAAAATTATGTTTGTTGCGACTTCATAACTGTAATTTTGCCATGTTATGCATCATAATGTAAATAGCTGTGTGGTCTTGGGAGACCCCTGCGAACAGGTCATTTTCCTCCGAGGGGGTCGTAGCCCACAGGTTGAGAACCACTGGGATAGACTGTTTTATCACGGCAATGGAAGAGAATTCGACCCCCGCCTGTTGCTCTCTTACCGGTGCCGTGCCAGGCAGAGAATTCTCTGTTCCCATTTCGTGTCTGTTTATCTGCCGAGTCGCTTGTTGTCACTGTTTTGTATTCCAGATATTAATCCTTTGTTATATTTTATTTGAGTGGTAACTATTTGCTTCCAGTGTGCTCCACTTGGCTTTTTAGCTTTCTTGCTGGTTTTTTATTTTTTAATCTTATTTTCCCAGTACAATGAAATTTCTCAATTTTTTTTTGCATACTTCAGGTGTTTCCATGTCTGGGATGCAATTTTCTGACTTCCTCGTAATTTATTTTGGATCTCATTACCATGTCCTCAGATGCCTGGGGATGCATTGTTTCTCCAGGATTTAGGAGGAAGGTCCTGATGTTAGGAGCTTCCTATGCATTGCGGGGTAGAAGTGCGTTGTCCTGAGGGATGGGTGCTCAGGCAGGTGGTGGCTGCCCGTCTGGGTTTTTTGTAGTTTGAATTGCATCTGCCTCAAAAAGTATTTGCATGTGTATATGTGCAAATGCATATACAAAATATATGTATATTTGTGTGTGCACATGTGCATAATATATTTGTGTGTGCATTTGTGTATGTATGTGTGCATATGTATTTGTGTGTGTATGTGTGCAAGTGCATGTGGCCACTGTGTACATGTATGTGTGAATACCAACCTCAGATGTTATTTCTCAAGCCCTGTCTGTCATAGACTTTGGAGACAGTGTCTCCCACTGATGAAGAACTTGTCAAATAGACTAGGCTAACTGGCTAGCAAGACCTTGGAATCTACCTATCTCCACCTCCCTAATAGTGGATGGGGTTATAAGCATGAGCTACCAGGCCTAACTTACTTCACATGGTTCTAGGTATCCAACTCAAATACTTCTGCTTGCGAGGCAAGCAAGTTACCAGCTGCGCTGTGCTGCTAACATAGTTTATATTTTAATGTCCAGCCTCCATACTTCAGAATGAGACTGATTTTTGAAATAGGGATTTTAAAGAGGTAATGAAAGTTAGATGAAGTCATCAAGGTGGGCCTTGGTGTGATCTGAGAGTGAAATGTCCCCACAGGCTTGTCTATGTGAGCCCTTGGGCCCCAGCAGGTGGCGCTGTTTAGGTAGGCTGTGGAACCTTTAAGAGGAGGGGTTTTGCTGAAGGGAATAGATCACTCTGGGGTGGGCCTTGAGGCTTTCTAGCCTGACTTCACTTCCCGTTAACATTCTGCTCTCTGAGTGCAGAAACATGTGACCACTGTCTCACACTCCTGCCATCACACAGTCCCTTAAGCTGTGAGTCAGAATAAACCTTTCTCCTTTATGACATGCCTGGTCAGGTATTTGGTTACACAAAGAGAAAAAAAACCTAGTGCCAAAGCTAATCCATAGAAGGCATAGGTAGGCCTGATGGTGCATACCTGTAATCCCAGATCTTGAGAGGCAGAGGCAGGAAGATCATGAGTTCAAAACCAGCCTGAGCTACCTAGTGAGGTCCTGTGTAAAATAAACAATGGGAACTGTGTGGGATAGTATGTGCCTGTAATCCTAGGAACTCAGAAGGCTGAAGCAGAAGGCTTAGGGGTTTGAGGCCAGCCTGTCATACGTAAGGCCCTGTTTCAAGAAGCTGCACATCCCAGAAATAATAATAATAATAATAATAATAATAATAATGAGGGAGGAAGAAAGGAAAAGAGGGAGGGAGGAAGGAAGAAAGAAGGAAAGAAAGAATGAGGAAAAGAAAGGAAAGTGGACAGGGAAGAGAAACGGAGAGTGAGTTGGTTGAGGGAGGAAAGTAAAGAGTAGGGAAGATGACCTACTTTTTACTATATGACCTTTAGGGGGCTGACCCAAATCATAGAAGCAACAGCAGAGGACTAGGGGCATAGCCATTCCCCATTCAGACTAGCAACTGTTCTTTTAAAAATACTACATGTATTTATTTGTGTGTATACTGTGTGCATAGCCATGGCTTATGTGGAAGTCAGAGGACAACTTGCTAGACTCTGTTCTTTCCTTCCACATTTCAGGGATTGAACTTAGGTTGCTGTGTTTCATAACAAGTGTCTTTACCTGCTGAGCCATCTCGCTTGCCCCAATGATGCTTTGGTTTCTTCCCAACTCCACAATAGCTTCTCAGCATCTGAGCCTCCTCCAGGAGATCCTACACATGAATTCACATCTCCCTCTGCAATCCACTGGGTCCCTCTCTGCTGCTCCTCCACCAACCCTTCTTTGGAAACTCCTGTCTGAGCCGGGTGGTGGTGGCACAGGCCTTTAATCCCAGTGCTCAGGAGGATCTCTCTAAGTTCGAGGCCAGCCTGTTTTATAGAGCGATTTCCAGGAAAGCCAGAGTTACACAGAGAAAGCCTGTTTGACTCCTGTGTGTAATCTCTTCTTCATTTTCTCTGTGTCAGTGGTGTCCAGGATGGAGACAAAGCTACATGTTGTCATCTAAAGCCATTTGGAGGTCAGAGGACAGCTTGCAGAAATTGGTTTTCTCCTTCTACTATGCGGGTACTTGTTGGGGGCCTGGCAAGCCTCATGGCTGGCAGGGAAAAGATCTGCAAGAGATGAAGAATTCTCTGTCCTGCTGGCATTGGGTCGAAACTTCCAGAATTTGACCTCGGGATTTATTTCTTACACATCTCACCACAGTAAAACTTTTGGGAAAAGGTTTCCACATGACAGTTATCACAAGAAGCTCTAGGCATAGCTACGCAGAGACTCCCTAGCGTCGTAACAAAACACCCATAGCCTTTACAATAATGTTCTATTACCTATACAGTATGAGTTCTATTGACTGATAAACAGTGCTCAAAGAAAAGGACCTAAGGGGGAAGGGTCTATAATAAGCATCAGGATAGATTCTGCTGGGGGAGGATGCCATGTAATCGGGACCTCTTTCATAGGGACAGGTCCTATTCACGGAGAGACAAAGCTCAGGATTGGGGCCTGTATAAATGCCCAGGATGAGAGGGTGATTCAGGAAGGCTGGCTCCATAGAATAGCCAAAAGATCACCAAGTTGTCAGATAGCATTCACTCCAGCATCCTGGGTGACCAGGCATCAGTCATGTCTTTCCTTTGAGCTGCGCCTTCTACAGGTACTGGGGATCGAGTTCGGGTTGTCAGGCTTAGTGCAAGCTCTTCTCGCTGGTCACCCACTGAGCAGCCTTGCTGGTCCAACTTTGATCATTTTGAAGGGAGCTGGTTGGGTTTCTGGTCACTATGACATAATGCAATCCTTATTTCTGATGTCTTCTCTTGGTATGAGTCGTTTTCTCTTCTGCATTCCATCATGAGTTGAGATAAGATGAGGTCCTCCCCAGATGTAGCCACCTGATTCTAGACTTCCCAGCCTCCATTACTGAGAAACAAATAAACGTCTTTCTTTTTCAACCACTTAGTCTCGGGGTTCTAGATCAGCAACAGAACATGGGCTATGACAACAGTGCCAGAAAGGAGAACCACTGTTTCCAGTTTAGTCAGCCTTTCCCCCCGCAGTGACAAAAAACTGCTGAAATCAACGCAAGGATGGGTTTCTTTCGCTCACCAGACAGGCTCCATTGCTCCTCGGCTCAAGCAGAGGCAAAATAACATGGCAGGGAACACATTGTAGGGCACAGTTACTCATCTCATGATGGCCAGGAAGAGGAGAGAAAGATAGCAGAGGGTGGGTTGGGGGAGTCAGAAAGAGGAAAAGAGGTTGAGGAAGAGGAGGGGTTCAGAGAGGAGAGTTATCCTTGCTGGACACACGCCATGACCATGCCCTTAGCAGAGGAGCCTTGGGTGGAAGACACTTCACATCCAAACCCCAGCACTGTGATAGGAGCAACAAGAAGACAGATCCCCCTTTCCTAGGACGATGACGTGTTGAAAACAGGGCAGCTGGCTCCGTGGCAGCCACTCTGTCATTCTGAGTTCAGAGAGAAGTCATCACTGTAGTATCTCTGGGAAGAGCCCGGGAGTGAAGCCAACCTTGGTTGAAGGAAGCAAACCCAATGAATCTCTCTGGGTTTTGTTTGAGTTACTGCTATAGCCTCCTTCAACACAGCCCACTCATGGACCGAAATACTCCCATTACGACTGTAGCCAATTTGCAAAGCTTTCCTGGCACCTTTGTTAGTAACTAATATGGTCTTTTTTTTAAAATGTGCATTTCTACCTTCGGTTTGCAGGCAGAATGCGAGATGGTTTATTATATCTGAATCGATCTGCAAATATTTTGAAGCAAACACATCTTATTCTCTTTCTGCGCCAGAAAGAGCTTTTTGCTGCTTAATGATGGCAAAAATTACATAGGAAACTGCCTTTGTTTGACATCTGAGATGTTCAGGGTTGTAAACTCCCCGCCACAGGCCTTCTCTCGGTTAGAAATGCCAATTAAGTTCAGTCAATAAATAAGGCTGCATGGTAGTCTCCACGCACAGAGCGGTACTGTATTGTGGCACTGAAGATGCTTCCAGAAATGCCTTGTTGAGGTGAATAACACAGCTTCCTTTAGATCAAGACATTGTATCTTGGGAAATTATTTCAAGAAAGTCAGTGCATTAGGACTCTGTAGAAAAACAGAAATTATTAGAATGAATTTATCTATCTCTCTTTCTATCATCTATCTTTCAATCATCTATCTATCATCTTTCAATCATCCATCATCTATCCATCTAGCTATATCTATATTTAAATATAAATCTATAGATAGATGATAGAGAAAGATAGATAGATATAGATAGATGATAGATATAGATAGGAGATAGATAGATAGATAGATAGATAGATTAGATATATAGGAGAGAGAGAGAGAGAGAGAGAGAGAGAGAGAGAGAGAGAGAGAGAGAGTTAGGACTTATTAGAATGACTTACAGGCTGTGATTCAATCAGTCAGTCCAACACTGTCTACCAAAAGAAGGTCCTAGAATCCGGTTCAGTCTACAAGGCTGGATGTCTCAGCTGGTCCTCAGTATACACCAGAATCCTGGAGGAGTGAATGCCGGTGCCCATGAAGGAATGGACTTGCTGGCAAGAGCAAGAGCAAGCAGGAAAAGAGAGATCCATGGTCTTCCTTCTGTATCCTTTATACAGGTTGCCAGCAAAAGGTGTGGTCCAGATTAAAGATGTAGATGTGCAACTTTTTAGGTCATAGGTCGGATTAGAAGTGGGTCTTCCTACTTCAATACTTAATTAAGAAAAAATCTTTCACAGGTGTGCCTCGTCGTTTGGGTTTTAATTAAGTCCACATGTAATTCAGTTGACTACTGAAAACATCTGTCACACTAAGTACACAGTTGTGTTACACAGGAGGGAACATACAAAGGCTTCTCTAGTGCTAATAATACCCGGAAACAATTGGGTATTGGGAGAATGTGACCAGTAATGGCAGTTTGTTACATTAATTACCACATATTCATGTGTGGGTGTACTATGTAGCCATTAAATGGTGATGTTGATGTTTATTTTTGACATACCAAACAATGTTTATGGCATTCTGATGTGTTAGAACAAAGACAAGTTATACCACGGTAAGAAAAGTATGACAGCATCTAAAAGAACATTGTGTAGGCCAGGAGAGAAGGCCCAGTAGGTAAAAGGACATTACACTCTTGCAGAGGACCCAGGTTCAATTCCCAGCACCCACACATGATTCTGTAACTACAGTCTATAACTGCAACTCCAGGAGACACAATTCCCTCTTCTGGCCTCTTTAGGCCTTACCCTCACGTGACCATACCATGCCCCCACCCAAGTAAAAGGCTTTTGAGTACTCTCTCTCTCTCTCTCTCTCTCTCTCTCTCTCTCTCTGTGTGTGTGTGTGTGTGTATTCACAAGCACATGTGTTCACATACATGTGGAATTGTAAGGATAACCCTAGGTCTTATTCTTCAGGAGTGGTGTGTACCTTTTTAGAAGAAAAGGTATTTCCCTGGCCTGAAGCTCAAAGACTTGTCTAGTCTAGGTGGCTGGCCAGAGTGATAGTCCCCGCCTTCACCTCCCTAGGATGGAGATTATGAGCTCATGCCATCGTATGTGGCCTTCTCACGTGGATTTTAAGGACTGACCTTAGATCCTCTTGTAAGACAAGAACTTTAGAATGATCCATGCTTTGCCCAAACCCTTTTTATGATCTTTGTTTTTAGTTTTTCTAAGTCAAATCTATATTAATTATGAAATATTGTATATTAATAAAATTACTTAAGATAAAACTAGTTCTATGATACTATGGCACTACTCTGGAAACCTAAACATTTTTACAGCAGTGGGCATGAGGTACCTCATTAATACTTTATATGTACCAGTACATTCTTAGAGATCTGTGCTTTTGATATTACATCTACCCCACTCTGCTTTGGGGTCAATATGGCTTGCACTCACCAAAATTCATGTGGAGGTTTGGTTCCTAATACAGCAGTTTTAGGGAGTGGGCACTAGTGGAAAGTGTATGGTGACCATGGGTCAAGTCCTGTGGAATGAATTGATGCCTTTCTCGTGAAACTGGGTTGGTTACCTCAAGGCTTGGTATGTTTTCTTTCAGTCATAAGATTGTCATTTTGGAGTAGAGAGTACCATGGCCTGGTAACCATGGCAATTAAGTCTCTAATTGAGACCTACTAGAGGTATCCCAGTCTACAGTAATAGTAATGGAGCTATATTGACACTCTCCGGTCAATCCAGGAAAATTTACATGACCCTTACCTGGGTTTTCAGTTATTACTCCTTTGTACTGCAAGGCTGCAAGGAATCTTGGGAGATACTAAAATATCTAGGAAGTGGAAGGTTAATGGAAAGGGGGACTCCAGGGTGCATCTTCCATGAGATCATCACCTATGATGGGGTGGGACTAAGTGGTGATGTAGCCACTTTGGGGTCACCCACATACCTGTATGTGACCCCCTTCCTCATGCTCTGTGCATAAACCCAGTAGGCTCATTCACTGGCTGAGTTGGACTTTGATGGAGAGATTACTTTGGTCTGTCGTCAGAGCCTTATCCGTAATGAGTAGATAGATGTTTGCGGGTGTCTCCCCAGGAAAAGTCAACCCTGTCCTTGTGTTCTGTTACCCTCTCATAGTCCAGCTCATCCTCACTATCGCTAGTTGAAGCCACACCTGGACCTCAGCAAGTGTGGCTGTCTTGTCTTGGGCTTCTGGGCCTACAGACTGTGAGCCAAAACAAATACCTATCTTAAAGATTAAGTAAAGGAAATTGAGCCTATAATTCACGATCCTAGAGAAGCTAAATAAGAAGGTGAACCCAAAGAAAAACATATAGGCATCCTCCTGATTATTAACCTTCATCAGGCAATGAAAGGAGACAGAGACAGAGACCCACATTGGAGCACCGGACTGAAATCTCAAGGTCCAAATCAGGAGCAGAAGGAGAGAGAGCACGAACAAGGAACTCAGGACCGCGAGGGGTGCACCCACACACTGAGACAATGGGGATGTTCTATCGGGAACTCACCAAGGCCAGCTGGCCCGGGTCTGAAAAAGCCTGAGATAAAACCGGACTCACTGAACATAGTGGACAATGAGGACTACTGAGAACTCAAGAACAATGGCAATGAGTTTTTGACCCTACTGCACATACTGGCTTTGTGGGAGCCTAGGCAGTTTGGATGCTCACCTTACTAGACCTGGATTGAGGTGGGTGGTCCTCGGACTTCCCACAGGTCAGGGAACCCTGATTGCTCTTTGGGCTGACGAGGGAGGGGGACTTGATTGGGGGAGGGGGAGGGAAATGGAAGGCAGTGGCGGGGAGGAGGCAGAAATCTTTAATAAATAAATAAATTAATTAAAAAAAGGAAAAAAAGAAAGGAGATGAGGGGAGAGAATAGGAGGAGAGGAAGAGGGACAAACTGTGGTTGGTATATAAAATAAATTTTAAAATACAATAAAAAAATTGAACCACTAAAAAAAAAAAATTACACCCAGGCGTTCTGTTAGAGCAATTGCAAACACACAAAGGCACACCCATCTTGTCCTTCCCAAGGGCTGGCCTGGGAACCCTGGGGTGCACATAGCTTGTCTTTGAGACAGCATTGAAAAGTCTTTGAAACCCACATAACTTTGAGGTCATGATTGCTTAGGTTTGGGGAGGGGGTTCTCACTGGAGTGCTTTTATTTCTTTTTTTCTTTCCCTCCCTTCCTTCCTTCCTTCCTTCCTTCCTTCCTTCCTTCCTTCCTTCCTTCCTTCCTTCCTTCCTTCCTTTCTTTTTGGACAGGGTTTCTCTGTGGCTTTGGAGCCTGTCCTGGAACTAACTCTTGTAGACCAGGCTGGCCTCGAACTCACAGAGATCCGACTGCTTCTGCCTCCCGAGTGCTGGGATTAAAGGCATGCGCCACCACCGCCCAGCGAGTGCTTTCATTTCTAATGATTATCAATCCTATATTCTCTCAGGACAAGATGAAGTGGGCTTCTCCTACTCGGTACCTATGCAATACTAAATGACTTATAACGTGCCCCGTGAGGTCTGAAAGACATCATCAGCTATGGTGGTTTCTCTGAATGTCCCTCATAGGCTCATGTGTAGGAGGAACACTAGGTTCTCAGCTAGTGGTGCTGACTGGGGAGAGGATAGAACTATTAGGGGCTGGGGCTTAGCTGGAAGAAGTGGGTTGTGGGAGGCAGGTCTTCAGGGTTGAAGGCTGGCTCTCTGTCTGGTCCCAGCTCTCTCTTTCTGCTCCCTAACAGCTGCTATGACGCAATCAGCCACTTAAGTCTGAAACTGCCCCTTGAGCAACTTCTGCCGCCAGGATGAACTGTATCCCCTGTACTATGAACCACGATGAATCCTTCTTCCTTCAGGTGTTTCTGTCACCGTGAGACCAGTAACTAAATAAAGGAGACAGATGGGGAAGGGTTTCTGGTCCTCTCAGGTCTCGTTCGGAAATGAAGCTGGAATGTCTTCCTTTGCCGCTCATCTCTCTGAAGCCAGCAGACGCACAGAGCTTTGTGTGCTGGAAGCTGGAGTGGAGGGTGCACATGTCCCTCTAGCCTGGGAGACCCGCCTCGGGGTCGGTGGTTAACATTTTCAGGTGTGAACACTGGGGAATCCCCTGGGCTATCTGGATGCTGACTTATTCTTCCGTTAGATGCTCTGACGAGCCACCTTTCTGCCGTTTTTCTCCCACTCTCCTGTGGACGCACAGTTAGATGCACTCTACTCTTTTTCCGTAAGCCATTGATTATGCCTCTTTGGCAAGGGGCCTCCGTTATCCCTCCTGCTCCTCTGCCTGATGGCTTCATTCTGTCGACTCCCACCATTTGATTTGATTTGATGGTGTTGCAGCATGAGGCTTCCCACATCATTTCTGCCTGTTAAGCAAACATGTATTTCTGGGATGGATGTTTTTAATTGAATGAAACACAGTCTAATGAGGGTCAGCTGCAGCCGTGAATTTTTTATGGGCCATTTGCTGAGCAGAACATCCAGTGCAGACTTCTGTGTTTGGCCAAGAGAGTCAGGTTGAGTCCGTATGGTAGCACATTGGTCAAGGTTTTGCTGGCTTTGGTGTGCTGAGGTTTCTGGCTGTGAGCCACCGTGGTGGTGGCCCCGTGACAAGCCTTATTCTCTACGCTTCCGTTTTCTAGGTATAAACAGGAAATAATTCGCTCAATAGAAAAGAGACAGTGGTCCTGGGAGACCTCAGTTTGGAACATGCTCCAATGTCTTCCTCCAAGATACAGCTGGGTAAGAAGGGAAGACCTTGCTTGGTGTGTGTGTGTGTGTGTGCACATGTGTACATGTGTATGAAATAGGTGAGTTTCAGAAGGTGAGTTGGGAAATACTCTCTCCTCACCATTTCAAAATGTATGTGTACACATATGTGTGTATATGAAATAGGTGTGTATGTGAGATAGGTGTGTGTGTGTGTGTCAGGAAGTACTATGAGACTAGGTATGCATCAGGAAATGAGGTGGAAAACTCTTCCACTCAGTGTGCGTATGTCTGTGTGTGTGTGTGTG
Organism: Alexandromys fortis; assembly: GCF_014885135.2. NCBI lineage: Eukaryota > Metazoa > Chordata > Mammalia > Rodentia > Cricetidae > Alexandromys > Alexandromys fortis. Next base: position 3,690,960 of record NW_026068043.1, read on the forward strand.
TATGTATGTATGTGTGTGTATGCACATTAATATGAAATAGGGGTGTGTTAGGAAGTGAGGAGGGAAAACCACCCCCTTCGTAGTCTCAGTGAAGGAATCTGAGGCCTCTATTTCCAATTTAGAAGCCATTGTATAGGTTTCCTGTAGCCATGGTAACCAATTACCACATGCTTTGTGGATCAAATAACAGAAATGTATTTGCTCACAGTTTTGCCAGAAGCCCAACTTCAGCACCACTGTGTGAAAGCCAAGGTGCCCCCCGAGTCACATTCCCACTGTCTGCCATGGAAGGGAATCTGCTCCTTGTCTCTTCCAGCTCCTAGCACCCAGGCATTCCTCAGCTCTCGCCCACATCGGTCAGTTCTTCAAGGCCAGGGTCTTCAAGTCTTGGCTTCCTCTTTGCCTGGTTCCTTTTCCTGCGGGTGTCTATTGACTCCTTCTCTCTTTAGAACAGCATAGGATCACATTCAGGGCTATGTTAGTGATGTTTTATCACAGTGACAAACATCCGACAGAAGCAATCTGGAGAGAAAGGAAGGATTCTTTTTGTGCACAGCTCCAGAGAGGCCTTGGTTACCATGGTGCAGAGGTCCTAGCACCTCTAGTAAAGGTTTATCACTCATATTGGTTTAATAAAATTCTGATTGGCCGGTAGCCAGGCAACCAGACGAGGAGAGTTTTGGGAAGAGGAAAGGCAGAGACACAGTCACCAGCCAGACACAGAGGAAGCAAGATGAGAATGCCTTACTGAGAAAAAGTACCAAGTCACATGGCCAAATATAGAATTATGTATAATTCTATAGTTTTAAGAACTAGTTAGTAATAAGCCTGAGCAATAGGCCAAACAGTTTGTAATTAATATAAGCCCCTGTGTACTTATTTGGGACTGAATAGTTGCAGGACTGGGCAGGACAGAAAGTTCCTTCTACACAGGGCCTTTCACATCATGGCAGACAAGAATCAGCGAGCTTGACAGGACAGTGCTGTCAAGTGATAACACACCTCCAAGGTCATGCCCCCAGTACACTACTTCCTGCAGCTAGGCTCACCCTCCTTGAGTTTCTAGAACCTCCCAAAATAGCACCACCTGCTGGAGACCACATGTTCAACACATAGGATTGTGGGAAACATGTCGTATTTAAACCATTAGAAGAGTCCACACGGCTCACGCAAGTCAGTCCTGTCAGCCAAGGGCCTTCATATCGCCACACCTGAACTGACCGCTTCCATGTGAGATGACTCTGAAGGGCTCCAAAGGTTAGGACTAGCTCTCTTTGGGTGGCCATTTCTCAGGGTATCACAATCCACCTTTACAACTCTCAGTATTATCTTTAGCCAATACAGGTTGAATAACCTTTACCCTAAATTACTTGGGATTAGAACTGTTTTCAACTTTAGATTGCTTTTAGATTTATATTATTATTATTATTTTGTTTTTGTTTTTTTAGAGACAGGGTTTCTCTGTGTAGTAGTCCTGACTGTCCTGGAACTAGATTTTGTAGACCAGGCTGGCCTCGAACTCACAGAGATCTGCTTGCCTCTGCCTCCCAAGTGCTGGGATTAAAGGTGTGCACCACCACCACCCTGCTAGATTTATTTTTTTTTATATTTTGAATATTTGCTTATACACAATGAGAAATGATGGGGCAGGATACACATTGAAAAGACACAGTGCATTAATGTTTTATATACATTTTACATATACATGCAATGTTTCTTATATGTGCTTCAACACAACATCTATATGTTGCTGGAAGGTATTTTTATTTCTTTTGTGTGTGTGCATGTGTGTATGTGTGTATGTGTGTATGTGTGTATGTTGGAGAGAGTGTGTGTGTGTAGGTAGGTAGCTATGCATACATGTGTGTGTTTATATGGAGGCTAGAGGTCGACCTAGGACACTGTGCTACCCTGTTTTCTGAGACAGGGTCTCTCATTGCCCAGAACCCATCTCTAATTCACCAGTATGGGATGAGAAGCACATGCTACCTGACCACGTGCATCTTCTTTACAGAGGTGCTGGGTTGAACCAATGTCCTTGTGTATGTAGCAAGCCCTTGACTGACGGAGACGACTCCCCAGTATCCCTCAGAGATAAATTTGCATACTACTTTTAGTTCACCTAGGTTTGGGTTGTGAACCATCACAGGAGAGCAGGTGTGGAATTTTCCACTTGTGGAATTGTGTTGACCTTCAGAAAATTTTTAATTTTGTAGTATTTGCGGTTTCACCGTTTCAGGATAGAGATGCCCAGCCTATGTCGTGTGTGTGTGTGTGTGTGTGTGTGTGTGTGTGTGTGTGAGAGAGAGAGAGAGAGAGAGAGAGAGAGAGAGAGAGAGAGATAGTTCATGGCCACTTTCCTGGCTTACATGGCTCAGTTCTGACCCATGAGATGGAAGCGCAGTTCATTGGTGGGGACCCAGGACATACTCCCTTCCCTGGCAGAAAAAAAAAATTAAGAGAAGTTCATGGTACCATCACCATCCACATATTTAACCATATATATGTTCTCTCTGTGTGTGCGCATGTGTATGTATACGCATGCACGTGTGGAAGGCAGAGGTGAATCTCAGCCTCTATTTCTCAGACACCATCCTCATCATAATTTTTGAGACAAGCTTTCTCATGGGTCTGAAACTCAGCAAATAGGCCAGACTGGTGAAGCCCGGATGTCTGCTTGTCTCTGTCTCCCAGTGACCAGTGTACAAGCCCCACCATCATGCCTGGACTGTTTACAGGGGCGTGGACTCAGGACCTCAAGCTCTCAAGACCAGAAGCACTTTACCAACTGAGCTGTCTCCCAGCCTCACCTCTTCCTCAGTATCTCCGTATCATTACCAAATTCTATTTTCAGGCCCTGACTTGATGTCCTTATTTCGTTCAGCTCTTGGTTGTGTGTTTTCTCGAGCTTCAATCAGTTTGTCCCTGTCCTCTGTCTCCGTTCACTCAGAAAGTCTGTTTCTGGCCTTTTGAAAGTCTTTGAACGTGATTACAATCACTCTATTGAGTTCTGTGTCTTGAATGACATCTAAGCCTGTTCTCTTTGGGAACCTTGCCTTTTAACTTGGTTTCTTGCTATTGCTTGCATTTCTCAACTTAGATTTGGGCATATGGATTTAGGTTGTTGCTTTTGTCTTTTGCTATGTGTTTTCAGCCCATCTGGCCAGGCCAATGCCTAGAGGTAGCTGGTGAGACTGTAACATTTAAGGGAGGATGGAATGGAGACAGAGTTTGTTGCCAAGCAATTCTCTTGCCAGGTCTCTGCTAGCCTGGGATAACTAATTGAAGATAGGCTGTAACAAGCTCCTAAGGCCAGATAAGGTCACAGGAAGTCTGTGCAGAAGGATTTTACCTAGTCCCTACTGGGTCCAGCAGAGCTGCATGGGGTCATTCATCTGGGGCATCCTTCCAGGTTTGTGGAAGAGTCATGGACAGTGAGGGTGGATGATTCCATCCAACACACACATGCATACACACGTGCACACACACACATACATCACACACATACACATGCGCACACACACGCATGCATGCACACACATACACACATAGATCACACACACATGCACGTGCACACACACACTTCATTTTCATAGACAAGTTTTTACTCGTAACTCATGCTAGCCTTGAACTCAAGATAGATCCTCCTGCCTTGGCCTCCCAAAGCTTGGGATTTCAGGCTTGGGCCACCATAGAAGTTCACATCTTCCCTGTCTTCTTGTTTGGGTTCTGGGAGTGATGTAGCCATTTTACATCTATGGAAGGTGACCAGGAAGATCACCCAGAATCTGGCCTAACACCCAGTGCTGTGACTGAGTCCTATCTTTCTGGCTTATGCCACAGAGAGTCAAGAGTTACAGTAGAGCACTGTTCACTGACTCAGGCCCCCCTTGGAAGGCTCTTCTTGTTTTTGCTGGCAGGTGGCATTGGTCTGAACAGCCTAGGGGTGACAATAAGACAGGCCCAATCTGGGTCCCTGAGTCATCTCCCAGAGCATTTTCTGGCACTTGCCTCAGTCACAGCAGATTTGAGCAGCTGCTGGCCACACCATTTGGCCAAAGGCCATGCTGTGAGCTTCACACTCTGGTAGCCAGTGGGTTTTGAAGAGCAAGGTCAAACTGGGGAATTTCATCTGCATGCAACCTTGGGGATGTCTATGATGTGTTTCTGTTCTGGCCGTGAGTCTAGCAACTGCCCCCAATGATCTTGATGTTTTGGTGCGACAGAGGCACAGGGAGGCTGGAATCTACTAAAAGGTCCCAACTCAGTTTAGCAGTTTAAGTCTGTGCACATAGTCATCCCTTAATCACATCTGGGAACCATGAGAATGTAGCTCAGGCTCCTGAAGCATTCAAAGGCTCAGCAACCTGTGTCATTACGCTAATTAAAGAGACCAGTAGGGCCTGGGAGATGACCCAACAGTTAGGAGTGTATACTGCTTCTCTGGAGGATCCAAGTTCAGGTCCCATCATTCATGTCAGATAGGCTCACGATGTAACTCTAGCACCAGGGTCCCTCTGGCCTCTTCTGAACTCCACGGGCACCTGTACTCATACATGCGCATACCCCCTCCCCAAATATAAATATAATTAAAAATAAAATAAATAAAATCCTTTAAGAAAGAGTGAATCTGACTTTGAATCTGTGGAACCCATGTACATAGCCAGGGGCCACATGTCTATAGCCCTGGTACTGGAGAGGTGAGGGGGCAGAGGTAAGAGCATCACTGGGGCCCTTCTTAAAAGATGTCAGACTCCAAATTTGTGAAGGACCCCGTCCCAAGGCAATAAAATAGAGTGTGATAGAGCAGGACTTCCCACGGCCCGCTCTGGCCTCTGTGTGCACGCGTGGGTGTACACCTGCACATTTGAATGCTTTAGCTTTTTTTCTTTGGTGGAACGCAGATGCATCTGGCCAGCATCTGTGACCTGATGCCACCCAGGTCTCCAGCACCTCAATGTCTCACATGCTAGCGTTGCTCTGGCATGACTCTCTGCTGTTTGTATTTGCTAAGGAGCTGAGGTGACTTCGATAGAATTATGGCTGGAATAAATGACGTACGAAATGAGAAATCTTTGTCCAGGGCCGAAAGTGTGTGTGTGTGTGTGAGAGAGAGAGAGAGAGAGAGAAGCAGGGGAGGGGGAGCCCCGCACAGAAGCGATTGTTTGGGATTAGTCTCTCGATGGTCAGAAGCTGCTCAAGGAAATGATAGAGTCATCAGTTTGCTTGTTTGTTTTTACATTTACTGAAAAATCAGACATTTGTCAATACCCTTTCACTGCTTCCAGGCTCCTGGTGATGGAAAATAGATCTTATACCAAGTGAAAAACTATCTACCATCCAGTCCAACCTAAGGTCTGTGTACAAAGATGTGAAGCCCAGGGGAGTATCAGCAAGAGATGTTTTCTAGGTCTGGGCCCCTCCTACCCCTTCAGGGTGTCACTTCCTTCTACTTGTTTTTGAGTAGCCCCATTCTCTGGTCTTTGCACTACTTAAATTTTTTGCTACCAGGGAGCCACAGATATTGTTCATTTGGTAGAGTGTGTGCCTGGCATCCAGAAAGCCCTGAGGTCCATCCCAGCACCATATAAACCAGGCATGGTGGTATATACCTGTAAACTCAGCATGTAGGAAGTAGAGGCAGGAGGATCATAAGTTCAAGGTTGTCTTAGTTAGGGTTTCTATTGCTGTGAAGAGGCACCATGACCACGGTAGCTTTTATAAAGGGAAACATTTAATTGGAGTGGCGCTCTTGCAGTTTCAGAGGTTCAGTTTTAGTGCATTACGATCATGAAGGGGGGGATGGAAGCATGCGGGCAGATGTGGTGCTGGAGCTGAGAGTGCTGCTTCTTACAGGCAACAGGAAGTTGACTGAATCACGCTGAGGGAAGCTCGAGCAAAAGAGACCTTAAAGCCCGCCCCCAACAGTGACACACTTCCTCCAATAAGACAACACCTCCAAATAGTGCCACTCCCTTTAGGAGCCATTTTCTTTCAAACCACCACATGGGTCATACTCTGCCTCATATCAAGTTTGAGGTCAGCTTGGGCTACATGAAACCTGCTTCAAACATCAAAACCAAACCAAGAAAAAAATTATGTGTTAGCTTGGGATATGCCTCAGTGATACAATGCCCTGGGTTTCATCTCCTGCACTGCAAAATAAATAAGCGATGAAAATCCAAGAAACAAGATAAAGATGAACTTAATAAGATGGTTCAGATGAAGGTACTTGTCAAACCTGAGGGCCTGAGCTCAAACCTTGGGACTCGTGGTGGAAAGTTCTACCTTCCACCTCCTGAATCCTGCTTCCGTGAAGTTCTGTTTTGGAACCTCATGGACTATGTCACTGATCTGCAGCAACAAATCCAGGCCATCCCTCAGCAGGAGCCCCCTCCCCACCCCACCATCCTTGGCCTCTTTGGCTATCAGCTCCAGAAAGGTGTCTTGCGCTCTGCACATACATGCATGCACACACATGTGTGCGAGCACACATACACATGCATACACACTAGTTGTTTAAGGATATAGCTCACAGATAGAGTACTTGTCTAGCATGTACAACACCACAAATTCCATCCCAAATGGAAAAGAAGGAAAATTTGTAGACAAAGGGATTGTTGTTGAATGGTATGAAATTGAGTTCTGGGGCCAAGTCAGGAAAAGAAGAGCTTAGTGTAACAAGAGAGAAGGCTGAGCTGGGGGTTTGGTTAGGTGGTAGAGCACTTGCTTGGCATGTCAAGGTCCTGGGCTCCATCCTCAACAGAACAATACAATCCCTGAGTGGGGGCTGGGCTTCCTGAGCGCTGTTAGCCATGAGTTTCATCATCTGGCCGACCACGGCACTCCTGCAGCCTCGCTGCTGCTGGATGGGCCCCAGCTCTTTGTCAGGACTCTGAACCACACATCCAAGTTAGTAGCTCTTCTTCCTCAGGGTTTCTATGGCTGCGATGAAACACCATGACCAAAGACCAAGGTGGGGAGGAAAGGCTTAATTTGGCTGATACTTCCACATAGCTGTTCATCACCAAAGGAGGTCAGGACAGGAACTCAAGCAGGGCAGGAACCTGGAGGCAGGGGCTGATGCAGACGCCATGGAGGAGCTGCTTACTGGCTTATTCCCCGGGCCTTACTCACCTGCCTTCTTATCGAACCCAGGACCACCAGCCCTGGGATGGCCCCACCCCCACTGATCACTAATTAAGAAAATGCCTTATGGCCAGGTTTTATGAAGGAGGCGTTTTCTCAACTGTGGCTCCTTCCTCTCTAACCACTCTAGCTTGTGTCAACAAGACCCAGCCAGTGCAGTTGCTATTGCGAGGCTACCTTTTCCCCTGCAGTTCTGCCTTGCACCTCCTGCATCCTGCTTTTGTGCTGAAGCTCTGTTTTAGAATGTCATGGACTGTGCCCCTGATCTGCAGCAACAAATCCAGGCCATCCCTCAGCAGGAGCCCCGTGCCCTTGGCCTCTTTGGCTCTGCTTCTGAGAGGTGTTTGCAAAACCCCACTTCGGCTGCAATTGCTGACAGTTCATGTTCGAGAAAACAGTCAACAGAAGCCTCAGGAGGAGAGAGGCAATGCAAGCCAGGCCACGGAAGGCACTATGAGGCACTAAGGGAATGATCTCCATGAGGCGTTATTTTTGTCTTGGTACGTGGTCATTGGGGTGTCCTTGAGGGAGTTGCCTAACTATTCCCTCTCTGTCACTGCCCTGACAGAATCACTTATGCTGTTTGCCAGGCTCACAGAGGATCCCATGCTTCCCTGACAATGTATGAACACACTCTTAGGTTCTTCTAGGGGTTGGGTGCTGAGACCAGAAGGTAGTGTTCTAAGTCACAAGAGGAATGGGAGTCTTCAAATCATAGGCCGATTGTGACCTTATCACTGCCATTTGGAAGTAGCTTCATCGACTCTGTTTGTGACCCACATAACCTTATAGACTGCCAGTAAAAGAAATAACTGGAACTTACTGACTGCCTACGGTGTATACTTTCTTAAGCATAGCCATTCCCTTAGTCCCCACCCCTACCCATTTTGGAACAGAATACCAATATGTAGTCCAGGTTGGCCTGGAACCTCTAATCCTCCTGTCTCACTTTACAGGATATTAGAATTAAAAGAATGCACCACCACACTCAGTTCTTCTTATTTTGTTTGTATTTATTCTTTCTTTGATATGGTGTGTGCGTGTGTGTGTGAATTTGTGTGCATGCATGCATATGCATGTATATGGAGACCAGAGGTTGACACCGGTTGTCTTCCTCAATTTTTCTCCACCTTATTTTTTTTTTAAATATTTATTTATTTATTATGTATACAATATTCTGTCTGTGTGTATGCCTGAAGGCCAGAAGAGGGCACCAGACCCCATTCCAGATGGTTGTGAGCCACCATGTGGTTGCTGGGAATTGAACTCAGGACCTTTGGAAGAGCAGGCAATGCTCTTTACCTCTGAGCCATCTCTCCAGCCCTCTCCACCTTATTTTTGAGACAGGGTCTAACCCTGAACTTTGAGCTCATTTACACAAGGCAGATTGATCAACAAGCTCTAGGAATCTTTCCATCCCCACCCGTCACCAGGGTTGGGGTTACAAACACGCACCTTCAAGCTCTTCTTTTATGTGGGTGCTGGAGATCTAAACTTGGGTCCTCACACTTGTACAGCAAGCCACCCCCTCCCAGCCTCTGAGCCATCTTCCCCAGCCCCCAAACTCTACGAATTTGGGCCAACTCTTTACGCAGCAATATAAAACAAATATACAAGTCTCTTCTCTTCATGCGTGAAGTCCTGGTGATAGTTTAACCTCTTACTCCCAGGAGCAGGGCAGCCTGCTCCTCAGGAACATCAGCTCAACCAAGTAGTGCTCAGACATGGTTTCACCCTGAGTCTTAGACTAGGGACTCAGACAAGCTGGGACACAAGAGGAGGCTGTGAAAACAGGTTTAAAAATAACTTTGCCGGCTCACACTTTGAAATTTAGGCCATCCACTCCGGAAACGCCGAATGTTGTTCAAAAATGGACTTTTTTTTTAAACATTATTACTCTTCAAGAACAAAGTGGCACGTGATGGAGGAGTAGGAGGAAGTGGTTGTGTGTAGAGTTTATTAAAAACAAGTTGTCGTCTTCGTCCTAGATTACATCTGAGGCCTTGGGAGTTGTGGCTTGGCTCTGTTATATTGGCATCCTTTAAGACACCCCGAATATACAGAAGGATAGCATCCAGTCGCACAAAAGTGACATTTTGCAATTTCTCCCCTTAGAGTCTGGAATCTGTAAAGCTTCGTTAACTCCTTTGTGTTCCTCTTAAGAGGTCACAAGCCAATGGGGGATGTTCTCGAAATCGACAGGTTTCGATTGATTACACCCCGCCCCAGCCACCTAAGCAGACAGGTGCTATCAACTGTGTTTGTTTACCATGCTTTGTGTTGTTGATGTAGGGTCTCCTGTAGCCCATACCAACCTTGAAGTCTCCACTAGACAAGGATGACCTTTGAATTTCTGATCCTCCTGCCTCTGCCTCCACCAGTGCTGGAATTAGAGACATGCACCACCATGCCTGGTTTAGGAGATGCTGGGGTTGGGACAGACAGAGCTTTGCGTATGCTAGGCAAGCCCTCTACCCACTAAGCCACACCCCCAGCCATGTCAATTATATTTAAATAAGGCATATGCTCAGATGCCAAACTCACTCTTTTCCCCCTTCTACTTCTTCCCCAACCCCAGTTTCCATTTTATTGTATTGGAGATGGAACCCTATTGTTTGTGTGTGTGCTAGACCAACATTCCTGTGCTAAGCCAGGTTCCCAGCTCTTTGCTGGGGGATTCTAGGCAAGCCTTTTACCACTGGGCCACGAACCTAGAAACAGTTGTGCGTGTCTGGAGGTTTAACAGTCTGTGGACCGTGGGGACTGGTTCTGGCTGGTTGGGTTATTTTGGATGTTCTGTGTTCTGACATTCTGACGGGCCAGTACGATGAAGATCAGTAGTAGCATCAGATCTGTGGCTCAACGAATATCTCAGACTAGTTCTGGAGATGGGATATTTTAAAAAATACCACCAAAAACAGAAATCTACAGGGACAGGCTGGTATGAAATTATGGAAAATTGTCAGAGATTTTTTTTTTTTAAGAATCTGTATTTTCATCCCTGCCCAGTGTGGATGAGGTGCTGCCTGGGCCTGTGGGCTCCAAGCTACCTGCTCTTCTGTGTGATGTGGTCAGTTGTACATCAGAAATCCATACCACGAGTCATGGAAGCATCACATTCCTCTGAACGAGTCGTTTGTCTTCCGAGGGCTTATCTTGGGGACATCAATGTCAAAAGAGAAAAAAAAAAAAACTGCCCGATTTTTAACACCAAGAGTTTAGGAACCCCTAAAGGCCAGTAGGTGTGACGTAGACATTTAATGACACCTTGTGGGGCTGGAGAGATGGCTTAGAGTCTGAGAGCATTTGCTGCTATTGCACAGAACTCGATTAGATTCCCAGTACCTATGTCAAGCACTTCACAACTGCCTGTAGCTCCAAAAGATCTGACGCTCCTTCTGGCCTCTGTGGGTACTGCACTCACAAGTACAAACCCCTGCCCCATACATATAATTAAAATAAAATAAACCTTTAAATTCTGATAGGTTGTATTTGCCATCACTGTATTATGAATTCCCTGTGAAATCTATTTGAATTAATTGCCTTTTATAACACAAATGAAACAAAACATAATGCAAAATTTTGTCTTCTCTGATTTATATATAAAATATATATGTACACACATGTCAATCACAGTGGAACACATCTGTAGTCTTAGTATTCTGGAAACTGAGGTAGAAGTACTAAGAGTTTGTTGCCAGCCTAGGCTACATGGTAAATTTGAGGCTAGCTTGGGCTATATAATGAGACCCTATCTCGAAATAAGTAAAGTTAAGCATGATAGTAAACTTTTGTAATCCCAGCACTCAGGAGAGTTAGGCAAATAATCAAAAGCTCAAGGGCATCTTGGGCTACATAGTGCATTTAAGGCTAGCCTAGACTACATAAGACCTTGTCTTGAAAAACAAACAAGACAAAAAAAGACACATAAAAATAAACACTAACGGGTAGTCAGCACATGTGCACACACATGTTCCCATGCATGCACACATGCACACACAATATACACACAGAGGGACAAGGTCTGGAAGGAACACACACACAGAAAAGGAGAATGATTGATGGGCCCCTGTGGGGACAACAAGAGCGAATTTCTTTCTTTTTAAAAATAGATTCAATTATTGTTGTAATGGCTCTGAAAGTCAAATCCTGCCCTTGTTTATGAATTGCTTTGTTTTTTCAACTGATAAAGGGATATGATAGTTCATATATTAGCAGCCTGTTTCCCTCCAGCTTGTATAGTTAAGCCTGTCTCTATACCGGCTTGTTCAGTCCTTCCTACCTTCCACCTTTCCTCATTTAAATTGATTGTTATTTTTAATTTTGGCTGTGTGTGCATGCATGTGCAAATGTGTGTGTATGAGTATGTGTGCGTGCATGTATGTATGTGTGTATGCATGTATGCATGTGTGTGCACATGTAGGTATGTGTGTGTGCATATGTGTATATGTGTATGTGCCCTCATGCGGACATCAGAGGACAACTTCAGGTGTCCACCCTCAAGCAGTGCTTTTTGAAACAGTGGCCTGGAACTTGCCAAGTCACTTGGGCTGGCCAGCAAGCCCCAGGAGGTTACCTGTCTTCACCTCCCTGGCTCTGGCTCTACCACTAACCCACACCCCAGCCCCTTACTGGGGGATTCTAGGCAGGGGCTCTACCGCTAAGCCACACCCCAGCCCCTTACTGGGGGATTCTAGGCAGGGGCTCTACCACTAAGCCACACCCCAGCCCCTCACTGGGGGATTCTAGGCAGATGCTCTACCACTGAGCCACACCCTAGACCTCTGGGTGAGTCTAGTTAGTATACACCACTGCTCCCAGCCTTTTTCATGTGGCGCTTGGGCCTTGGGGGTTCTCATGCCTTCAGAGTTTGAGTTTTACTGACCAAGCTGTCTCCCCAGACCTCCATCCCACCCTCCTCGGTACTTACAGACAAGCTAGAGAGCTTAGCCACCTTGCAAGGTCATTCTGAGCAGATCTGGGCCTTCAAAACCGCATGGCTCAACGCTGAAGGTGACGCACATCACACAACGTCCCATGTATTCTCCTTGCCCCTGGCTTAGCTGCCTCTCTCCAGATGTGTTCTCAGTATCAGATAACGCGCATCCCCCGTGGGCCTGGCATTTAGCGCCAGTCCTGCTGATCGCTATCCGCATCATCATAACATTTGTGTAATGGAGTCACGAGAGAAAGCAATGAAAGCAACATTAGTGCCAGGAAGGTCGCGGTTACAGTGAGTGGAGCTCAGAGCTGGTATCTCCAGGCACGGGCCTCGCTTTAATGGGTTTTTAAGGTCGATTTTGAAGTTAGAACATATATTACTGCGTTGCTCTCTTATGGGTTAGATGTGTCTCTTGTGATGGAGATGCCAGCTTCCCAGCTCTGTAGAACTCCCTCTTCCATTAAACAAGTATTTTGCATATTTATTCCTTTGCTCATTAGCATGGTGAGATGTGCGGGTGGTTTCCAGTTTTACCTATTTCTATTTTCCCCCTTATATGTTTTTTCTTTTCTGTTCTTTTTTGTACACTCTACTGATAAATTAATATTAATTAATACATTTTGATCTTTTTCTGTTTTTGAGCCTAGGACCTTAGACATGTTAGGCAAAGACTCCGCTACTGAGCCATGTCCCAGCCCCTCACTGGGGGATTCTAGGCAGGTGCTCTACCACTGAGCCACACTCCAGCCCCTCACTGGGGGATTCTAGGTAGGGGCTCCACCACTGAGCCACACCCTAGACCTCTGGGTGAGTCTAGCAAGTGTTCTGTTTCTAAGCTAAGCTCCGAGTCCTCATTTTCTTTCTATGTATTAAGGTTTCATTTAGTTGTACTGAACTGAATTCATTCTGTGATACTAGCTACCAGTGAACTTTCTCTCTCAGCCTGTCAAATGGCTCCTATGTCAGGCCTGCACCACCAGGCTCTATTCATGTAAACTTTTGAGTACATTCCTTCAATACCTACATATTTGCTTATTTATAAATTATATGTGTGGGTCATTAGTGGATTATACATAAGAGAACAAACTGAAAAGATGAAGTGAGGCAGACTGACAAAGTGACTTCTGTCATCTATTCTTTAACAACACAGAAATCCTTTAGTGTTCTTTTTACAGTGCAGTTACAGGTCATATTTTCAATGAAGGCCGTCTTCGTGAATATGCTTTATTATGTTTGACAATCTTAATGTAATACTGCATGATATAATAATCCAAATGTCTGGCTTCGGTGCACTAGGTTTTGCTTTTAATAGTGAGAAAGAAACCCACTAAAGATATATGGATCTGGGTTGGAGAGGTTTGAAGTTCATGGTACTAACTAAATTGTGACAGTCAGGTTTTTCAGCACCATGCATGGATTATGCACAGATTTGGTGGAAGGAAATTCAGCTAGCAAATTTCCTTTTCTCAGGATGCAGCAATGAATGCCTTTCATTCTTTTTTTTTTCAGACTAACTTTTAATTTTTTTATGTGTGTGTGTATGCATGCCATGTATGTAAGTATATGTATGCCATGTATATAAGTCATCCCTCCAGCCCCACTATCAATGTTTTTAACCAGTGAGTCAGAACTCGCCAACATTCTTTGTTCAAGTGGCACTGCCAAAGCCACACAAAACCCTGTCCAGGCTTCGTAAATATACACACGTGAGTTTTTAGTAAGCCGTATTCCAAAATTTTCCAGAATAAATCGTTAATCAGTCATAGACATATTTTTTCAGAACACTTCTCTGACGGTACAGACTTTTGTTCTTTTTCTCATCCATTCTTAAAATGCCATCCTTGGGGGAGATGGCTTAGTGGTTCATAGCACTTGCTACCCTTACAGAGGGCTTTGAATCCTCTTCCCGTGACAGGAAGCTCACAACGTCCTGTACCTTTCACTCCAGGACATCTGATGTTCTCTTCTGGACTCTGTGAACATCCCCTTTCCACATGAACATACACATAAATAAAAATAAAAAATTAAACCTTAAAAATATTTTTTAAAGTGCTTTCTCTTCCTTGAAGGAAAAAAAATGTTTGTTTGTTTTTCTGGAACTATCTGCTGGATGCTCTATGCATATTTGTATCTTCCTGTTTTCTAAGAATGGGCCATCAATTTGTGTGCTTAATAAGAATGCCATTTACTGTTAAATTTGCAGAGGTTCTGAGTTCTCTGAGAGGTGACCTGAAAAATTCCACATGTTTCCTAATGGATATAATTTATTGTTTATTTTGTTAAAGGAAATGTGTAGCATTATGACAACATTTTAAAATACCTATTTTGCGACGGGAGCAGTGATGGTCAGTTTTAATTGTCAACTTGACGTAACCTAAACTTGTCTGGGAAGAGACTCTCAATGAGGGATTGTCTCGATCAGGTTTGTCTATGAAGGGTTGCCTCTGTTACACTATCTGGGGTGAGAAGATGTACCCACTGTGGGTGGCACCATTCCCTAGGTTGGGGTACTGAACTGCGTAAGAATAGGGAAAGTAAATGGGGTGCAAACAAGCATGTATTTATTTGTTTCTTTGTGTTCTTGACTGTGAATACAGCTAGCTACTTTGAGTTCTTGTTGTCTTGATTTCCCTTCAATGACGGTCATAAACCCATTCTCCTTTAAGTTACTTTTGTCACTTACTATTTTTTTTTTGTCACAGCATCAGGAAAAGAAATTAGTATCATAGCCTTCTGTGCTCTTTGCTCCAGTAAGTTTCTGTGCTAGTTTTTTGTCAACTTGACACAAATTAGTGACCTGGGAAAACGGAACCTCAGTTGAGGAATTGCCTCCATCAGATTGACCTGGAGGCAAGTCTGCTGGTTCTTTTTTTCTTAAATAATGATTGATGTGAGAGGGTTCAGCCCACTGTGGGTGGGGCTACTCCTGGAACCCTGGTTCTGGGATGTATAAGAAAGCAGGCTGAGATAGCCATGAGGAACAAGCCCAAAAGCACTGATCCTCTGTGGCTTCTGGTTCAGTTCTTACCTCCAGGTTCAAGCCTTGAGTTATTGCCCTGGCTTCCCTCAGTGATGGGCTCTAAACTGTAAGTCAGATAAAAATTTTCTTCCCCAAGTAGGCTAGTTTGCCTGGCCAGAGAGCCCCAGGGATCCTCCCTTCTCTACTTCCCAAGTGCTGACATCACAAATGTGTGGCACCACGGTCTGGATTTTCTTTGTGGGCTCTGGGAATTGAATTCAATGCGTGTGTGTCAAGCACTTAATTGGCTTAACTGACAGAGTCATCTTTCCAGTCCTCTGGGGATTTTTTTTTTTTTTAGTTTTTGTTTTTTTTGGTGTGTGTGTGTGTGTGTGTGTGTGTGTGTGTTTTGAGGCCAGATCAGGCTGGTCTCAAATTCACAGCCTTCTTCCTGTTCAGCCCTCTCAATGGTTGGGATTCCAGATGTAAGCCACCGTGCCTGGTATCTTAAAAAGCCATTTAGTTTAGCATGTAAAATTTCCGCAGATCTTTTGTTGATGACTCATAAAATTGGCGTTTAATATATGTCATCGTGGAGATGGAATCTAGCAAGTAACTCAGGTTCCACCAGCAAGGATGCCGTGAGCATCGTGTTCACGTACTCGTCCTCTCTGTGTGGGGCTCTACCGGATGTAGTTTCCTAGGGAAGGAGCACGTTGAACTCGCCGCCAGGGTGTTCTCTGTGTCTGGAGGAAGCCTAGTCTTTTCTCTCATGTGTCTTCTGATCTTTTGAAGTCGGCTGGGAATCTTGACAGAGAATTAAAATGCCCATTGTTTAGTTTGGGGAACAACTGGAAGTTCCTGAAATCACATCTGGTGTGGTGTTAAATGTTACTGGAGAGAACAGCAATTGCTTTTCCCTTTCTGTTTTGTTTTAAAATGCCGCCATAGGCTGGAGACGTGGCTCAGTGGTTAAACTGCTTGCTGTACAAGCGTGAGGATCAGAGTTCGGGTCCCTAGAACGTATGTAAGTGCTGGGTGCACATGGTAGCCCACCAGTAAGAACCAGCCTAAAACTGTCCAGAGTCAATTCATATGTGTAAATGTAAGATACCATCTTTAAAAAAATATATAAAATATTGATTCTGAAACCTGCCTGGGCCCAGTTCTTGGGCATAAATCTGACCCTCTATGCTCCTCCCACTGCCCTGTGGATTTTTCTGGAACTCGTCAATATATTGCCAGTATATAGAGATAACCCTAACTCCCAGGAGAGCTGTAACTTGTTCTAGAAATCTGGAAACTAGAAGGCCAGTGGAACGCAGCCACAGCTGTCTGTCCGAGTCACAGCACACTGCTACTCCGAGAGGAAGGTTCTGGGTGCGGTATAAAGCAAGAGCTTCCCTCACACAGCCCAGATGGTCGTGGACTTGCGCCAAGCGGAGTCTTCGCTCCCTGCCAGCATCAGCTGTGCAAGGCAATGTCGGCGAGCGGGGTGGGGGTGGGGGGCGGAATCACAGAATGTCATATTAGTACGTTTGTCAGTGTATTACCGTCCCTGTCACTCACCCATCCCACAACATATAGAAAGGACCTGGGCCAGGAAGGAGCTCAAGCTGAAGTTCTTGAGATGCAAATAGCCTGCTGCCATCTTTCCGCCTGAGAGCTGTGACAGACAGCACATTGGCCCGATGCGGTTCAAGTCTGCGGCAGGGAGTGTGTGTGATTGTGTTAGCTACTTGGCTTGTTATACGTGTTCCTGCCGCTGCTGTTGTTTTAATAGAATATCTTTTTGACAATTCTGTGCATGTATGCACATGTATCTTGATCATCTCCACCCCAAATCCCTCTACCATTCCAGCCAGGTATCCCCCAACACATCCCCTTTCCCCGTTAAGGTTTTCTCCTTTGGTGAATAACCCACTGTGTCTGATTAGTACTGCCAGCTAGAACGTTAAGTGATCCTGAGCTTGTGCACGTGACCATAGCTGAAGTGAGTTGGAGTTCAGTGGTCTTGTCATGTCCAGAAGACAACAAGTCACAGCACTCCTCCTCAGCCTTCAGTGCATACATTTTATTCCACCTCCTCTTTCATGATACACCCTGAATCTCGGAGGGGGGGGTTAGTATAGCTGTCCCAGTATTCAGCCTGAGCACCAAATGGTCACTGTCTTTCAACACTTGGACCAGTTATGAGTTTCTGCATTCACTGCTGACCACTTCAGAGAGAAGCTTTTCTGGTCAAGATGCCGCTCATGTTTTGAGGAGACACGCTCTGTCATAGTGAGGAAGACATGGCAGTGGGAACGACTCAGGGCTAGAAGCAACAGCAGCAGCCGCATGGGGCTGCTTGCGAACATTTTATAAGACCAGAAAGCAGAAAAAAAAAAAACCCGAATAGTAGAATCCAGTTGGATTCTTCTGTTTCCCACACATGAAGGGGCGTCTCCTGCCTCCTGTCAACATCTCTGAATGTTTGCATCATAGACACACTAATTCTCTAGACTGTCCTTAATGCAACCAAGCTAGTAATTAAAAAGTACCATCACGTGGCCTTACAGTGGATGGGGAGAAGAATCCCCACCGGGAGTGTTATCCACAGTGTGGTCTCAGATAAGGTAACTCCTGGGTGGGAACTCAGAAGTTAACTAGGGCTGTTCCAGCTGAAGGCCATGCCGGTTGAAGGAACAGCATTGGCAAGGCCTTGATCTCATCTACTTAGCTCAGCATCCTCAATCTTTCTGTCTTAATGTGGATTCAGATGAGGGTGAACGAGGTGGGGGATGAAACTAGGCTGAGTGTTGGGTATCTTATCCCCTAAGCGTTTGCCCTGAGGGGGTGTATATATTTCTTAGTGTTCTGATACTGCAGGCCAGCTGGCCTACAGAGGGAGTTCAAGGCCAGCCTGAGCAACTCAGTGAGCCCCTGTCTCAAAGCAGTATTTGTAAAAGGGCTGGGGGCATATCTCAGGGGCAGCGTGTTTGCCTATGTGGGCATGACTCTAGTGGAGAAGCTAAAAATCCCCAAGTGAGGGACTGGGTGGTATGACTCAGATAGAGAACATTTCAGAGCGTCAATGAGTTTCTTTGAAAGTGTGACCCCTGCCCTGCATTGCTGTAGAAATTCCTGAGATACCATCTGTGTAGGGTGGCTGAGCACGCAGCTTGGCCACTTCTGGACTATTTGATTAACATAGAAATTAGTTCTTTTGTGTGGCTCGGAATTTGTAGGCTCCACTAATTTTAAGAGCTGATATTTAAGGACTCTGGTGTAACTCCAACTTGTTCATTTTTGGAGGGGAAATGGGTGCAGGATATTTCAGTTTAATTCATTCTACCTTCTCATTTTTCACACCAGTTGTCTTATTATTCTTAACTATTATTAAAAGGAATGATAAAATGTAATTAACCATCTGGGACATATTCCTGCTTCCTATTAGTCAGGGCATCTATTATAAAACCTCTCTAAAGTTCAGCTTTGGAAATAAATTCTCTAAGTAGGTGGATTAGCTAATGAATTTTTCTTCTCTAAAGATGATTGGCTACTTTTTTTCCTTCACCCAAGCTAGGACTAGTGGCCATTCATCAAAGTGGGGAAAAGTAGAAGCAAAAAAAAAAAAAAAAAAAAGTAAAAAGAAAAAAAAAAAAAAAAAAAAAAAAAGAACCAAGTTTTCCGTATAATATACTGTGTAAAAGCTGTGGGTTTGATATGATTTTTATAAGGCTTCTGTATCATGCTTTGCCACTCATATTTATGGATTTAGCTGTTAACCTTGGCTTCAGGGAGATAAGTCTGTATTCATACAGAATGCTTATGTGAGGTCCCTGAGCAATGTATTTTTATTCATTCCCTTCTGTGGGAGTGGGAAGACTGGAGATGGCTCTGAACAGTGGAGATGTCGGAGGTCCCTGATTATCTTGTGGCGGTCCCACGGTTGATTTTAGGCTTGTTTTGAGATGTGATCAAGAAGGAATCATATCATGGGCTACTGTCTCCATGCCATCTGTTATGTGACTTTTCTTGTGGAGATGTAAATGAATGTCTATTTACCTCAGATAATACACCAATGACAGACCCAAGAAATGAGTCCAAATGCGGTGAACCAATGTGTTTATTTGGCTTATTCACAGAAGGATTGATGAGGGGTTACTTACAAGAGTCTCACTGGGAGATTCTAGGCAGGTGCTCTACCACTGAGCCACACCCCAGCCCCTCACTGGGGGATTCTAGGCAGGTGCTCTCCCACTGTGTTACACTTCCCCCCTCCTTTTTTTTTGTTAGTTTGAAACAGTCTCTTTAAGTTGCTCCTAGTAGACTTGAAGTGGCCCTAGAACTTTCCAGTGTTCTGCCTCAGCCTCCTGGTATGAAAGGCCTGTACCACCAGGGCTAACTGATCATGAAAAATTATCCTAGTGAAGGGTTGCCCCGGAATTCACATGAATTCAGACCCTAAATCCTTTCTTGTCTCTGTAGGTGCTTCTTCTAGGGTAGAACACATGATCTTGTCTCCTAGAGTCCAGAGCCCTATCCTCTGTCAGAAGAAACGTGATTTTTGACTGCTCCATCTGAAGCTGTGTGCTGTTCTCTGGGATTCCCAGAGCACGATGCTGAGTCATGTCCAGGAGAGAGCATTTCATGCTCCGTGAACCCTTCCATGACTTCTCATTAGCCTGATAAGGTTTAATTCATTTCTTTTCATGAAAGCCCCGATAAAGGTAGCTTACAAGTCAGCTGTGTTCAACACATAAAGACCCTTTTGTGTGGCAAGCCCCATGCTAGACTCTGAAGACCCAGGAAGGAGTGAACGATGAACCTAGAAGTTCCCCGTGCTTGTGATAAAGACAGCATGGGCTTGTAGTAACAGCACAGCTCACAAACGAATCCACTTAACAAAGGGTTTATATCATGGTGGGGAGGGTATGGCAGTAGGAGCGTGAGGCAGCTGGTCACATGACATCCACAGTCAGGAAGCAGAGAGGGATGGACGCTGGTGTTCAGCCCACTTTCCCCTTTTCATTCAGTCTAGGACCCCAGAACATGAGATCATGCTGACCACATTCAGCGTGGGTCTTCCCACCTCAATTTAAACTCTGTGGAAACATCCGCACATATAAAGGTTTGTGTCTTCAATGATTCCTTTTCCTGCTGCATTGATGATATTAACCACACATCCAGGCCCTCCCTAGGGGATTCTAGGCAGGGGCTCTACCACTGAGCCACACTCCAGCCCCTTACTGGGGGATTCTAGGCAGGGGCTCTACCACTGAGACACACCCCAGCCCCTCACTGGAGGATATTCTAGGCAGGTGCTCTACCACTGAGTCACACTCCCAGGTCTTTAGATATTTCCAAGCACAATAAGAATTCTTCTTGCCCTGGTGGCCTTAGGAACAGTCTCAGAATGCAGTGGAATGGCTCCCCTTGAACTGTTGATGTTGTCTAGTTTTGTGATGGATTGTTCAGAAAGAGTGAAGCTGCCTGCGTGGGGAGGTGAAGACATTACCATCATTGTCAAGGGGATTTGTTTCTCTTGGCTGTGGGTTCCACCCAGTGACTGGCCACGTCTATACCCATCCAGAACGTCAACAGATGACTTCATTCCTCTCTCATTCTCCTTTCCACATGGCCTCCCAGGATAGAGCCTGATCTGGGAAGACACACTAGAAGTTAGTTGAGTAGGCAGCTGATTGACAGCCAGCCTCTGCTTTCATTATTTCAGTGGGCGGGATCTACCTGCAGGCTAATTTGAGGAAAGTATTTTTAGTAAAGACAGCTGTTTTCCAGGGACCTAGGTTCCTCGAAATGCTCTGCTCCTCCTCTTCTATGTCAGACTTGATCATTGGGCAACCCTCCTTCCCTTCCTTCCTCCCTCCCTCCCTCCTTCTTTTCTCTTTGCCCTCCCTTGTTCCTCCTTCTTTACATCTCTCCTCTCTCCCTTCTCTCCTCCTCTCCCCTCCTCTTCTTACTCCTGTCTTCTTTCCAGTTCTACCTCTCTCGTTACTCTTTCCCCCATGCTAGGGCTCTCAGCATCACGGCCGTTGACCCCACGGCGCCCTGTGGAGGCCAGCATGCCTGCACTAAGTCCCACCCCTACCTCTGAATCATTTTCTTTTTCAGCTCTACACTAGTTCGATTCTAAAGGCTTTTAAACCAGGGTGTTACATTTTAATATCTAGGGCTAGACACGGTGGCATACATCTGTAATCCCAGCACTGGAGGTGCTGAGGCAGAAGGATTGCTGTGAGCGCAAGTTCAGGCTCGACTATAGAGTGAGCTCCAGGCCAGCTTGACTGTATGACAGACCTTGTGTCAAACAGTCAAACAAACAAAAAGCCAACAATGTAATATAAAACTTTCAGGGTATAAAGACAACATTCTCTTGAGTGTCAGACACCCTAGCCAGTCCTGGTAGTACAGACCTAGAATTCTGCCCAGGAGACTATGGTGGGAGGATTCCAGTCTCAAGGCTAGCCTGAGCTAAGGGTGGTGTTCAAGGCTAGCCTGGGCATCTTCGTGCGTGCATGTCTCAGCACAAAAAGTAGAAAAGAAGAACTGAAGATATAGCTCAGCGGTGGAGTGCTTGCATTACATGCATCCCGGTACGGTAAAAAACAACAATGCAAAGCCTTCCGGTCCCTGATGGGCTATCCTGGGAATGGTTCTCCTATTTGTCTGTGAGTACCTCAGAGAGTTGGATAAATTCCCATGTCTGGTTTCACCTAGTAGTATCAGACCGTAAAATTGATCTTTGAGAGCATCAAAAGCTTTGAGAGCTCTTTCCGTGATTTCAACTTGCTGCCCAGTCCAGTCCCCCAGCCAGAGGTAGTAGGCCTCAGTTCCATTTTAGGCTCTAAAGAGGCTGAGCTATGCAGCTTCCAGGCCCAGCACCTGCAGGCTGAGTGCCCCAGGGAGTGTCTTGATCCTCTGGAAATAAGCTCTATTTTAAAAAAATTATTTTTCAGTGTGTGTGTGTGGGGGGGTCCGTGTCCTTGTGCACATGAGTATAGTGTCCACTGAAGCTTGGCTTCAGGTCCCTTAGAACACTCAATGTGGTTTCTGCAGGTCCTCCACAAGAGCTCTTATCTGCCAAGCAATCTCTCCAGTTCTAGGAGCACTTGCAAGCTGATGTCATAATCCCCGAGTCCTCGGAATGGTGTCTGGTCTTTCAGTTGTGACAGTAGTAATAATAGTGGTGATGACAGCCAGGATCCTTCTCGAATCTAATTCTGTTTGCACTTGGCCTTCTGGTAGGGGTTGGTCTAAACCAGTGGTTCTCAACCTTCCTAATGCTGAACCCCTTTAACATAGTTCTTCATGTTGTGGTGACCCCCAACTATAAAATTGTCTTCATTGCTACTTCATAACTGTAAGTTTGCTACTGTTTTGAATCATAATGCACATAGTTGTGCTTTCTGATGAACTTCGGCAACCCCTGTGAAAGGGTTGATTGACCCCAAAGGGGCCATGACCAACCAATTGAAAACCAATGGTCTAAACTCTCTTACTTTTTGTGAGAATGGATCTTCTGCAACACAAGGGTGGCCTTGAACTCCTAATCCTCCTACCTCCACCTACTCAGTGCTAGGATTATAGGAAGCACCACCATGCCCCGTTTATATGGTACTGGGGATTGAACCCAGGACGTGGTGCATACTAGGCAAACAGTCTAGCAGCTGAGATACTTCTCCAGTGTTGTTTTTGGCTTTGTAAGATGGGGTAATCCTCAAATTCATATAGGGCTAAGGATAGTCTGATCCCCCCGCTTCTACCTCTTAAGTGCTGAGATTAAAGGCATACCCTACCAGACCCGGCATGCTCTATGACTTTTGCATCTGAATTCTATTTCCCTCTCTGAGAAGCCATCCATAAGCAGTGGTTGCTATATTTATCTCAGCTTGGTCCTACTGACACCTGTGTGGTACTCAGTGACATTTGTGTGTCATGCTGGAGTAAAAGTGAGGCTCGGGGTGATGATGAGAGAGAGTCTTCCGCTCCATTCTGGGAGCGCTGGGCATGAATGGGGTATTCCTATTACTCCAATTCACACCTGGGGAGACCCGCCTTCCGCACACAATGGTGATGAAGAAAAAGGGCATGACGGGACTAGTAAGATGGTTCAGTGGTTAGGAAGGTGCACTTCTCTTTACAGAGGATCTAAGTTCAGCTCCCAGGACCCAGAGAGCTCACAGCCAGCGGTAACTCCAGCTCTAAGGGATCCAATGCCCTCTTCTGGCCTCTGAGGGCATCTTATGCTCATATGCTATAAAGAATTTTTTTCCCACGCACACATCACTCACCATGACAAGAATATAGACGTTGTTGCCAGATGGGTATGGTTTTGATTGTCAGATTCTGTCTCTGCTCCCCAGGTGGCATTCTCTGCAAATCCATGTATCAAAGTCTCAACTTCTAGGTCCTCACAGAATGTGTTCGTTTTTGTAGGTGAGGTCTTTTCAGATTGTTACAGTGAGACCCGTGGAGTGTGACTGGCACCGCTCTTTTTCAATACTGATCTGACTGTTAAGGACCTTTTAGGGCATTGATGAGACTCGCCTCTGGGCTGGGCTGGGAGGGTGTTACCAGAAAGGTTTAAATGAACAGGGCAGACACATCCTAACTGTAGGCAGTGCCTTCCCGTGGGCTGGATCCCTGGACTGAATAAAAAGGCAACTGTGAGCCAAGCAATAGCATTCCCCTCTTGTTTCCTGGTGGTGAATCTAATGTGACTATACGCCTCACACTCCTGCAACTGTGCCTTCCCAACCAGGAGGGACTGTGCCCTTCAACTCTGAGCCAGCCGTCTTTATCAGGTAATATATCACAGCACTGGGAAGAGTAGCTAACCCAACTGGCCTTTTTTATCTTGGTCATGGCCATCAAGAGAATGCATTCAAGGCCTTCAGTCAACTGTAGTCTGGCTTACACCTCCTGACCTTTGAAACTCTGGAATCCTTCTCCAGCACAGAGATGTCTGTACTCACCAACAGTCACCAGGTTTCAGAGTGTCAGGCTTTGATACATAGTGTCATTCATTAGTCTGGAAGTTGCTAGAATATTGTGTACATGTTTGCCGAGGGGAGGCGCTAGCTCTGGGGACTTCATTGATTCACAGGTAAACATTTGGGTGTCCATGATGAGGTCAGGGAGCCAGGCAATTGCCTGTTGCTAGGACGCACCCTCTCCCTGCTACCCTGAAATAACAGTGACTCTGTTAACCTTGGCTAAGCTTGGTTGATACTTTATTTCCCTCTCTTCCAAGAGGCTGTCAAGTCTTGAAAATGGGTGTAGATCCACCTCAGAGCTGGAAATGACTCTGAAATAATTTATGAGGGAGCAATCATTGAACTGAAAATATCAGGCAGCAAGCTCCTTGCCTGTGCATCATCAGAGATGGGCTTTCCTTAAGCTAATGGTCCCGTGTCTGTTCCAGTAGCATCTGATGATGGAGTTTGTACCTCTCTGTCTCCTGAGACTTTTGCAAGGTATGCTTTTTTTTAAAAAAAAAAATATTACCCTGTTTATTCTTTAAGACTTAGAAAATGGTAGATTTCTATGTTTAGCAGGGGGTCATTCCCGAGGAGATGGCTCTGTTGTTAAGTGCTCGTCATGTCACTTGAGAAACTAAGTTTAATCCCCAGTACTCAGGTAAAGGCTGGAGCAGTGGCGTGTACATAATCCCACAGCTGAATAAGCAGAGACAGGAGCCTCCCTTGGACTCCCTAGCCAGCAAGCCTTGCCAAACTGTTAAGCCCCAGGTCCCAGTGGGCGATTCTGCCTCACAAAACAGGGTGAACAGTAGCTCAGAAATGACCCTTGAAGGTAACCTTTGCCTCCACATTTATGTGTGCACTCGTCCATACAACTCCCCACCCCACCCCCGGTGCACACTTGTTCCCCAACCAACCTAGGCCAATGGGTGAGCTCCAGTTCTCAGAGACACTCTCAAAAGTAAGATGGATGTCACCTAATGAATGACGCTTTTACACACATGTACACACACACACACACACACACAGAGAGAGAGAGAGAGAGAGAGAGAGAGAGAGAGAGAGAGAGTCCTAAAGCCATGCAAGTTCAGAAAATAGCATGATGGAGTTAATCTATGCATTACTGAGCCTCAGCAATTCTCATGCCTTCCAGCACACCGCATGCTTCTTTCTGCCTCTTTCAGCAGATTTATTTGAGGTGGTAGATGTTTGCTGAGTGGACAAATAAGGGAATTAAAAAAAAGTGTTAAAGAGTAATTGCCATTTGATCTATAACAGAAGGCCTCGGCTTTCTTTGGTTTAAGATACTCCTTCTGAACACACTCTGAAGTTCAACGGAAGAGAATAAATAAATGAAAAGTAACTTAAGTAAATTAAAATCTGCATGCTGAGTTAGTTTTGCCCTTGTCTTATGTGACCATATTTAGTCAGACCAAAAAAAATTCAAAAGAATACAAGACATGTCCCCGATTTTTTAAGAAACAGTTCTTACATAAATATTTTTTGTGTTTTCTTTTTATTATTTTAGTTATGTATTTTCTTTACAAAAATGCAAAAGAGTCGTGGTCTAAGTCCTCTAAGGGGAGAACTGATATCCTCTTAGGGTTTTCCAGAGCTGTTCATATGCATTTGTCCAGATATGCATTTGTCATTAATATGCATTAATGAGGGGGCTTAGGCAAGATTTGAAGTTCAAGGCTAGTGTGGGCAATGTAGTAAGAACTGTCTCAAACTAAAGAATCAAAAGAAGTTGCAGGGCATGGCTCAGTAGTAGAGCATCTGCCTAGAATCCCCAAGTGAGGAGGTCAGAACAAAGCTCAGTGGTAGAGCACCTGCCTAGAATCCCCAGTGAGGGACTGGGGTGTGGCTCAGTGGTAGAGCACTTGCCTAGAATCCCCCAGTGAGGGGCTGGGGTGTGGCTCAGTGGTAGAGCACCTGCCTAGTATGTCTCATCACCAGGGGGATGTTGACAGTATATACAACTGAGTATCTATGAGCAGAGTCAAGATACAGAACAGCTAGGCTTGTAATCCTAGCTACTTGAGAAGCTGAGGCAGGAGGGTGGTTGAAATCTCACTTGGGCTATATAATGAATTCAAGTTCATATGGACAACTTTGTTATTTTCTTTCTTAAAAAGAAAAAAAACCATAATTTCAATGCTTTTATATATGTAATGCATATGCTTTCAGAAGTGTCTGTGGTAGCTTGTTTCTATATGACTTCCCTGAAAGGTCATTAAGTGTTCAATATCCTTCCCAGTGTTCCTTCTTATCCCCTATCCAAATTTAACCCTTCTTATTCCATTACTCCCTTCAGCTCTTTGAGGCTCTTTACACCACTGAATTCTTTGGGAATCCCTCTCTACAGCACCCTCTATAAATTTCCTGCCCTCCATGGGTATCCTAGACGATGCATATACATCTGAGAATTCAAAGCTAATACCCACAAATGAGAGAAAACATGCTGTGTTTGTCGTTCTGGGTCCTGGGTTATCTCACTCAGAATGATGGTTTCTTGCTCTATCCATGGGCCTGTTAATTTCACTGTGATCAAGGTGCAGAGAATGTGAGACTGGTATGCTTGGCCCTAAACCACACACACACACACACACTCACACACATACACACATACATACACATATACACACATGCATATACATACACATATACACACATACATACACACGTACAAACACATACACACATATACACATACATATACACACATACATACCTGCACACATTCACACATATACACACACACACAAACACACAAACACACACACACACACCAGGAATCATTTGAAAGAGGCAGAAGGACTGTAAAACCAGAGGCAGAGATGACTACAGGAAAGCAGTGTTTTCTGGACATCGCAGGCCAGCTGCATGAATGGAGTCTCAGTGGTTGTGGCCGCATATGCTGCACAGGACCTGCCCAAGCTCAAGCCAGGCAGAATGCCAGCAGGGACAGAGAGACGAGAGCGCGGAGTCCCAGTCTTAGCTGAGGAGCTCTTGGCAACGGAAAGCTGCCGAGAGAGGGAGAGGCAGGTTTCTTTAGGGATGTGGCCCCTGGCAGGTCAACCATGCTGCAGCAGAGACCACACATTCCAGAGTATAGAGGCAACACAAAGTGGAATCAGTCGAGTGAAATAAAGAAAGAAGAAAGAAAAAAAGAAAGAAAGAAAGAAAGAAAGAAAGA
>NW_026068043.1:3718308-3750313 GCF_014885135.2 Alexandromys fortis
GAGAAAGATCTGGGGCTGGGAGGAGTTTGGGAGGTATATCATCAAAATACATTGTATGAAATCCTTCAAGAAATAATTAAAACTTGCAAGCAAACAAAAAAGACCGAAGATGTCACTCGTTTGTAGGGAGCCTATGACAGGTGCTGGGGTCCCTTCCCAGACACCCCTAGGAACCTATTTCTCCTGCTAGTTTCTCCCTCCATTATCAGCGAGTGGGCAGCAAAATCTCTGGGCACATGCCTGCTCTTTGCCACTCCTCCTTGAGGCTCTTCAACCAAAACCTGGGTTTGAGGGCCAGGCACAGTAACAGGGTAGATGACAGATGTGATAGGCTGGGAAGAATGGGGTGAGACTCTTCCCTACTCATTGCTAGCCGGTCCCTGCTTCTTCAACCAAGTGCCCTCTCTGGACCACCCTGCCCGAGAGTAAAGTAGCCCTCACAGGAAAAATTCAACCCAGGGAAGAAAGGGCATCGTCATTTCCACTGCTCTCGAGTTCTGCTGGCTCCAACCTCAGGACCAAGTAAAGCCTCCTTGTGATTGGCACTGAAGGTTGAGGAAACTGTTCCTTTACTCTCTCTCTCTGGTTTTTGTTTATTTCGCGTGTATATAATCACACAACCACGCGATGAAGACTGCTCAGGATAGCAGCTGAAGGCCCGCCTGGGCCACTGGGATTTTTAATATAGAATCTGTCCTCGCGTCTCACAACATCCTGCGGCCTCCCTCCCCACTTCCTCGAGTCCAATCCCCTTGAAATGTTATTGCAGACCTTGATCCAATTTCAAACACTGTCAACTCTTGCTCATAAAAGAAGCTGTGTATATAGCTTCTAGATTGTTCCTGTCCCCCCCCCCCCCTTGGACCATTCATTTTTACAGCTCAATGCTATTCCCAGTTGGCTCCGACAGGAAAAATGGGAGATGGTGAAATGGAGAGGGTGTTGCTTTCTCCAGGTGAGAGCTCGGATGAAATTTTGGCTAAAATGTAGTTTTTTTGGGCCTGTTCAGGGATTTGAATTATCCTTGCTCTCCCCGCTTTCGACTGTGAGCAGAGTCAGCAAAGGGTTAGATGAAGGTGAACAATGGGGTATTTCTGTTTGTGGTCTGTGGTTTCTGTTCTCTTAGACTGCGTTCCGAGTTTCTATGGAACAAAAATTCTTAGGATCTGAGTTCTCACTTGTATTTTGGAGCCAACAAATGGTTCTTTTTAGGGGGGAAGTGAAGGGATAAAAAGGGAAGGAAATAAAGAGCCTTTGGCAGAGTGTTCCTTTGATCGGACATGAAAAGTTTTATTGTTACTGATGGTCAAATACAATAGTGACATTTCTCAAAAACCTTCTCCAACGAGACAATGTGTGTGAGAGTGTGCTTGAGTGAGAGGGGACGGCGATCTGAATCAGGAGCCTCCACTGCCTGCCTTCCACTTTTCATTTTCCGAGGTTTGTTTGAGAGCTGGATGCCCACTGGAAAATGCCTGGTTTGGAGGCCTCACAAATGCTGTGGTTTGTGTTCATGGGGTTTAAGTGCGGTGCTGTTCACGTGCATTCTGGCACGGCCGTGAGGCTATGCCTTGACCATTTCTAGGATATCAGTGTTCCCACCATGCTCTGTTTTAAGAAGTGCTGTTGGGTAATCACTCTGGGGCTAGGGTGAAGGCATGCGTAGGTTATTTCTGACTTTGCTAACTTTCCTGGTATAAGCAGCCCTAAAGGAGGTCCATTATAAGCAGATCTGTGTTGTTAGGCAGCTTTGGGTCTCAAGTTAGGGTGTGCACTGGTGATGTGTAGCTTTTTGTCAATTTCCCTGGTGTAAATACCCCCACCCGTTTCAAGCTAGCAAAGCTTGCCAATGTCTTTGCACATGGCTTGAACATGTGACTGCCAGCTCCAGCGTACTCTCCCCCCACGACGTTCTTCTGCTTCTTATAAATGTGATTTTCCCCACACATCCCTTGTAAGATACCAAGGATGTAGCATCTATATTAGTATACACAGTAGCATTATAAAGTGCATCACGAGATGTGGCCTGGCGGCTCCGGATCTCTAGACTCTTGCGCTTTTGTGCAGACTCACAGACCTGCGGATGCTCCAGGTCGTAGACAGAGGCCCTCAGCAGAACGGTCTGGGTGACTGATAACTCGGGATTTCTTTCTGATTTGAATTTCAGAGTGAGGATGACAACTCTTTGAAAGCTTGGTTAGTTATTCAACCAACAATGGCGTCACGAGAGGGGTGTGCTGGGGACCGTGCTTCCCCTGGAGGTATAAAGGGGAACAGAGCCCAGGCCTTGTCCTATAGCCCTTGGCTGATACGGGGTCGACATGTTATGTCTGAGAGTTATGTCTGAGGGCAAATCTTCCAAATGAAGTCTGTGCTGGAAGGTTTTGCCTCTTGCCATCTCGGTCACTGGCTCATCCCTGGGATTTCAGTTCCCTCCTGGGTCAAGGAAGTAGAGCAGGCTTTCCTTCACAGCAGGGTGTGGGGGCCATCCCTGCCGTAAGAGTTGTACTACTGCCTCTGGACTTGTCGAAGATGTCATTTCCAGAGCCCCACCTCAGTTTCCAAGATTAGAAGCTCTAGGGTGGGCTCGTCCATGGGCTTATGTTCAACAAGTCCTGCAGGTGATGCTGATGTTGTTGTCAACTTTTCTGGAGACTCACCGAGGCACAGGGCTAGTTAGGGTTCCAGTAGGGGGGTTTATAGACACAGCCCAGCCTCTGTCACACAAACTGTTCCATGTTATGACAGCTCCCCCGGGGATGCAGGAAAGCAGAGAGCAGTGTGTGTGTGTGGTGTGTGTGTGTGTGTGTGTGTGTGTGTGTGTGTTCAGCCATGCTCACCTGTGTATATGTGCCTGCATGTGGAAGCCAGAGAACAACCTTGGGTAACACATTCTTTGGGTTCTGCCCACCCATTGAGTTCATGTATTTATTTTGATATAGAATCTCTTTACTGCTCCTGGAATTTACCAAACAGGCTCTGGTCAGTGACTCCCAGAGGATCCACCTACCCCCACATCCCTAGTTCTGGGATTACAAGTGTATGTAATCAAGCCCAGCATCACCCCCCCTACAATTTGTGTGTGTGTGTGTGTGTGTGTATGTATGGGTGTGTATGTATGTGTATGTGTATGCACGTTTGTATGTGTGTGTGAGTGTATGTGTGATTGTATGTGTATGGGTGTGTATGCACATATGCACGGATACCTATGAAGGCCAAGGCTGATGCTGCAAACCATCCTTCCTCATTCTTCCACCTTGTTCACTGAGGCAAGGTCCATCAACCAAAAACCAAACCCTCAGAAATCCCTAGTCTTACTACAGCTACTGCATGTAGCTCTCGTATGTCTTTGTCTTCCAAGGCTGGGGTCACAGGCAGGCTGCTGCACCCGCCCTGCATTTGAAGTGATTGTGTGGAAAGGGTTTTAATCACCGCATTATTGTTCTTGCCCATGCCAAAACTTTTTTACTTTGTTTGGGGAGGGGGGGCAGGGAGTCAAACTCGGTTTCTTATGCTGCCAGGCACGTGTACTGAGTCCTCTCCCCAGGGCCAGCAACAGACTGTTCACAGACTTTCTGCTGGCAAGTTTGCCTGAAGTTGGTGAGGGAGAGAGAAAGGGAAGCAGAGTTGCTTCTTCAGCTCATAACCAACTGGCTTTGCATCCATCACTCCACTTCCCTCCCCTAAAATGGGACCATTTGTTTGCCTGGATTCTTGCTTTTGAGACTTTGTCTTCCTGAATAGAGGAGGAGTAATTGAAGTAGGTGCTGGATTCTTCTTCCTTGTACAGCTGCATCCACTAGCTCCCTCCCTGCGGTTCCCAAACTCTCTCACACATGGCCTTTGTAACACTTGTTAATGCAGCAACTTAATGCCTCTGCACTATAATCCACACTTATCTTCAGCTTCTCTGGTCCATCAAACCATTAACACCCGGAAGCAGAGAGTGATTCTAATGCTGTCCTCTCTCCAGATCCCTTGACTGACAGCCAGCCCCTATTAGGCCATAGAAGGGCTTGGCAGCTGGGCAAGTGGAGGGTCACTGGAAAGTCAAGGTTCTGAGGTTAGGCGTGGTCCAAGCCTATAAATCACAGCACTTTGGGAGGGTGAGTTTGAGGCCAGTCTAGGCTACTATCAAGAATAAAACAAAACAGAACAAAACAAGGATCTAGAGAGATGGCTCAGCAGGTAAGAGTACTTGCTGCCCTTGCAGAGGAGACCAGAACTCAATTCCCAGTACCCACATCAGGCAGCTCACAACCAATTCCAGTTCTAGCGGGTCTCGTGCCCTAGCTTGTCTTCTGTGGGCACTTGCATACATATGATACACACACACACACACACACACACAAACACACATACACAGAGAGAGAGACAGACAGAGAGAGAGAGAGAGAGAGAGAGAGAGAGAGAGAGAGAGAGAGGCAGAGGCAGAGACAGACAGAGAGAGACAGAGAAAGACAGAGACAGAGACAGAGGTGGGAAGGAAGAAAATATATATTTTAAACCTAAAAATAAAAAAGAAACGGAGCAAAATTAAACAAAAGGTATATGGTATTGGGCAAATCCGGACTCATTACAGATATGCTGAGAGGGTCAAAATGAGTTCCACAGTTTGCCTGAAAGTTCTTTGGAGTTCTCGAAGCTCTAAGAGAGTCCATTAAGAGTAGACATCTGTCTCAAGGAGCAGGGGGCATTTCCCTTCTAGGAATAGTGACTGCCATTGTCTTTATCACCCCAGTGCCCATCTGTGGGCTCTCTCTCCCACTTACTGGCAGGCTGCTTCTGTGCTGCGGGTGGCCCTCCCTGCAGGAAGACTGCCAGTCTTTAGGGGATGGGGGAAACTCGAGATCTGCTGTTGCTTTGCAATTTGCAAACAAAATCTCCGTGCAGAATCTGTACTTAGAATCTCCTCTAATTGAACATTTGCTTTGTGCTCCTCTCTGAAGATGCTTGGGAGAAGGTCAAACACGGAAGCTCAGCTGAGCTTTGAGGTGTGCTCAGGGGAGGAGGATTAAGACTACAATAATAAACCATGTAGAGATTAATCCTGATGATCAACTTAATTGGATCAAGAGCCCCCCCCCCCCTCACTCCAGGAGATGTGTAAAGTATCCTTCTGGGTATGTCTGTGAGGCTGTTTCCAGGGAGGATTATGTAGGTAAAGGTGGTAGACCCGCCCCGAGTGTGGGTGGGATCATCCCTTAGGTTGGTAGGAGAGGGCCAGAGATGGGTCAGCGGTTCAGAACACTTGCTACTCTCAGTAGACTTGAGTTTAGTTTCCAGCACCCAGCAGCTCACAGCTGTAACTCCGGTTCCAGAAAATCAGACACTCTCTTCTGGTTTCCACAGGCACCAGGCACATACCTTATACACAGACATCCATGCAAGAAAACTTTATATACATAAAAAGGGCGGGCTGGGGGAGGAGAAGGTCAGCCAGCATAAGGTCAGAGTTCTCTCTGCTTCCTGGCTGCGGTGAGGTGAGCTGCTCTGCTTTCCAGAGTTCACTCTCTTTGGATGCCCTAAGTGCTGGGATGAAAGGCATGTGCCACCATGCTTGGATTTGATGGTACAAAAGTCTCAGAGCCAGCGGACCATGCACCGACCTTCCCAAACCATGAACCAACCAAAATAAATCCTTTCTGCCTTAATTTTTTTCATATACTTTTCACAAGAATAAAGAAACAACCCAAATAACAGCTACAGCAAGAACAGCTACTTCTCTTGTGTTCGTTATCATGTTTCTGCTTAATCTCCATAGCAGCCCTATCAACAGGTCGTTTTATCAGGACCTGTTTGCAGATGAATCAAAGGAGGTTCAGAGGGACACGTGTTCTGTGTGTATGTGTGTGTTCATGTTGGTATGTGTGGTACATACGTGTGTGCATGTCTGCAGAGGACAAAGGAATATTGCATGTTTTGTTTCTCAGAAGCTGTCCATCCTGTTTATTGAGACAAAGGCTCTATTGGCCTGGAGCTCACCCAGTAAGCTCGGCCTCCTCCCTAGTGAGCCCAGGGATAGCTGTCTCTACTCCCCATCACTAGAAGTGATGTGTCACAAAGCCTGGACATGTTTTTGTTTTTTGCACAAATTCTAGAGACCAAGCTCAGGTCTCTATGCATGTAAGGTGATCCTTTTCATTATGAAAGTATCTCTCCAACCTGTCAGAGAGGTGTATTGTCTTGCCTCAGGTCACCTGCACCCTTGTATTAATTTCTTGGGTAGTTTTCCACAAATTGCCTTATTGAAAACTGGAACTATGTGGCTCCAGAAAACAGAGACTTCTGTCTTTCTCACACATTCTAGAACTTAGAAATCTGAAATCAAGACCAGCATAGGACCACACTCCCGCTGAAGTTTTCCTAACCTCTTCTAGCTTCTGGTAGTTGAATGTCTACATTGGGTTGACCGGTCTACATGTCTGTAGAGATGGCTTCAATTAAGTGAACTGTCGTGGAAAGACCCAGCCTACTGGGGGTGGCATCATTCCCTAGGCAGTGGGTCTTTAACTGCTTAAGACCAGGAAAATCTAGCTGAGCCCAAGCAAGCCATCAGGTGAGCTCGCATGCATTCATGTCTCTGTGGATGTGATGTAACTGTTTGACTTCTAGTGATAGACCATAACCTGGGCTTGAGAGATAAACTATGCTCTTTCTCCTTCCCTAAGTTGCTTTGTTTTTTTTTTTTAATTTTTAAAAAATATTTATTTATTTATTATGTATACAATATTCTGTCTGTGTGTATGCCTGCAGGCCAGAAGAGGGCACCAGACCTCATTACAGATGGTTGTGAGCCACCATGTGGTTGCTGGGAATTGAACTCAGGACCTTTGGAAGAGCAGGCAATGCTCTTAACCTCTGAGCCATCTCTCCAGCCCCCCTAAGTTGCTTTAAACAAAACTTTATTTTAAAATTGTGTGGTTGCACATGCATCATCTGTGTGGGTGTCAACATGTGAGAACAGTGCCAGCAAAGGCCAGAAGAGGGCGCCCAGTGTCCTGGAGCTGAAATGGGTGCTGGGAACTGAACTTGGGTCCTTGGTACATACTCTTAACCACCTAGCCATCTCTCCAGTTCTCTAAGTTGCTTTCTGTCAGGGTATTTTTTTTATCACCACAGCAGAACTGAAACTAGGCCATAAGTGAAGAGGCAGAGAGAACCCTAGTCGTCTGTGGTTGCTGTTGGATAAAAGAACTCACCACAGCTCTCCAGCTCAGTTGTCAAGCCAAGAAGGCAGAGGTAAAAGATTCCATTTGGTTCCAGCTCCTGTGGAGGCAAACACATTATCACTCTACCGGCCTCTGCAACCCCCAGATGCACAAGAGAGAGCAGGGCTTCTCAGCCTTCCCAGGGCTGCGACCCCAACCATAAAGTTATTGCCATTGCTACTTCATAACTGTAATTTTTCTACTGTTGCGGATAGTATTTTAGGAGATAGAGGTTTGCTAAAGGGGTCGTGACCCACAGGTTAAGAACCACAGATCTAGAGAAAGGAATTCCAGGGCCGTGGCTGCAGATGTGAGTGCATTTGGTCCTCATGTGTTGTGGTCCCCAAAGTGTCATTGGACTAATGAATGCCCTTACTATAGAACAAAAATAGCAACAAGCATCGTGTAGAAACAGGGAGACTTCCTTTGCCATCTTCTGAAACGTCTCACTTTTGGCTTTGTGACCTCATCACTGAATAAAGCCCTTTCCCTGAAGCTATGGCAGCCCCTACATGTTGCCATTTCCTGATGCTGGAAATTGCACCTGTAATTTTGAATTTGTGAGAAAATTATATACATTTTCTGATATCTGAAAAATCCATTTTGACCTAACCACCTCTCAGTGGAACTATTTATGACTTTCTGCTTGATGTTTTGAAAACTCATTTGAAAGATACAAGAAAAAAAATGACCCATAAATTTCAGGTTAGCTTCCTGGGATAAATGTGGCCTCCCTGCCAGAGACAGTTCTGTCCTGAAACACATCCAATCCTTTCCCACCTTACTACAGCCCAGGTCATAGGTTGTTAACCTGTGAATTTTCTATGTCTTCCCCACCCAGCTTTTGCCTAGGTGGTGGATGAGAATACCACTCCATGTGGCTGCCTGGGATATTCCTTAAAAATTGCTTCCTTGGAGTGTGTTAGTTATTTTTCTTATTACTGTGATCAAATATACAACCAGAAGCGACTTAAAAGAGGATTTATTTTAGCTCACTGTTTGAGGGGATACAGTTCATCACAGAGGGTGTTCTAGTTTAATTTGGATTGCTGTGATTTAAACACCTTGACCAAAAGCATCTTGTGTGTGGGGGGGAGGGGGGATTATATGGTTTACAATCCCAGTCCATTACATAATAATTACAGTCCATTATTGTGAAATAAGTCAAGGCAGGAACTTAAAGTATCTCATACATAGTTAGGAGCAGAGATGCAATGAGTGCATGGATCTTAGCTTGCTTGTTCCCACCTAGCTTTCTCCTGTCATAAACAGTTCAGAACTTTTCGCCTAGGGAATGGTGCTGCCCACAATGGACTGTCTCACCCAGCATCAATTCGCAATCATACTATAGACATACACACAAGCTAATAGAATCTGGACAACTCTTCGACTGAGGAACGTCTCTCAGATGATTCTGGCCTGTGACAAGCTGACAACTAAAACTGAAAGCCAGGAAGGCATGGGAGGCTTCTCGCTGTGACAGAGGGAGCTTGCCCATGTCTGGGTGGATCAGGAAGCAGAGACAGAGATGATTCTGGTTCTCAGATTGCTTTCTCCTTTTCCCTTTCATTCAGTCTGGGACCCCAGCCCACGGGATGGTGCTCTTCCTGCAGGGTGAGTCTCCTCTCCCCAGTTGAGCCTCTTTAGAAGCAGCTTCACAGACACCCCAGAGGGATGCTTTATGAATGCCCTAATCTAGTCAAGTAGACACTTGGAATTAACCATCATCATATGAGACAAATCCTACAAACATCTGTGGGTTTCAGGAGGCTCCGGGAAAGCCAAAACCCATTTTGTAAAATGCTTTCTTGCTTGAGCTAAACCCCTGACAAAAGCCTGTTCCTCATAATGACAACTGGCAGGCTCCTGGCTCCCGACAGCGAGAGAAGGACCTAGGTGGCCTGCCTGATTTTCAGTTCAGCTTAACAAGCATTCGGAGTTTGGGACGCAACCAGATGGAGACCTTTGTGCTTGGTGGGATCAACAGTAATCGAATTCATATAGTGGAGTGAAGGGGGATCAGACACTGAGAGGCAAAAGGGGGGGTCTTATTATTCCTTGCCCTCCATCACTTAACCCTCTGCTGTGCACTAGTAGGTGCTCGCTTCCCATCTTTAGGATGGAGGAATGAAAAATCTTTTAGCAACTCAAAGAGCTTGGTGCATAGTTAGCAAAGGGCTTGGTGCATGGCTATTTGACAAAAGGAGACTCAGCAAAGGGAAGAGAACTGTGCGGGTCAGCTGGGGTTGAGAAATGATTCCAGGAGATGCAATGATTGAGGGATGAATATCTCAGCTTCAGGAGAGGCCAAGGAGCCCCTGGGCATCTGTCGGGTTTCAGGGGAAGCCAACAAGGTGGTAGAACTCTCCATGGGAAGATGCCAAAGCCACCAAGGAGCACCTGCTGTGAGAGTGTGTTTGTGACTTTTATCATTGTTGTAATAAAATACCTGGCAAAAAGCAACCCAGGGAAGGGGATTATTTCTAGCCCACAGTCTAAAGGAATACAGTTCATCATGGCAACGAGTTCCCAGTGGTGGGAGCAGGAGGCAGCTGGTTGCATTGCTTCTGCAGTCAAGAAGCAGAGAGACATACATGCTGCCTCTCAGTTTTCTTTCTTCTTTGTATTCAGTCTGGGATGGCACCTCCTTGTTGAGGGTTTAGTTAAACCCCTCTGGGAACTATCTCACAGGTAAACTCAGAGCTGTTTAACGTGCTCACTCTAAGTCCAGTCAAGATGACAATGGAGATTATCCATCGCAGATGGAGAACTTAGAGGTGACCTGAGACAGCTGGCCAGGAGTCATGAGGAGACTTGGATGGTGGGTGAGAGGAAACTCTGGGCCACAGGAAAGTGGGATTTGGGTAAGACAGACATCAGAAGAGTGGCCAGGAGACTCAGAAAATGGTGCTTGAGCTGAGGAAATGCTCAGATTTACAGATGTTCTGTAGGCACGTGGCTCCCAGAACTTACTTCTCCATGAGGCTCCCAGAACCCAGTTCTGCTCATAGCTTCCAGAGCCCTGCCCTCCATTGGCTTTGAGAACCAGAAGAGAAGAATCATGCTATGTCCCCTAGAGCTAGAGTTACAAATGGTTCTAGGGGACTCCACTTTGTGCCTGGAACTAATTCTGGTCCTCTGTAAGCGCACACAGCAAGTACTCTTAAGCGCTGAGCTGTTTTCCTGGCCCATCTTCAAAGTTGTTTAAAACCCTTCCATTAGGATGGCCTCTAATCCCGTGGGGCTTTGGTTAGGACCCAATTCTAGTAACCCTAAACACTGGCCCGTGAAACTGACTGCCCGGCTCCGATCAGTCTTCTCATCTACGAGCAGTCGTGCTTCCTCGTTGCTTTCAACACTTTATTTCTTTCTAGACGTTTATTGCCTGAGGTATTCCTGGATAATTATTATGTTAATATTTTAGCTTGTATTTTTTTTCTCTCATCATGCATTCTAATTGCTATTTCTTTAGGAAAGTCGGTGGCTTTCATTTTCTGTGTTCTACACACCTATCTCCATATCACTGGATTTCTATACTTAACTTCCAGAATTATTTTGATTATTCCATGCTTTCTAGGTATTTAATCACATATTTGAAATGCAAATCATGCTAACATTCTTTGCCGTGATAAGTTTGAATTTCCAAACGATCGTGGTGTTTTTTTACTTTTAACCATTTCTTTTACTTTATTCTTCTATGTTTTGATTCATTAGGTTTTTATTTTACCCTCACTTTTCCTTTTCTATTTGCTTTCTTTATTTCTTGGCTCCATCAGTAGAGAATGCTGGGTTCATTTATTATAATATTTTCTGGTTTAATATCAAAAATAATTAAGGCCGTGAATGTAACTTTGTCGTAGATTATTTCCTATATATTTGGATGTCATATTTTCCTCCTCGTTTGTAACTAGATTGGATGAATCATTTTCCCAATTTCTTTTTTCTGCACTGATGTCATGGGAGAGGGAAATCAATAGCAAATAAACAGTCTAGAAATTGTCACTAGAGAACACATTTCCCAGCCAGGCTGAGAAAAACCATGAATAAGAACAGCACAGATAGCCAAGAGGTATGGGGTTGAATCTGAAATGCGCAATGGGCTCGTGACGTTTCAGCTCTTCTTCTCCGGATCATGGTGTTCTTCTAAAGGCTGTGGCACCTTTAGGAAGTGGAGCCTAGGTGGAGGAAGTAGGTAACTGGACTGGGCTCATAATTATATCCAGCCCTGTTTCATGCCATGGTCAGCCCGATTGGCCATGGTGTCCATAAACACCTGCTTCACGCTCCTGCCACCATGCATGGGGCCACTCAGCATGGGTCTCCCACCATGGTGAACTGAGACACCTAAACCGTGAGCCAACATCCACCCTCCCTCTCACAAGTGGTTTCTATTGTGGGTTTTGTCCCAACAGCGAGAAAGGGAGCTGGGCGAGTAACTCAGCAGAGCGCTTTGCTGCGAGCATAAGACCTGAGTTTGGATTCCTGGAGCCCACAGCAATCTGAATGCCCTGCTTGTGCTGGTACTCCCAGGGATGGTGACACAGGATACAGAGACAGGCAGATCCTTAGCGGCTCCTTGGCTAAATCGCTTAGCAGACCTGGTGAAGCTCCAGGCCAATGACAGGCCCTGTTTCAAACAAAAGATGAGAAATAACCCCGGGGGTTGTCCTCCCACCTCCACACATATGTTTATGCATGTGCTGTTGCTGTGATCACACACCCTGAGCAAAAACAACTAAAGAGGGGAAAGAATTGATCTGACTTATACCTCCAGGCCACAAACAAACAAACAAAAACCAGCAGGACATCAATTTAAACAACCAAGCAAGAAACCCATCAAGTAACAAACAATCCATCCAACCAACCTGGAAATAGAAAAAACTTTTCTTAATGGAGGGAGTACTTCCTACCCGAGGATTTTGTCTACTTGGAATGTCTTCTTTCAACACATATCCATCACCAGTGTGGCTCTCATAAATGGTTTATTTCTTCTCTCCAAAATCTCCTTGTAAAACCTATTACTGGTGGTGCTAACGGTGTTTTTCCAGTTTACTGTCTGGCTATGCTGGTAGTGGCTTAGGGAGTTTGTTTCGCCTTTTAGCTTGCATCTGTAACAGCTCAATAAATCCTTTACTCTAAAAACATCTTAGTCTCAAAAGTCTGAGTTGACAATACAAAATAATAATAATAAAAAGAAGTATAAAGGGCTAGGCTCTGGTTCAGAAGCTGAGGGGAAGTTTTGACATCTCCAGGGGCTGTTCCTAGATAGAAACTCTTTCTTTTTGTTTCTGGTTCACAGCCCATGACTCCCTCTGAGCTGGCCTCAGAGGACCTCTAGACAGATTGTCCTGTCTTCTCTGTGTCTTATTCATAGGTGGCTGCATCTTTCTAGTTCCAAGGGCAAAGTTGTGTTCCACTCACCATATATACTTTATTTAGTTCCATCAGTTTCATGCAACATCCACCTACCCCTCCTGCGCCCTGTAAGATTATAGGATATTGGTAGACATTTATTTTGAATGAAAAGGAAGCTTATAATGATTAATCTGGATTGACAGACTGATTGGGTTAAGAGGCACTGCCCTAGTTTCCTTTTAGTGTTGCAATAGACACGATGACCAGAAGCCACTTGGGGAAGGAAAAGATTTATTTGATTTATATATTCCGAGTCACAGACCACTGAGGGAAGTCTAGGCAGGAGCTAAAGCAGAGACCGTAGCAATAGACTCCATAATGGTTTGCTTCCCGTGGCTTGCTTATTCTGCTTTCTTGTACCACCCAGGACTTCCTGCCCAGGATCTGCATCATCCCCTGTGGGCTGAGCACTTCCACATCAATCATTGGTCAAGAAAACGCCCCCACAGGCCAGTCTTCTAGAGGTGTTTTCTCAATAAAGATTCCGGTTTCCCAGATGGCTCTGGTATGTGTCAGGTGGATAAGAGAGCTGACCAACATAGTCACCCAGGAGATTAAGAAAGTACCCCTCTGGGCATGACTGTGGCCATGTTTCCAGAAACTGTTCCATCCTGGAAGTTCTTGTCTCCCTAATCAGTGTTTCCTCTTGCTGGTGGATGGGACCATGAGCAGACTGTTGAGAGGTGTTCTGACTATGGAAAAGGGGTCCTGGTTGGAGGAAATGATTCTTTGTGGGTGTACCTTGGAAGTGTATTTCTTGGCCTTGGCCCCCTCTTGTTCCTTCCCTTGAAAACCATTATACTATCTTCATTTCTACACAAGGCCTACCATGATGCTCTGACTCACAGTGGTCAAGAAACTTTGTATCCAGTTGACCACAGATGGAGCCTTCTGAAACTAAGAGTCATATAACATTATTCCTCCCTTTAATTATGTTGGGTCCTTTGTCACAGTGTCACACAGTCCTGCAGGAGGGCAGATGAAGGACTTTTGAACCCTAACAATAGTACTATAATGTCTAAGCAGCCTACCTGCTTGAAGGTTCCTAGCCAGTGGGTAGTGCTGTGGTGTGGGACAATTGTCTATATTCTGTCAATTATGTTTTAAATAAACATTGATTGGCCAGTAGCCAGGCAGGAAGTATAGGCAGGACTACCAGAAAGAAGGACAGGTGGGTCAATGAGAACAGGGGAATTCTGGGAAGGAGGAAGCCCATTCCTCCCCAGTCCTGTCACAACCATAGAAGAAGGAAGATGTGATTGCCCTGCTAAAAAAGTACCAAGCCATGTGGCTAACATAGATAAGAATAATGGGTTAATATAAGTTATAAGAGTTAATAAGAAGCCTGAGCTAATGGGCCAATCAGTTTATCGTTAATATAGACCTCTGTGTGATTTCTTTGGAGATCAACGGCTGTGGGACCTGGTGGGAAGACAGAAACCAGGCAGAACAGAAACCAGGCAGGACAGAAACCCAGTCAACAGTGCTGACAATGCCCAGTGGGTTTGCACCTCTCTGTAGACACACATGTAAGAGCGTGTGGACAGACCATGAGCTTCCAGAACCAGCAATCCCCACTCAGGTTATTGACTAGTAAAGTTATTACCATGTATTAGGGGTGTGCCTTACAGCAAGCAGCTGAGAGGCCAGATAGGTTTCTCCTATAGTGAGGTTGGGACAGACACCAGTAGGTTAACTTCTAAGTCCATATGAGCCCCCAGTTAGCTAGGATATCCCTGGCTGACTTTTCATGTGTGTATATGTGTTCATGTGTGTGTGAGTGAATATATCCATGTATGTACCCATGTTTGGAGGCTACAGGTCACCCTCAGGTGGTATTTATCACGAGCTGCTCATCTTGGTTTTTGTTTCTTTTTTCTTTTTATCTTTTTTTCTTTTTATCTTTTTTTTTTTTGGGACAGAGTCTCCCACTGACCTGAAAGCCACCAACTAGACTAGGTGACCAATAAGTCCCAGGGATCCTCCTGTCTCTTCCTCCCTAATTCTGGGATCACAAGCTTGTGCCACCATGTCCAGGTGTTTTCACAGAGATGTGAGACTTGAACCCAGGTCTTCTTGCTTACCAAAGCCCTTCATCAAGGCCCAGTCATCTCCCCAGCACCATGGTTATTTTTAACACCAACATGTTCATGTTTCTTCTAGACAGCATTTGGAGTCCTCTGGTCTATGGTGTTCTGCCACAGTGCATGAGAGTATGGGAGCTGCTGTTTGTGCCACTTTATCTTGGTAATATGGCTAGGAGGCCTAAAATAGTCGTGCCATCGTATAGACAAGGAAACTGAGGTTTATGCGGTTAGCGCTTGCTATTTTGCACATTGGAAAATATTGGCTGTGTGCCTGCTCTGATACTGTCTAGGATGCATTAGTGTGTGCACGGGTGTGCCTGTTTTTCCTGTGTTGTCAACGATGGCATGGCATGTGCCTGCCAGGACGTGTTAATGTGCATACTCATTTGTCCTATGCGGTCTGTGATAGCATGTGCCCACCACGGCGGGGTTAATGATGAATCCACTGCTTTACTTGTTGGTTTGATTAAACACTGTGCAAAGCAACTTCAGGAAGGAAGAGTTGATTTTGGTTCACAGTTTGAAGGTTCGGTCCATCCCAGCGGAGAAGGGATGGGGGGAAGGAATGTGACCAATTGGTCACACTAGGTCTACGTCAGGACGCAGAGAGACAAATGCTGGCATTTATATCACTTTTTTTTTTCTTTTTATCCGGCCCAGGTCTCTAACCCATGGAACAATGTTATCCAAATTTAAGAGAGGTCCTTCCTCCTCAATTTATCAATTCTAGAAACTCTTCCATTGGGCCTGTGCAGAGACTCATCACCTAGATGACAGTGTATCCCATGACATTGACTCAGTACTAACCACCAGTGACAGGACTTAGTTTGGGAAGACCTGTATAGTGAATGAACACCATGGGTTGCACGTACTGTGTGTCCAGGTGTCACACCATACTGCGTGTCCATGGGTTGGCAATTTTTGACACCCTGCAGGCCTGAGCACTGGAAAGCTGGTCCCTCCTTCATGCCCAACCATGAGAGTACAAATGTCGGCTGTGTTCCCTACAGCTTCTGAGGAACGATGGGAACTGCTTTGATGCCGCCTCTGGGAGTGGAGACTCCTTTACTAATTCAGGATGGAGGGAGCGTGCTCTTGTTAAATCAAGGAAGCTCTGAGCCTGAGGTGTTTTTCTCTCTTCAAGGGGATTTGAGTTTTAAAAATGAGGTGGTACCTTTTGGAGTGCTGGAGATACCAGGAGAGAAGTTTTCTGTCCCGAGTTTCTCTCTGCCAGAGCAAAGATAGCTGATATTTTTCTGAGTCACCAAGTATTGGAGGCTCATGAGTTTAGACAGGATAACACATGGAACTGGACTATTTTCTGATGATCATAAGTGGGAAACAGCTGTTCTTCCTAGCTTCGGAGATGCACACACACACACACACACAAGTTATCAAAATGCTATTAGAAAAAAAATCAAATATTGTACACAACTTTCCTAAAAGGAGACACACAAAAAAGAGAGCCAGGATCACAGTCATGCTTCTACTCACAAAATAGACCTGCTTGTATGTCCTGGATCTGCAAAGCACATTTGTGCAGGTGTACTTGGGATCTGCTGTGACATTGACCTTCTCCAGGTTTCGCTCCTCTCTGACCACAGCTAAGGAAACGCCAGCCTTTGGAATAGCCTCAGCAGCAGGACTGCATCCTTTTTGGTTGTTTTTCCCAAGACTCTTTCCTTCTGTTCTCCAGAAGCCATTTTAAGAATGAATAATACCCAGCCAATTGCCTTCTGAAGTATTAATAGTGAAGGACTTAACACTGTCTTTTTAGTCTTTGTTTTCTGTCAGTTTAAATACGGAAAGAGGTCTTCTGGGGCTGTATTAGTCAGCTCTCTGTTACTATAACAAATGCCTTGAGGTTTTCTACTTTTTGGAGACGCCAGCCCATTGGCAAGAGGCTCCATTGCTTTGATATCTGATAGATAAGCTAGGTGGATACAAGAGAAGGAGACAAAACCACTCACACCATCAGCCAGGAAGTAAAGAAAGGGCCTGGGGTCCCACAGTCCCACCTGAAGGCATGTCCTAAGTGGTGTAAAGACTTACCATTGCTGGGCAATGGTGGCGCATGCCTTTAATCCCAGCACTTGGGAGGCAGAGGCAGGTGGATCTCTGTGAGTTCAAGACCAACGTTGTCTACAAGAACTAGTTCCAGGACAGGCTCCAAAGCTACAGAGAAACCCTGTCTCGAAAAACCAAGAAAAAGAAAGGAAGGAAGGAAGGAAGGAAGGAAGGAAGGAAGGAAGGAAGGAAGCAAAAGATTTACCATTAAGGTCTGCCCCTTAAAAGATCCATTTGCCAGGCTGGAG
Organism: Alexandromys fortis; assembly: GCF_014885135.2. Taxonomy (NCBI): domain Eukaryota; kingdom Metazoa; phylum Chordata; class Mammalia; order Rodentia; family Cricetidae; genus Alexandromys; species Alexandromys fortis. The sequence continues at coordinate 3,735,337 of NW_026068043.1, forward strand.
AGATGGCTCAGTTAAGAGCTTGACTTCTCTTCCAGAGGTCCTGAGTTCAATTTTTAGCAACCACGCGGTGGATGACAATCATCAATAATGAGATCTGGCGCCCACTTCTGGTGAGCAGGCATGCCTGCATGCAGAACACTGTATACATAATAAATAAATCTTAAAAACAAAAGATCCATAGCCTCCCTATGGTGACAACCCAGTACTGAAGACTTTGCTTGTCAGGATTTCTTTCTGTTGCTTCCATTTTTGTTGTTTGAGAATTTCATTCACAGTTTGATCCTTGAGACAGGGTCTCATTATGTAATATCCAGGTTAGCCTTGAATTCTTGGTCTTTCTGACACACTGTCCCAAGGCTTGGGATTGAAGGCATGTGCTGCCACACCTTGGGAGACCCATTTTTTTTTTTTAAAAAAAGCATTTGTATATGTATATGATTTTGGGGCTGACCACTTGGTATTGGGTAACCAATTCGGGGACCTCATCCCTAGAGGAGACTTTGACTATGGGTGTGGCTCTGTGAGATGTTTCTCCTTTCACTTGAGTGTGTCTATTGGCATTGTCCTTGTTCAGGTCTTGTTTAGGAAGCCATATTGCTGAGGAGTCATGGGTGGAGCATCCCTGCCATTTCCAGGAGACACAATCTCACAGCAGATTTACTGGTCCTAACAGTTTTTCTGCCTCCTCTTCCACAAGGTTTCCAGAGCTTTAGGTGTCAGAGTTGTGTCCATTGGGGATGGTCACCCCACAATCAGTTGTTTTCAGGGTTTCTAACCAGTTGTAGCCTTCTGTAATAGTCTCAGTCTGTTGCAAAGAGAAGTTTGTTTGATGGTGAATGAGAGCTCCAATTACCTGTGTGCCTGAGAAGGATTATTTAGGATGCAGGTAGGAAGTGGTTTAGCAAAGTGTCTTCTGCCCTGAGGTCCATGAGCGCACTAGCCATGGGGAACTGGCTAGGTTTCCAGTACCGGGTATGATTTCCCTCCTGCTGAATGAGTCTTAAGTTCCATTAGACAAACATTGCTTACAGACAGATAGGAGACCCAACTCTTAGCATCTGTACCTTTGCCCGCCAGTTACCCAAGCCATAGCAAATGTGAATAGAGTTTCAATTGGGCACGATGGCTTCGTCCTAGAGATCTGATGGACAGTCTGTCGTGGACAGTACAGTGCTGTGCACTTGAAAAGCTAAGGAGAAGGCAGAGTTCATGTGCAGTGTCCCGAGGACAATAAAAGGAAATGAAAATGCATGACGAAAAGTTGAGACGAACTAAAGAGTACACACAGGCACAAAAAGAATGTCGCTGTCTATTCCATTAACCTCCTCTGAATGGCTTCTCTGCTTTTAACCCCGAGGAGGAGGCAGAGAAAACCGACCTTGACAATGACTTTGAAAAAATCATTTAAGTAGATACAGGAGCAGGATAGTAAACCAAGAAAGCTTGTTATATAAACGCCAAGGTTTGTGTTTTGGATGAGAGTTGTAGCCGCGGTGAGATGGCTCCGTGGGTAAATGTGCTTGTTCCCAAGTCTGATAACCAGAACTTCATCCCTGGGACTCACATGGTGGTGGGAGAGAGCGGATTCCTTCATTTTGTCCTCCACCTCCACATACACACCTTAGAAGTGTACACACACACACACACACACACACACACACACACTTGCACTCAGTGAATAAAATGTTTACACCAGGCATGGTAGTATACTCCTTTAACCCCACTCCTTGGGAGGCAGAGACAGGTGGATATCTGTGACTTAGAGGCCAGTCTGGTCTACAGAGTGAGTTCCAGGATAGCTAGGGCTGTTACAAGAGAAACCCTGTCTCAGAAAACAAACAAAATAAAATAAAAGAGTTCTGTACTTTTATACAAACAAAAGAATTCCGTAATTTTATTTTGTGTGTGTGCAGTTGTGTGTGTTTGTGCATGTGTGTGTGTTTGTGCGTGTGTGTTTGTGCATGTGTGTGTGTGCACGCGCCCATGCATGTGAAGACCAGAGGATAACCATGAGTATTTTTCAGCTGCTGTTAACCTTGTTTTTTGAGCCAGGGTCTCTCACTGACCTGGAACTTGCTGGTTCAGCTCGGCTGGCTGTCTAGTGATCCCCAAAGATCCTCCTCTCTTCCACCGCCTATGCAGTTCTGGTATTACAGGCCCGTGTCACTGTGCCCAGCTTTTTTTTTTTTTTATGTGGGTTATGGGGCTCAGTTCAGACTCTTATGCTTCCACAGAAAGTACTTTACCAAGTAAGTTGTCCCCTCAACCCCGAGTTTTACAGTTTTAAATGCTCACGTAGGAATCCTGCACACCCAATTCAGAGCCTGAAAGATATGAACTTGCTGCTCTTGCAGGGAGCCTGGGTTCATTCTCCAGCAGCCACTTTGGCTGTGTCGAAACCACCTGTTATCACTCTGGTCCCAGGTACAATGCGCTCCTCTTGTCTCTGCAGGTACTGCACCCACGTGCACATTCGCCAAGATAGACGCACCAACAGGTTTAAATACACTTTAGAAAACCTTTTCTTCATTGTCCTCGGCACTGTCAATCTGACTTTTGCTCCTGAACCTTGCTAATATGGTACCCTAGAAGGTCGGTGTCGTGCCACTTGGTGGGGAGTCAGAAAAGACCTTCTACTGGGCCTTACTGCAGCATCCCTTTCAGGAGAGTAGCAAACCTCTGATGCAATTGATGAGGGCTGGAGAGGAAGCTCAGCAGCTGAGAGCCCATGGCGCTCTTCTAGAGGACCTGAGATCCATTTCCAGCATCCATATCGAGTGTCTCCCAGCTGTCTGTAACTCCAGTTCCATCGCATCTAACAACATCCTCTGGCTTTTGCGTGTGCACACACAAACACACGCAAATCAAAAATGGATACCATTCAGATCCTAGGCAGGACACTCAGTTGTTACAGGAATAGTGATTGCCATGCGTGTTATTAATAGACTAAAGCCCTTACACATATGCTCGCTCCAGTGGTTTGGACCTTCTGGACTTCCTCATGCCATTTCATCGCTTTCTTTTCATTTTGCTTAGAAATTATTTGCAAGAGAAATTAGCCAATCCATTTTGAAAGAGGGAATCCCTTGGTCAGGGTTAATCATCTGGTGTGTGGATGAGAACTACTTGAAGCAAGTCTCTTGGCGGGAAGGTGGCATGGTCAGGCACAAAGGCCAAGTGCCGGGTTCTGAATGTGGTGGTGAGTGTTGGTAATCCACCAGAGGCAGGAGAATTGTGAGCTGGAGGACAGCCTGGGCTACACTGTGAGAGTCTCCCAAAGAGGGGTATGTGTCCGAGGAGGCAGCTCGTGGGTACAGTGCTCGCCACACAAGCTTCAGGAACTGAGTTTGACTTCTGAGAACCCGTGTAAAAGCCAGCCACTATGGCATGTGTCTGTAATCCTCTCACTCCTACAGTAAGAAAAGCGGGGCGCGGGGATGGGGAGCAGAGCCAGAAGAACTCCTGGGAGCTCCTGGACTAGATAGCTTGTGTATACAGTGGCCAACGGCAGAAGACTCTGTCTCCAACAAGGTCAGAGGAGGAGACCGACATCTGAGGTTAGAAGATTTTGACTCATGCACTGTGGCTTGCACACCCCCTCCCCACAAACAACAACGTGTGTGTGTGTGTGTGTGTGTGTGTGTGTGTGTGTGTGTATAAAACCCTCAAACAAGGGACTGAAAAGATGTATCAGGAGTTTTAGGGGGAGCATTATTCTTGAAGAGGACCCAACTTTGGTTTCTTGTACCCATGTTGGACAGCTTACAACCACCTGTAACTCAGCTCCAGGTGATCCAATGCCATCTTCTGGCCTCTGCAGGCACCTGCATTCATATGTAAATACCCACACAGAGACATAAACATAGACAAAATTAAAAATAAAATAAAATCTTTAAAAATAAAATAAAATCTTTTTTTTTTAAAAAAAGAACCCAGTTGAATTTAATATACTTCTGACTTATGCCAGGAAGATGTCAGATCCTGCCTCTAATGTTTAATGTAGTGATTTTACATACTTAGTGTCTTTATTTATTCATGATTGTTTCTTTATTTCTTTATGGTAAGCAATTCCGCTGTTCTGTGTTGTTGGGAAATCACCGTCGTTGTTTCTTGGTGACTCACAGTGACTGGAGTCCCAGCTAACGCAGCTATTCTGTTTGATAAAGACCCACATTCCATGGAGGACTTGACCCCGAAGATTTCACAGTAGCCCTTGAAATCGCTCTTTCCAGAACTCTGACAACACAAGGAAGCATTTCTCTCTGCGGTATCCCAGTAGCAACTAACTCCCCGCGGGCAGCAGTGAGGCAAGCATCTTAAAAACAACCGTGCTAAACTTATCCCAGGACTGGGAACCATAGTCGGCTTTTATTTCTCCCCCCGGGATTCAAGGTGCACATGCCTGTGTTTGCGTCTACTAATCTGCCTCTCAGGAAGGGACACAGTGTTTCCCCCTCTAGTTTCTCAACTCCTCCCTCACCCCAATTAGCATATCTCATTGCTTTGGATGAAAACACACATTTCTGATCTTTAATTAGCCCTGTTATTGATATTTGAAAGCATTTCAATTCAGAAGATCGGGGAGCCTTCATTCGTTCAGTGATTCATTGGTTCTTTGACCCACTTTTTTTTTTCTTTGACCCACTTTTAAGAGTTTGTGGTGTACATGTTTGTGGACATGCTTGTGCATGTGTTTGTGTGTGGAATGGCCATGTATGTGCATAGAAGCTAGAAGTAGCATGGGGTCTCTTCCTCTTGCTCTATATTATTATTATTATTATTATTATTATTATTATTATTATTATTTTGGAGACAGGATCTGTAATTGAGACTGGAGCATGCTTTTGGCCTAGACGAGCTTGGCAGTGAGCCTAGGCATCCTCTTGCCTCTGCCACACCAGTGCCAGGATTACAGGTGGGCCCCACTGTGCCCGGGTTTTACATGAGTGCAGGCAATTAACTTGGGTACTCATGCCTGGTCTGCAGGTACTTTAGAAACTGAGCTGTCTCACCAGTCCCACATGGTTTGGGGGGGGGCAACCTCACGTGTCTCCAAGCCGGCCTTGAACCTGATACAGTCACACTATGTAGTCAATCGTGATTTTGAACTTCTGATTTTCCTGCCTCTGCTTCTTTTACGCATGTATGTATGTATGTATGTATATATGTATGTATGTATTCATTCATTCATTCATTTACTTACTTTGTGGTGCTAGTGGTCAAACCCAAGACCTTGTACATGTCAGGGCTATCAGCTTCTTCATTGCTGTGGTAAAGGGTTTGTGTTGGTTCATGGTTTCAGAGGATACCATAGTGGGGAAGGCAGTACAAACCTCTATAGAGCAGGAAGCAAAGAGGCATACCCAGGGCTGCGATATAACCCTTAAGGGTCTCTTCTAGCATCCTACACACTCCAAAAAATCCCTGCTTCCCCAGAGTTCCAATGCCTTCCCCAAAGAGGTCCACCAGCTGAGAACTCAGTGGTTTAAGACATGATCCTATGGAGGACAATGCAGACCTAAGCCATAGCACCAAGAAGAGCCCAATCACTGTGTCTGGCAGATTTCTGTGCCTGTGACTAAATACCTGAAGCAAACAACTTAGAAAAACAGGAAGATTTATTTCAGCTAGAGATTTCAGTGTCTAGTCACTTACAATATGTCTGAGTCTGTAGCAAGGAAGAAGATGGTAGATAGAAGGTGGTTAAGCTGCTCATGGAAGCCAGGAAGAAGAGGAGGGAAAGGAGAGAGACACAGAAAGAAACACACGGAGAATGTGAAATAAGTAGAGACACAGAGAGAACGAGAGTGGGAGAGATAATTATAATGAGAACGAGAAACAAAGATTAAGAGGATGAGAGGCAGAGGCAAGAGAATGAGAAATAGAGATACAGACAGACAGCAGACACTAGAGACAGAGTGTGACCTACAGAGACACTCTCAGCCACCCATTTCCTCAAACTAGGCTCCGCCTTCCCAGTGCCCCCTTAGGGTGAATCAATTACTACATCCATCCGTGGATGAGGTTGGAACTGTTAGTATCCAGTCACTTCCCCCAAAGTTCCACTTCTCATCCCTGCTGCCACCGGGACCAAATCTTCACCAATTGACCTTTGAGGGACCCTCCTAAAGCATACAAAAACAACCACTGAACACCATTTGAGGTAATTCTATTGAGTAACTTTTGAGTCATCACAAGCACCAGTGTGGACTGTTCTGTGTGTTCGTGTGTGAAGCCAAGCAGGAAGGGAAGGAGGGATGGAGAGGTGGCGTCGGGATCAATCAGGGGACTAAAGGCTCAGGGGAAATGAGGACTTGCTTGATAAAGCTTATATCGCTTAATTGGGATTCTTTATAAGTCTTCTATAAATGTTTGGCAACATCTAAGGGATGGAAAAGCCACTGAAGATGGAATGCTACCTCCAGTCCTGTTAGGACATTCACTGAGGGCGTCATTGTGGGGCAGCATCGGGTTCAGTCTGTGGGGAGCTGTACTACTTCCTGACTTTTACCATCGTTGTAAGAAACTGCCTGACAAAAGCCACTTAAGGAAGGAAAGGTTTACCTCACCCACTGTTGAGAGACAGCTGGTCCCCTGGCATCCATCGCAGAAGAGGCACAGAGAGATGGATACTGGTGTTCAGTTCACTTTCTCCCTTTTATTTGGTACAGGATCCCGGTTATGGGATGGAGGTGCCTAAATTTAGGGTGGTTCTTCCCTCCTTGGTAATTTCTCTCTGAAAACCCCCTTACAGACTTGGCCAGAGGTGTCTGTTCTAGGTGATTTGAAGTCTAGTCAAACCGACAGTGAAAACTGGCCTACACAATTAACAAGATTAAAAAAATCATAGGCTAGAGAGATAACTCAGTACTTAAGAGCACTTGCTGCTCTTTTAGAGGACCCAGGTTCAAATCCCAGAACCCGTGTGATACCTCACAACCATCTGTCATTCCACTTCCAGGGAGATGCAATGTTCCTCTGACCTCCAAAGGCACTGAGCGTGCCCATGGTGTGCAGATACGCAAGCAAGCACTCACACATACATGCAAAATCAAAATAAATGCAACTCTTCTAATGGTCTGTGTCTCTGCACTAAGGGTGTCTTCACAGCCTGAAGTGCTTGTATTTCTGTTCCTTACCCCCATGTTTCGGTTGGGACACCATCTGCTACGTGAGGCCCGGTTGCTAGTTTTACCTGCAAATCCGGTATTTCACTTACAAACCGCTGGGAGAAAAATCAAAAGGATAGGCTTGGGATGGCGTTAGATGAGATATACCTATGGGCACAGCTCTAGATGGAGTTATGGATCATAAAATTAAATGTCTGAATCCCTAACTCGGTCATGTATCTTCTATTGAATGTAATCCGATTTTAAGGCTTGTAATTTCTCTTGTTCCTTCGGGTTCTTCCCCTTCACAGTCTCGCTTGTAGGATTAGGAGTGAATATTAATATAAATTTTCTTATACTAGCCAATTTATGCATTCGTTCTTCCTGAGGGTTATTCTACAGAAATTGTAGAACAGATCCAGCTGCAGGCTTAAGTGCTGTAATTTTTTATCTAGGGATGATCCATGGCTAGAATCCAGTTTTCTATCCCGGAGGGCAGGGTGGCAGAGTGTAACTAGAACATTCTCTAGAGTGTAATATCATTAGCAGGTATGTGTTGTGGAATATTATTTTAACGGTGTAAAGATGTGTTACATTTGTTTATGCTACATTTGTTTGCTGATGTAAGGATGTGTGTTTAATTATGTAAACATGTGCTGCATTTGTTTTACCTTGCCTGCTTAAGGGCACCTGATTGGTCTGATAAAAAAAAAAGCTGAATGGCCAATAGCTAGGTAGAAAAGGGATAGGCGGGGCTGCTGGGCAGAGAAAATAAATAGGAGAGGAGAAAGAGAGAAGAAGACAGGAGAGGAAGAAAAAGGAGAGAGACACACCTGGGGCCAGAAGCCAGGCAGTCATCAGCCAGCCAAAGACAGCATGAAAGTTAAGAGAGAGAGAGAGAGAGAGAGAGAGAGAGAGAGAGAGAGAGAGAGNAGAGAGAGAGAGAAATCCTTGATGCAAAAGGTAGATGATAAAGAAAAGCAGGTTATGTTTTAAGAGCTAGCACGAAATAAGCCTAAGCTAGCTGGGCATTCTTAACTAAGAAGCCTCTGTGTCATGATTTGGGAGCTAATTGGTGGCTAAAAAAAAGGCTTGGGTCAAGTATGTTGGGGGGTATTTTATTTTACGTTTGTCTTGGGATAGTGTCTCATGTAGCCCAGGCTGCCCTGGAACTTACTGTATAGACAAGGATGGCCTTGAACTCCTGATCCAGCTAGTGCAAAAATTGCTGGAGATGGAACTTGGCAAGCACTCCACCAACTGAGCAGCGAGCGGCTCTAGAACCCTCATTTGCAGGTTTCTTCAATCTGGGTCTGCGTTCTATTCTGCTTTGTCTCTAGTGTCTATGTGGAAACATAAAGTCCGTGAACCCGTCTCCTCTCTGCCTGGGCACTTGGTGGATAGCAAACAGCACCAAGGAGCAAAGGAAAGGCCCCCTTGGATGCTGGCCTCACTGTTTCCAGGGCTGATAGTTGAAAAACAATACTGTTTGTCAAGCTGGTAGCCTGGTGTCTCAAGGAGTGAAAAGGTTTCTATTTATAACTAGAATGTTCAGGAGATTAACTAAGAGTTCATCAACTGATGGCCTGGAAGTGTTTCTTCTCTTATTTTTTTCTTAATGGGCAGCCCTGGGAACGCATGCATGCTAGACATGTGCTTTACCACTAAGTGACACCCCAGCCCCTCACTGGGGGATTCTAGGCAGGGGCTCTACCACTGAGCCACACCCCAGCCCCTCACTGGGGATTCTAGGCAGGCGCTTTACCACTAAGCTGTATCCCCAGCCTCCTTCTGGCCTTTTGTTTTGGCAAGGGATCCCACTAAGTTGCCCAAGCTGGCCTTGAACTCAGTCTATGGCCCGAGATGCCCCTGCACCAGCCTCCCGAGCTGCTGAGACTGTAGACCTGCACTGCAAGACCCAGCTGTTTTGACACTTTAAAAAATTGTAGAATTTGTAGAAAACCACTGAAAATTTAAGCAAGGGAATATCAAAATTTGTCTCCATTAAGAAATAAACCATGGTAAAATACCCACAACGAAATGTAGCATCTTCCCTGTTTCTGAGCATGCAGGTTGGGAGGGCTGAGGGTATTCGCTGCTGTGAAGACATCTCCAGACACTTTCTGTCTGAGAAGAGGAAATTCTGCCAAGTCACAGCACCTTTGTCCTTTGTCCTCCCAGAACCAGACAACCACCCTTCTACCTTCTGCCTCTACACATTTGACTACTCTTGGTATTTCCAATAAAACCCCAGTGTTTGTCCTCATGGGACTGGTTTCTTTCTTCAACTTAGAATAATGTCCTTGAGGTTCATTCTTGTTTTCATGAGTCAGGATTCCCTTCCCTTTTGTAGAGCTGAATAAAACTGAATCATATCGATGTATCACTTTTTGCCTGTCCATCTGTGTGTCACCTCTATCTCTTGGTTAAACAGCTCTACTATGATCATGAGTGTGTAGAAACATGTCCAAGTTTGAGCTGTAAATTTTATTTGGACATATACCAAGATGTGTAGTTGCTGGGTCATGTGGTCTTTTTTGTTTTGTCTGGAATATAATCGTATTTGCCCCAGAAGCTGTACTATTTCACATTCCCCTCATAAGTGCACAAGACAAACATCCTACATCTCTACATCCTCACTATAGTAATTTATTCTGTGTGTGTATGTACATGTGTGTGTGTGCATATGTGTGTGTGTGTGTTTATGTGTGTAGCACAGAGGACAAACTTGGGTGGTTTTCTTATTTTTTTGAGGCAATGTCTCTTACTGATCCCAAAGCTCATTATTTGGCTAGACTGAATGGGTGTGGGTCCCAGGGGAGTTTGTGCATGGGGACAAGTGTCTGGAAGGCCCAGTAACCGGGTGGCAAGTCAGAAAAGAGATTCCCAGTTATGAAGACCTGCCTTTTAGGAATGGTGCTGTTCTTGTCCCCGTGACTCCACTCCCCAAGTTTTCAAGGATCCTTACAAAGGAAGAAGGCAGCCAGGAATGGCGGTTTAGATGGCTTCCAGGGTCTGTGGTCTCACCTGGGGTTCGGAGACTTCATCTCCATATCCAGACCAGCTGGCCGCTTCCATTTGCATCCCCCTGAGTCACCTCTTACAGCACACACAACCTCCATGCCTGAGATGGAGTGGGGAGAGAAAGGGGGAAGAGGAGAGAGAGGGGAGGGAAGAAAAAAGGGAGAAAGGGGTTAAGAAAGAGGGGAGAGAGAGGAAGAGGAAAGAGAGAGAAAGAGGGGGAGGAGGAGAAAGAGAGAAGGAAGGAGGAAAGAGGGAAGAGAGGACTCATTATTTTCCCATCTGGGACCCCATTCGGTACCCACATTCGGTGAAGTTCCAACCTCCTCAGGTCACTGACATATACATACTTCTCTGAGGACGCCCTCATAGGCACACTCAGAAGTTATGAGTCATCAGCCCATCAAGCATCTTTTAATCCTGTCAGGTAGACGCCCCATATATTCACCACACTTCCAAGTATAGAATATTATGATGATAAAGCTTGCATCAAGGAGCTTGTGACAAAGGGTAGAGGGAGACTGAGGATACACTTGGGGGGTCTTGTCACTGTAAATTGTGTGAGGTATGGAACTTGGTTACAGTTGCCAAAAGTCTAGCCAAATGTGATTTTTTTTCTCTCTCTCTTTTTTTTTAGAGATAGTGTTTCAATTTTCCTGCCTCAGCGTCCGAAGTACTAGGATCACAGGCATACATCACTACATCCAGTTAGTATGTAGCAAGAATGGTCTGGAACTCTCAATCCTCCTGCCTCAGCCTCCCACGTGCTAGGATTACAAGTGTGTGCAGCCACATCCTCCTGAACCTGTGGTTTTTTTTTTTTTTATCACCCAACACCACCAAAGTATAATCACCCATTCACATAGCTCATATTGTCACCAATGTAAAGGAAGACAGAAACATCACAGCTCTTCCTCCTGCTGGGACACTGATGAAATATTCCTAAAACTGTCACAGGACACATGTCCTGGGTCATACCTCTGAGTGCTCGATGGTATCATCTTAGTTGATGTGATCTCACATTCTGTGTGCCTTTTCTGGATTGGCTAGCAAATAACAGAACACCTACCATTGTGTCGATCAGTGAGGGCCTTTTTTATTCACTTCACAGGGACTCTAGAGGACCCAGATCCATTGGTCATAGGTCAACTCAGATGGGTGACTCTTTCCAGTTGGTTGTATCTCTTCCCTATGGCTGAACCAAACATCATGTCGTCTGTACCAGCATCCCAAAGCAACACAGAGAGAAAAGCGATGTTTATTACCTGGCATAATGTGTGTGTGTGTGCATGTCATGGTTGGCTTGGATGTCATTTCTCTGTTGCTATCCACTTTGTATTCTGAAGCAGAGTTTTTCACTGTTCCAGACACCAAGGACAGAAACAATGTAACAGTAACAATCCACCAAAGTCCAAATGGGTGAAACACAATGAGTTATTGGACTAACCAACAAGGGTGTGGGTGGAGGTAATTTACAGGACCATAGGTGACCCAAAGGCAGTTGCATCATGGGAAAGCCCATTCGATATGGTCGATGACACACAAAAGCCACATCCCTAGAACTCACTACCCAATTTTCAGTCATTTCTAGCAAAGAGTCTCTCTTCCCTAGCAATTGCTGCTGCTTTGTATAAGCTCAGCGAGGCACCTTGTGCATACTGTAAGTTTCTGCTTTCTGAGACTTGTAAGGTTTGTGTATTTCCTGAGCCTTCTAGGAAGACTTCCCTCCAGGAGAGATTGCTACACAAAGGTGTGTGTTGTGTTTTGAATGAAGTGTCCCTCATCAAGGTCACATGTTTGAACAATTTGGTCCCCAGTGGGGAGTGCTGCTTTGGGAAGTTGTAGAGCCTTTGAGCCTAGCTGTCTGTCTGTCTGTCCACAATGGTGGGGTTTCTACCTACATTGACACTCCTATAGACGGAGTGGCTCCTGCAACCATGATCCCCCCTCACCCCCCTGGATAGACTGTACCCTCTGAGACTGGGAGCCAAGGCAAACCCTTTCTCTCCTACCTTGATTCTACCATAGCAGCGAGAAAAGTATGTGTTCAATACAATTGATCGTCTCTAATGTGTTTGACCTGCAGTTGGCAGAACCTGGGCACACAGAACTCGTGCGTGGGTAGGTCGCCCTAGCTGTACCTACCCACTCATCATCTCTTGTGTGTATGGGGCAGAAGTCTAGGAAGTGTATCTGTATTGTTTGTGGCTAAATTTCTAGGTCTGGGGTGTAGAAAGAGCACACATTGTTTGAAGATATGAACGAGCCTTGTATTTTCTGTTGTGTTCGCTGCATCCTTGTCTCTCTTTCCAGACCCCTTGTTGTGATGTTCTCCTCAGTGGTGCTCACTGAATGCTGTGGGGACTTGGCAGGTGAGGGCACTCCATAGAGAGAGTTGTGAAAACTCAGTGTGGCAGAGAATCACAAATATTTTCCTTTTAGATGTGTGTGCATGGGGATGGGGTGGGGTTGTTCCATTGTATGCTCATGCCCATGAAGGTCAGAAGAGAGTCATTGACTCTCTGGAGCTACAGTGATAGGCAGATGTGAGCTACCTGTGGATGTTGGCTGACGAATTTAGCTCCTCTGCAAGAGCAGCTAATACTCTTAACCAGTAAGCCATCTCTCCAGCCCCACAAGTACTTTTCCATTTGTTGCACTCTTTATTTCTGCTTTTTGTTTTTATTTGCTTGTTTGCTTTTATTTTTCGAGACAGGGTTTTTACGGGTAGTCCTGGCTGTCCTGGAACTTGCTCTGTAAACCAGGTTAGCCTTGAACTCACAGAGATCTGCCAGCCTCTGCCTCCTGAGTGCTGGGATTAAAGGTGTGTGCCCTAACCACCTGGCATTTTTTGGTTCTTTCTCACCATGTGTGGCTCTTTTATTCTGAGCCATATTGACCTCTCAATTCTCATAATAAAAATCATCATAAAAATTATTCTCAGGAGCCTGCTTTTTTTTTTTTTTTTTTTTTAAACCAGTTAAGTGGTACAGATATATCTCAGATCCCGTCTGGACTGTAAATACCAGGCCGTCATGGCTGCATCTTCCTGGGTGCCTTTACTCTCTAGAGATTTATTTGAGTGATTACAAAGACACTGTTTTAGGGTGGATTGAAAAAAAAAAGCAAAGGAAAAAGACACAACCGGGGAAGGGCAGTTTCCCTTGTATGGCAGCCAGCTACCCTACCCAATGAAGACACTTAGCAGACAATGCTCTGGCCCCTTGTTAGGAAAGAATGATTACCAAGGAGAAAAGCAGCTTTGGGGAGAAACAGAAATCTTCTGTGTTTCAGGTTGAATTCCTGTAAAGGGGACTTTTAACCTAACAAAACAGTGAGCCATTGCTTAATAGGAGCTAACTAGGGAAGAGGACGAACTGGCCTGGGAAAAAATGTATATTAGAATTCGAGTAGAGTTTTGCATAGGAATGCAGTTTGCATAACAATAAAGGTATCTAGTTCCAGCTGTCACTGTCCTGGGAGCTAGGCCAGAAGAGTCACACTGTGATTACCCAGCCCCTCAGAAACCCAGCTTTAAAAGGAAATTAAATGTGAAGGGTTGAGTTCTATAGTTGTTAGTCTTGGGAAGGGATGAGAGGGGACATTTCTGTGGCGTGGCCTGCAGTGCCTGGGAAATGCGTGAGGACAGCATTGGGTTTTCTACTTGGAGAAGAAGTGTCCCCCTAATGGATTTTGAGAAAAAGATTATTTAGTATCAGGTCCCCACTGGCCTGATGGGAAGGGAGGGAGGTGGGGCTTTGCATTCATAAGATGAGTGTTGTTGCCTTTTGGAAGTCTGAAGTATTTATTGCAATGCCTATTTTTTGTCTGTAATCTATTGCTCTGCAGACAATGGAATGGAAGAGCTGTAATAGTTAATTATTCCTGGAGAAGAGAAAATTGGGTGTGCGTGTGTGTAGCCATGACACCAGCTGCTTTCAATTTGTTTGAACTAAGCAGCATAAACAGAACACCTAGAAACTTGAGTTCGATGAGGAATGTGTGTATTAGGTGTGGATAGGTGTGTGTAGGCATTATGGGTCAATAGATGTGTATAGATCATGGGTAGATGCACATAAAGATGTATATGTATATATGAATATATATTTATGTATTGCAAATAAGTATGATTATATACACATGTGTGTGAATGGATAGATAGGTATATTCATGTATGGATAGAAGATAAATGGATAGATGAGTGTATCTATGCATGTATATACAGTTATATAGGTGGATGGATGAACAGTAGATTATGTATATATGTATAGATGTATGCATATAGGTGATAAGTGGACGTATGAATGTATGTGTTCATGTGAGGATGGGTGCACACATGTATGATATGCATATATGTATGTATACATGCCTGAATGCATAAATAGATCAATGAATGGATAAATATAGATAGATAGATAGATAGATAGATAGATAGATAGATAGATAGACGAATAAATATATGTATGGATCAATGTATGTATATGTCTTCAAGTATAGATGGATAGAAGAATGGATGATGGATTAATGGATGGATGGATGGATGGATGATTGAAGGATGGATGGGTGGATTGAAGAATGGAAGGGTAGATGGATGGGTGGGTGGATTGATGGAGAACAGAGTTATCCAGAGTTCGATCCCTCAACGAAGACAGAAAGGGTCAAGGGTTCCTGTGTTAGTGGAGACTTTTTTTTTCCTTTTGAGCTCACTGAGTCTGATTAGTGCTACCTGTTAGAATGGTGGCCGATTTTGTTGGCTTGGTCTTGCATAGGTCTGTTTCTGAATAGAGACATTCTAAGTACACTCACTCACTGTGGCTCTTTGGGGCTTGAAATTGGCGTTGCTTGTT
>NW_026068043.1:3751754-3768867 GCF_014885135.2 Alexandromys fortis
GGGAGGGATTTGATGGAGGCATTTGTCCAGTCCATTTAGGACTAAGTGTTCCAAGGTTTCTCACTCTCTGCACATTCTCTGGCTGGATCTCTGTGTTTATTCCCATCTGACACAGGAGGAAGCTTCTCTGATGATGCCTAAGGCACTGACTTATGAGTGTAGCAGAACATCGTCAGGAGTCATCTTACTTGTTATGGTCGTTAAGCAGAAACATAGTACTTGGTTTTCTTCTAGGTCCCTAGCCCATCTGGTCTCAGGCTCTTGGACATCTGAACAGTGTTGAGGATGGGTTCCATCTCACAGAGTGGGCCTTAGAGCCAATCAGATATTGGATGGTTAATCCCACAAGCTTGGCGCCACTGTTACACTCATGTGTCATGTGGGTGGGTCGTCCTTGTGGATAGAAGAGTGTGTAGCTGGATTATGTTCACCTTTCTCCATTGCTAGCATGCAGAGTGCCTTCCAAAACTGTGAACTGCATGGGGTGGAGTCTCCAGATAGGCATCATCTTAACTTCTGTGTTCAATGAGTTGCTTAGGTGTTATCTTCAGCAAGAGGGCCTTACCATAAACTTGTAGAGAGCCACCAACAGCCTTGGCAATACACTAGGTTGTTGGGGGGATCCCATGGACCCCTTTGGCCAACAACTCATCAGATGTTAACACAATCCTGGTACTAGAAGCTTTATTTGATGACAAGCAATGTTTGGTTTGGGTCCCATCTCCACCATTATTCGGTGATTTCACTTATATCAGCTTCATGTATGTATATATTTTAGGAAGCTTCTACTGTGTTAGGGGAAAACTGGCATTTCAATATGGGCTTCTCAGCATGATTGTGTTCTGGAGGTCACCAATCCCCCCACAGGCTTCCAGAACCTCTCCAGCCAAGCACAAGAAATGGGGAATGTTCATCATGGGTGGTTCCACAAATCCGGACCCTCAAGGTCGTTAGCTCAGAAGTGGAAGGGTGTTGTGGTTTGAATGTGAAATGGCCCCCACGAGCTCACATGTCCCAGTTGGTAGCTGTGGTGAGTAAAGTTGCAGCCCCTTCGGGAGTTGGAGCCTTGCTAGAGGAAGTGTGTCACTGGGCTAGGTTTGGGGTGTTACATGGCCTAGCCCTGCTCTCTCTATCTCCTGCTTATGTAGTGATGAAATGGGATCTCTCTGCACCCTGACTGCCAGACTGGCCCCATGCCTCTGTGGCCATGTCTTCCCCACCATGAGAGATGGCATCTCCTCAAAAACTGTAAGCCATAATAAGTCGTTCCCTCCCATAAGATGTTTCTGTTAGGGATCTTAACACAGCAACAGGAAGGAACCCAAGAGAGAAAACGTTCTCCTCTCTGTATCCTCAGGAGTCTCCCGGGGGTGATGTATCCAAAGGTTCCACTTATTTGTTCATTTAAATTCATCAGCAAGTGAAGAGAGATGAGAGAAAGGCATGAGTGTTTTTTCCTGGAATTCTTACTTCTAATCTGTCTATGTTTTTATCATCTGGGGCTTCCAACTATGGAAGGTCATGATGTTTAATATTGATTGACAACTTTGATGGGATTTAGAATCACCATGGGAACAAAGGATACTCCCTGGGTCCCATCTGTCTAAGTTTCTAGATTAGTTTTATTGAGGTGGGAAGTGGTACCCTGAATGTGGTACATCACTGTGTGCTGAGATTCTGGACTGAGTAAAAAGGAGAAAGTGAGCTGGGCACCAGCATTCGTCTCCGAGGACAGCAGCATTTCCCCTGCCTTTATGCACAGAAGCAGGACCAGTGAGTATGGAGCAGAAGATAGAAGCCAGCGTGGCCTCTGTTTAGAGAGGCACTCCACAGAGAAGGCTGCTTCACTGCGCGAGGCTGGTTCCCATCCTGCAACACGGTGGAAGACAGACGCATTGCCAGCTCCAGCACCGGAGTGGCCCATTCAGCAATCCAAGAGCCTGGGTGTTTGTGTGTTTGTTCATTTTGTGTTTAGTTAGGGCATTTTTGTGGCTCCTCTTGAATTTATCAATTCTCTGAGAAATTGGATTTCGCCATTCGTAAATCTGGTGGATAAATCTTAGGCTTGTGCTTATATTGCCTTGTCTGGGAACCCAAATAAGGAATTTTGTAACAGGCTAGGGATGTGCTTCAGTGCTTGATAAAATGCTTGTGTGTCATACAAAGAACACTGGGGTGGGGCTAGACAGGCAGCTCAGAACTTGCTCTTGCAGAGGGCCAGCACCCACTCACACTGGCTATCTCATAACCATCTGTAACTCCAGCACAAAGGAATTAGATGCCCTCTTCTGATCTCCTTGAGTGCAGGTGCCCATCCAAACACACACACACACACACACACACACACACACACACTTGGAGACCATGTCTCAAAAATCAAAAACACACACACAAAAGGCTTGTTTATTTCAACTCAATAATAAGGAACCAGTCAGCACAATCAATAAGTGGACTAATGAAGTAAACAGGCAGTTCTCAAAAGATCAAACATACATGGCCAATACAGATAAGGGGGGAAAGCTCAACTTTACAGAAGTCACAGAAATGCAAATTAAGCACACACCAAGTGTCCATCTTACCACAGTCAGAATGGCAGTCATTATAACAACAGGGGATGCAGACTGTTATGCCCAAAGTCCAGCTCCCCAAAACATCACCAAAAGACCGTATCAGATGCAAAAGCAAAGAGTCTTTATCGCAAGTTAACTTGGGTTCCTTTGTCTGTCGGAAGCAGCAGCAGTAGCAGTGACAATGACAGCTGCAATAGAACAGTGTAGGAGAGACACCCCGACCCCCCAGCAGCAAAAAGTGAGGGTTTATATAGGGGAAGAGACTTGGGGGCATTCCAAGTCTCTGGGCTTATGATTGGCTGCCTTTGAGTGGGGTGAGGGGAATTCCAGACTTCGAGGCTTGGGATTGGCTGCCCCTGTGGCAGAAAGGGATTTTCAGGCCTAAGGAGAATTCCCAATTGCCAGTAACTGCTTGAAGGGAATTTCAAGCCTCTAGAGGTGATTGGCCCTTTTTCCCTGCTCAGGGATTGGCTGGTTTTTATGTCAGGGGCAGAGAGGACTCTGATTCTGGGGCCAAACTGTGTTTCTTTCTTTGGTTCTTTTTACCTTTTTTGACTCTAGATTTGGGACCAGGGAAAATATCTTTGGTACTCTGAATCTAGGGGCTTAGTGTGTTCTTCTGGTCCTGTTTTCAGATGAAGCAGAACACATCAGATGGGGGAAACACGAATCAAATAATCCCACACTAGCTCCAAATAGGGTTTTTCTTTATTAAAAGGGACACTCATGGATCACAACAAGGAAATAGGAATGAGGTCCGACATCCATATATGAAGCGCAGGAAGAGGGATGAGTGGGCAGGACTGTCGTCGCTTTTCCGTACCTAAAGCCACACCCACCTGGTCCAGTCTCTCAAAGGCCATTAGTGAAGGAGTTCTCCATCATTCAGGCTCTGGGAATTTTCCTCCAGTTCTAGGTTCTGAGGCAAAGTGTCTCCTCCTTGGGCTCTGGTCCCATTTTTAGGGTGTGTTTCTTTCCCCCGCTCTGAACCTGGAGCCAGGCTGCTCAGAGGTTGTTCTAGGGCTATTGTCTCGGTGAATCTGTGCCAGCCAGGGATTTTCAGAGACATGGCTTGACAGTTAAGAACACTGGCTGCTTTTGCACTGGACCTGAGTTTGGTTCTGTGCTCCCAGGTCAACCAGTTCATCCATTGTTGGGAATGCAAACTGGTCCGGCCACTATGGAAATCAGTACAGCCATTTCTGGAAAAACTAAAATTAGGACAACCATATGACCCGACTGTACCACTCCGAGGTATTTACCAGAATGACCCCAAGTCGGTGCATCACATAAACACACATCAATGTCAGTTGCAATGTCACTACAGCCAAATTGTGCAACCAGCCTAGGTGTGCAAAAATGAAGGAGTGGATAAGGAAAATATGATATATGTAATGGGCATGCAATGGACTTTTTCCTATGTTGTAATATTTAAAATGTGGAAATGTTTATACACATGTATGTGAGGATGCAAACATCTATGTGCATGAGAGTGGATGCAAGAAGAGGTGTTGGGAGTTTTCCATTTCTCTCCCTTAGTACAGGTCTCTCAATGAACCTGGAGCCTGCCATATTTTGTGTGAGAGTTGAATATTACCACTCTTGGCTTTTCACATGGGTGCTGGCTGGATATCTGGAACCAGACTGTCATGCTTATACACCAAGTCCTTTTTACTCACTGAGCCATCTCTCCAGCATCCCACAATGGATTTTTTAAATACATAAAAAAACAAAGTTATGTCATTCATAGAAAATGGATGTAACTGGTGATGATCATTAAGTTAATTAAGCCAGTCTCAGAAAGACACATATGATATTTCTTCTTTCATTTGTGGTTCCTAGATCTTATATAGATACCATAAAAATCACAACTTGAAAGATCTGAGGCTGTCTGGAGAGGACGAGGAACTAATGGGAGTGGGAGGGGAGAGAGAGGAGAGAGGAGGGGAGTTTGGAAGGATGTGCAATCCATGTAATGTGAGGATGTAAGAATTGATTCAAAGAGGAATTTGTTGTTTCTCTGTCATGACACAATGTTGGGAGGCGTGAATCCAGGGTTGAGACCTCATGATTTCCCATCTGTCTGGGTCACAGGGAGTCACAAAAGAGACAGCTTGCAGAGAAATCTGCTGATTTCAGAGATGCACTCGTACTATTCCACTCTTTTCATCGGCTGACGAATGAGCCCTTGAATCCCGAGTCTATCGCCTGTTTTCAGAGGGGAGCCACAGGGCCGGAAGGAGGAAGGGTTCTAAGGACACTTCCATCTTTTTGATTTTGGAAGCCTGCACTTCGAGGAGAGTTCTTTCTGTCTGCAGCTGAGCAGAGTGGAACAGGGCAGAGGGGTTCAGCCTGGGATCTGGGTTTCTGGACCTCCTGACTCCTCTGTGCTGCTGATGCTGATATTAGACCACTCCCGACCTCGCTGAGCTCTGACCTTCTTTCCTGGTATTTGTTTCCCCGGAACACTGCTAGAATAGAAGCGGTTTCCCCCACTTCTGTTGTCTGTGGAAGACTCCTGGGGAAAGCTATGGACATAGGCTGCTTTCTCATCTTTTAAACAATGTTTTGGAAATTGTATTTTATTTATTGGTTGTATGTAATGGGCTGTGGACAGTGTACAATGGAAGCCAAAAGACCTCTTGTGGGAGTCAGGTCTCTGTCTGCCACGTGGGTCTCAGACATTGAACTTAGTTCTCCGGGCTTGTCAGCAAGCACCTTTATCCATCAGCTCATCTCACTGGCCCTGCTTTTGCTTTTCTAACCATCTCTCCTCTGCTCTCCTCACCTCACCTCTCCATTCCCTTCCCCTCTGCTTCCACCTCCCTGCCTCACTCCTTCCCTTTTCTTTCTTTTTCTTCCTCCCCCTCCCTTCTCCCCCTCCCTCCCTCCCTGCTCCCCTCCCTCTCTTCCTCCTTCCCTTCCTCCCTCCCTTGCTCTCTCCCTCCCACACTATAATGTTTTTATTATTTTACCCAGCACTTCTTCAAGTGGTGCTTATGAATGCCTTTTTAGAGTGGGTGTTTTATTGTTTCCAGTTCTATAAGTCAGTGAGGAATGGCCTTGGTTATGTGTGACACAAATGGCTTAGGGAAGAAGGCAACAGAAACTCTGTCCTCCGCTGCCTCCCTTCCCTTGTCCTCCCTCTTCCTCGCTGGGTCAGAAAATACTCTCCGTACTACAATTCTCATGACCCTTTTTTTTTTTTAATGCCTGGGACCAGATGTGTTTCCGTTTTCATAGTTTTTCAGATTTACAAATATTTGTATCCACGTTATCAGTTCATTACCCCTAATCTGAAAACTCACAAAGAAAAAGGCATTAGGGAGGCAATGGTGGCACACAGCGGGGATCCCTGTCTTGGGAGGTGGGAGACCGATCAGGGTCACTCACTACTGCCATTGGGCGACCTTTTCTGGGGAGACGCGAATATTTATTTGCTCCACACAAAGAAAGAATAACAGCGTAAAGAAAAGATTTCACCCACATCTGGTTGGTGAACCAGAGTCTATTGAGGTTACTTAGCCGCATAGGTGAGGGGTTAATGACAGAAGCATGAGAGAGAGGCTACTCACACTAGGCTGTGTGACTCAAAGGTTGCTGTGTCCCCCATAGAGCCCAGCCAAGCATGGGTAAAGAGTCTGGCTTCCCTGGAGTTCCCTGTGCAACTTGCAAGCAGCCCAGTCAGTCTCTCCCCGCCTCCACCCCAGAAATTGTTACTGTGTGTATAACTCTGGGGAGAGGCCTTGTGAATCTTGTAACTTTCTCAAGTTCCTGAGTCCAGAAGCTTGGAGTCTTGATCTCTGCTCAAGAGGGAATGCTTCACTTCAGAGTACATAGCTGTGTGACAGCTACATAGGAACTGACGGCAATCCTGGGCTCTTTTTTTTTTTTTTTCATTCAAAAATTTACACTTCCTCCCCTCCTCCCATTCCCCTCCCGCTCCCCTACTCCCCTTCCTCCCTCTCCCACCCTCCTTAAGGAGTCCAAGGCCCCCACCCCCTCCATCCAGGCCTAGGAAGGTGTGCCTCCAAATAGACTAGGGTCCCAAAAAGCCAGTACATGCAGTAGAAACAGGTCCCAATGCCTTTATCGATGGCTTCTCAGTCTGCCACCATTGGCAGCCATATTCACAGAGTCCGATTTGATCACACACTCATTCTGTCCCAGTCCAGCTGGATTTGGTGAGCTCCCATTAGATCAGGCACACTGTCTCAGTGGGTGGACCAACCCCTCATGGTCCCGACTTCCTTCAATCCTGGGCTCTTAGCATACTAATATTAGATACTTTCGGTTGCCATGACCAAGGCAACTTATAGGGAAAAAAGAAAAAGGTTTATTTGGGCTTCTCATTCTAGGGTGTCGAGGTTCATAACGGGGGGAGGGGGGACAGCATGGCAACAGGTGGCAGATGTGGTGGCTAGAGCTGGACGCTGAGAGCACAAACTGGAAACAGAAAGTGCATCGGGAATGGTTTAAGTCCACCCCCGGCGACCAGACTTCCTCCAGCAAGGCCGCATTTCCTAAACAGTGCCATCAGCTGGAAACTAAGTATTTCAGTATTTGAGCTGATGGGAGACAGTATCATTTGAACTACCACAAACCTCATTTCAAAATGCAAAGCCTGCAACAACAAAACAAAATTGGATTTTTTTTTGGAGCATCTTCTTGGCATTCAAAAGGTCTCATATCTCAGAGCACTTGGAATTTTCAGATTAGAAATGACTGTCACTCATATGTGGATTTACATATATGCTAACAATCTACTGACGAAAACTAGTGTTGCTCGCACACAGGCATCCCCACCTCACCTCTCTCCCCAGAGTTAAAGCTGGTGTGTTCCTGCAAGGGAGTCTACTCCGGAGCTCATGGGACTGGGTGGTGTTGAGCCCATCTGGCATATGTGTGTGATTACACGCACATGGACGCCTGCATATCTCTCACGTCCAGGTAGAGAACTGTCTTCACAGCGGTGTCTTCCTACCCTGGCTCAGTTCTTTTCTCCCTTGTACGCTTCTCTAACCAACACGAGGCTAAGTGATACAATTAACCTGTGTGATACAATTAGCCTGTATGATCCATGTTCTTCATCCATCTGCTCCGAGCGAGGCCTGATGACTGCCAACCTCTTCCTCTCTTCATTAGAAATATTCATTTCACCCACACACTTGGCAGGTTGGCAGCCGGAGTAAGCCAGAGGCATATGTTAATCACTTTCACACACAGGGCGAGGCGGGAGGGGGCATGTTTGTGCCAGCGTTTGCTTGGCAATGAGAGTGAAACTCAGGCCCTTTCGGTCCTCCGCATCACAGTCAAGAAAAAGCTGAAAAGTTTATTTCACTTACCATAATGATCTGCAGTTCCTTTTATTTCCCTGCCAAGGACCAAATTTTGTTTTTGAATGAAACTCATCTGTGTGGGTCCACCCCATGCATCTTTATCTATCCATCCATTGGTGGGCATGTTGTCTGGTTCCCTGTCTTGGTTATGGTAAGCAGTACTGCAGTAAACGTGAGTGTATAAATCTCTCTGTGGTGTACTGACTTAACTTCTGTCAAGCGTACACTCAGGAGTGACATAGCTGGGTTATGTGGTAGTGTTATTTGGTTTTTGATTTCTGCAGTTGCTTTGCTCTGTTTATACCAGCAGCATGCAAGATTATTTCTACCAACATTTTCACAGTGTATTTCCTTCTTCTCTCCCTCCCCCCTCCTTCCCTCCCTCCTTCCCCCCCTCTCTCCCTTCCTTCCTTCCTTCCTTCCTTCCTTCCTTCCTTCCTTCCTTCCTTCCTTCCTTCCTTCCTTCCATCTCTTTGGTTTCCCTGAGATAGTATCTTGCTACATATCCCTGGCTGGCCTGGAACTCACTATGTAGGCTAGCCTTAAACTCACAAAGATCTGTCTACTTCTGCCTCCTGAGTGCTGGGATTAAAGGCATGCTCCAATCCTGCCCCGCAAGAGTACATTCAATTAAAATTTTTATGTGTCTGTCTGTTTTGACAGCATGCATTTCTGTGTACCATATGCATGCCTGGTATCTCAGAAACCAGAATTGCATGTCAGATCTGCTGGGACTGGAGTTACAGATGGTTGTGAGTCACCATGTGGGTGCTTGGAATCGAACTCAGGTCTGCTAGAAGAACAGCCAGTGTTCTTAATCCATGAGCGATCTTTACCGTCTCAAAAGTGCATTTTTTTTTTTAAAAAAAAAAGATGCACTTGATGAGCGAATTCAGAAACCCAAGTTCAAGATCCCGGCTAAGTAGCTTGAGTGACTTCAGCATATTTCATATCCTCATGGACTCGCAACGTTCTTACCCACCGAATGAGGATAAAATGAAATAATCTTTGTCGCAAGATTCCAGGAAGTACAAAGTTCATAATACATGTAAGACATGCCATTTTGAATAAAACAGCAGTTTGGGAATTTATGGACGGTTTGTTCCAAAGGTACTTGGAGCACATCACAGTGATTCATCACTCCTGGAACGGAAAAGGCTGCGTGAACAGCTCAGCTAATGGACAAAAATGTACTTCTAGTGTTCCGAGCTGCAGGGGATGCACAACCAGGGAACCTATTATTCATTGTGCTGGCTTCTAGGCCACAATCCAACAGTGCGTGGCCATGTGTTAGCAACTGAATTTGTCCCCCCTCAGATTCTGCGGTGAAGCCCTGGCTATCAGTGGGACAGCATTGTGTGACTGTTTTTTTGAGACGTGAATAAGCATCTATGCATCTCAGATGGGCATTGACAGTGACTCAAAGAAATAAGCTAATGCAACCAGAGCTCAGTGAACTGTGAGTTTTGGGGGTGGTTTATAGGAATGTGGATATGGTGACTCAAAGGCAGCTGAACCATTCCAAACCCCTCCCTGAGCATGAGTGACAGCCCATGAGAGCCTTATCCCTGAAATTCCCTGAACAAGCTGTAGGATGCTCAGTGGTCAGAGAGCCTTCTCTCCCCAACGATTGTTACTGTTTTAATAGTCTTGGGGAAGTGTGGTTGGATTTTTTTCCCCAGCTCACAAATAATGACATGGAGACTTATTATTAATTATGAAAGCTTGGCCTTAGCTTAGGGGTTTCCCCGACTAGCTCTAATAAATAACTTAAATTAACCCATTTATATTGATCTATGTTCTGCCACATGGCATCACCTTTCTCTGTATTGCCCATCCTGCTTCTCCTAGTCTGAATGATAACTCTGCCTCTTTTTTTCCCCCAGAGTCTTCTCTGTCCCCGGAAGTCCCGCCTAACCTCTTCCTGCTTAGCTATTGGCCATTCAGCTCTTTATTACACCAATCACCGCAGTACATCTTCACATAGTGTACAATTATCCCACAACAGGGAAGGGCACTGTGAATACTGTAAGTTTGGGGGACTTCCTGTGTTACTGTTGTATTAGCAGTTTCCTCTGAGATTAAAACCTGGAGTTCCTTCACTGAGATACATTGTGTTGGCAGGGAGAGGAAACAATAAGGATGTTTAAGCTTGGGAAGCAAAGAAAGCAAAGTAGCTCCAGGATGTGCATGAAACATGAAAGGCCCCCACCCCTGAGTTCATATAAGAGCAGTAAGGATGGCTTATATCTAAGCCTGTATATGAGAAGCAAGGACACTCTTAGATAAGCTGACCTGCATGGAAGAAATAGAGACCATGTGAACTGCCTAGAACAGAGGTCCTCAGTCTGCCTAATGCTGCCACCCTTTAATACAGTTCCTCATGTTGTGCTGCCCCCTAACCACACAAAATTATTTTTGTTGCTACTTTGTAACTATAACTTTGGTACTATTATGTTGTTTTTTTTTGTTGTTGCTGTTTTGTTTTGTTTTGTTTTGTTTTTTTTTGAGACAGGTTTCCCCGTAGCTTTGGAGCCTGTCCTGGAACTAGCTCTTGTAGACCAGACTGGCCTCGAACTCACAGAGATCCTCCTGCCTCTGCCTCCCGAGAACTGGGATTAAAGGTGTGCACCACCACTGCCTGGCTACTATTATGAATCGTAATGTAAATATCTATGTTTTCTGATGTCTGGAAGGGTCTTTCAACCCCCAAAGTGGTTGCAACCCATAGATTGAGAACCACTGGTCTAGAAAAAAAAAATACAGGGCAGATAGGCTGCCTGAAGAAGGCACTCTCCTGCAGACTAGGTGGTGCTTTAGGTCCAGTTTTATGAACTGTCATCCATGCTGGGGTGGGCGTTGGTGATGCAGCTATCTTTGAGTCATTGCTGTTCCTGTAAGAAACCCCTCACCCATATTCCTGAAGGTTGCCCTAATAAAACTCATTGATGTACCAAGTTGGACTTCAATGATACATGCACTGCTGTTGATTCCTTATCTTGGATGAGTAGACAGTTATTCATATCTCCACAGGGATGGTGTCACACAACACTTGTGAGTTTTGTTTACTTTCTGAGTCTCAACAGAATGTTCTACATCTTATGAAATAACAGCAGGACAGACGGTATTTGGAGGCTAGCCCCTTGGGAATTTAGAAGGTATTGATGGTGGAACTAGAAAATAGAGAGGGAGAGAGGCAGGTGACTTAGTGGTAGATGCGTGACAGGATGCACAAGGCCCAGGGTTCAGTCCCAGGCACTGACATGTAGACCCACATGCACAAGCACACATGCATGCTCACTTGCACACACACACACACCACACACACACACACACACACACATGAAAAAGAAGAGACACAGCTATCATATAAAGACACTGCCAGCTTAGCTGATTAGAAACCAGGAGGGCAGCTGCATTATTTACTTCCTAACTGCTGTGGGGAGACACCAGATAAAAGCCATGTAAGGAACGAAATATTTATAGTTCATAGTTTGAGGCTGCAGTCCATCATAGTAGGGACAACATGGTGGCGGGACCATGAGAGTGCTGGTCACCTCGCACCCACAGTCAGGAAACAGACAAGAGATGAATACTGCTGTTCTCATTTTTTTCTTTCTTATTTGGTCCAGGATCCCAGCCATGGAGTGGCGCTGCCCTTGTTTGGGATGAGTCTCCCTACCTCACTGGACCCAATGTAGAAACTCCAATGTTCTTGGAGATGATTCTAGATCCTGTCAACTTGACATTAGCTGTCACAATAGCCCAATTTAAACCAATGCACAGTGGCACACACCTGTATCCCAGAATTAGCAAGCTGAGGCATGAGGATCATGAGATTGAATCCAGCCTGGGCTACATACTGAGGAGCTTTGGGTCAGTCCGAGCGGCATAGAGCAACCCTATTTCAAAAATAGTCAGAACCATAGAAAATGAAAACAAGACCAAAATCTGCCAGCAGCTTCAGGTGTTATGCTGGTTGCCTTTTGCCAATTTGATACAAACTTAGACATACCAGGGAAGAGGTGATCTTAATTGCAGAATTGTCTGCATTGAACTGTCCTGTGAGGCCTTTTCTTGATTAATGATTGGCATGGGAGGGCCCAGCCCACTATGGGCAATGCCATCACACAGGTGATCCTGGGTACAAGCCGAGCAAGCCACAGAGAGCAAGCCAGTAAGCAGCATTGCCGCATGGTTCCTACCTCTGCTTTTGCTTGCTTTCCTGCCCTTCTCCCTCAATAATAGACAGTGATTGGCGTGTGGAAGCCAAACAAACCCCTTCCCTCAGCAACTTGGTCTTGTTACTGTTTTATCACAACCACAGAGAAGCAAGCCGAGGCAAGCCTCTGGAACTATAAGGTACTAACGAATACCTTAAGCCAATAATATTGTTATGGTAGCCCAAGCTGGCTCTACCATCACAGGGCACTTGGTAACACATGAATATCAGGATGAAGTTTAGCCTGGGACCAAAGCAAAGATAAAGAGCCACATCATAGTAGATCATGGCTTAGCTTGAAAATAGAAAAGAAAGTTTAAATTTTAAAGTTATAGAAGACCACCACATAGATGAAAACAAGGGGTGTTATTTTAAGGGTAGCCCTTTGGAGCTACGGTACAGAATCTATTGCACAAGGAGTGAGTGCTTTATCCTTGGCAGAGTGCAGTGCGGTAGGTATGGCCACCTGTCTGGAATTGCTCCACCAGATGAGGTGCCCAGTTGGCTGGTCAGCCCTTCTTCCCAACTCAAGAGTCTATGTTATACCACAGATGTGCTGTAGTCTTTGCACATAAAGGACATTTTGCCTAGTTTTCTTTCACCAAAACAGTGCTTGGTACAATTAGCTTTTTTAAGTAAAGAGGTTTGTTTTAATTGTTAAATGTGTGTGTGTGTGTGTGTGTGTGTGTGTGTCCGTAGAGACCAGAAGAGGGCGTTGGGTTCCCTTGATGCTGGAGTTCCAATTGGTTGTAGGCCACGTGATGTGAGTGCTGGGAATCAAACCCGGGTCCTCTACAAGAACAACAAGCTCTCTTAACTGCTGAGCCATTTCTCCAGGCCCCAGTTGAATTCTTTTCGTTTGCATGTGTATTTGTGTGTACATGTTTATGTATGTGCAGATGCACACACATGTGTATGTATTTGTGTTTGCACATGGAGACCAAAGGTTGACCTCAAATGTTGTACCTGGGTGCTGTTTACTTTTTTAGGTCTTGCCTGTTCAATGAGGTTGGCCGGTCCATGAGCCTCAAAGATCTGTCTGCCACTGTCTAGTGCTGGAATTGCCAGCATGTACCACGACACCGACTCTTTTTTAAGTATGGACTCCAGGAATTAAAATCAGGTTCTCCTGCTTGCAGAGCAAACATTTTACCAACTGAGCTATCACCGCAGCCTGTATTTGAATTTTTATGACTCCATTCGCTCTATTAAGGCTAGGATAAGCTTCGGACATCACAGCTAGCAAGCTGGGAGGATGCAGGATGGAAATGTCAGAATCACCATCATAATGCAGCTGCCAACAAATGTCAAGATCACTGCGCTAATATATGAACTGGGGGAGATCAATGATCTGACTGAGTTCATGAAGTGATGCTGGCTGAGTTCTGCTGTCTCACCAGGACATTTTTGTGTCAATCTAGATTCTCAACCTTCCGAAGGTTGCTACCAGTTACTAGTGCTGCGGTGACCCCCCCAACCATAACATTACTTTCGTTGCTACTTCATAACCATAATTTTGCTACTGTCACAAGTTGTGATGTAACTATCTGATGTGCAGGATATCAAATAGGCCACTCCCAAAGGGGTCGGGACCCACAGCTTGAGAGCTGCTGACCTTGAGCTTGTGATGTGTTTCACCAGCCCAACATACAGAGCACTCATTCATTCACTTCTTCACAGACTTGCTTTGCTAGTTCAGCAGCACATTTGTGTGCATAATATATATGCTTGCTGTGCACCGGGCTGTGTGCAAGACACCAAAGGACCATTCCTCTCTATAAGAGCCCTTCTCCTATGTGCATGACCATCAAAGGCTAATAAATAGGCTATCAGCCACACCATTTGATTGAGAGTGAGAATTCTGTTGAGATTTTCATTGCACCGTAGAGCACATTTTGGTAGTCTAGATTGGGGGGTGTTCAAAAACAGTGACAAGCTAGGCCTACTGCTGCAGGTCTACCAATCCCACTTCTAGGGAGGCTGAGACAGGAGGATTACAAATTCCAGATCTGTCTGAGATACATAGTAAATTCAAAGCCGGGCTGGACAACTTAGTAAGAGTCTGTCTAAGAAAGTAAAACAAAGGCTGGGCATGAGTCCGTGATGGAGGAGTTGGCTGGAACCCTCCAGTGAAGGGTCGGGGTATGGCTTTTTGGTAGGGTGTTTGTCTGGCAAGCACATGAATCCCTAGATTCAGTTTCCATTAGGCCTCAGTGTTGGGTGGAGTCATTGGAAGTTCATAATCATCAGGAGGGCTTGGGATAGTTTAAACAAAGAATGTAGTGGAGAGGTGAGTTAGACACAACACTGGGGGTCTGCTAAGTCTGCTAATAGCCACTTCCAGTGTGCAGACTATTTCTGGCTGCCTTCCATAGGCCACATGAGTGTTAATCAAGTAAAAATCGTGTCTGCATGCTGAAAGACTTGTTCCGTAGATCACTTTGAGAGCCAAGGGTGGTAACTTGAGCAAGAGATGAGATGCCCTAAGCTTTTCCAAGTGGCATCATAAGTGGAGAAGAGGAAGTATGTCAAGAGACTTGTTGGGGTTTGGAGAGATGGCTCAGCAGTTAAGAGAGCTTGTTGCTTTTCTAGAGGACCTGGGTTCAGTTCCCAGCACCCTCATTGAACAACTCATAATCAATTTTGACTCTAGCTCTGGGGTATCCAATATCTTCTGGTCTCCTCAGGCACTGAGGTAGATTCACACACATACACACACACACACACACACACACACACACACAGCAAAAACAAGGCGAGACATCTACAAAAGGACATCTGATCCTTTTTGACACATTGTATGACACATGCTCTTAATGCCACCACATTGCAGCTGAGGCAGGGTGATTGCTGTGAGTTGGAGCCTGCCTAGGAGCATAGTGAATTCCCGGCCAGAAGGGGCTACAGAGAGATCATGACTAAAAACAACAACAACCAAAAGAACACAAAACTAAGAAGACAACCAACAAAACAAGACAAAAGACACCAAGAGAAAAGGATACTTTTGAACTGCGGGGGTAGTGGTAGAGGCCCTGGGTTCGATCCCCATTACCAAAATAAATGAATGGCTTGGGTAGAGAATTTAAAATATTTTGCCATACATGCGTGCATGTGGAGGAAGCAGATTAGACTATGACACTCTTGTGTATGTTCAGCCCATGTATTAAAGTGCCATTTGCTGCTATGTGTATAATAGACTCTTGTGTATTAATTATCACTGTTGTTGGTATCCAGAATGTTGCTAAACTCTCTGGCAGCAATATTTCCCGACTCGCTTTTCTGTGTCTCCATCCTAATTATCAGAGCTGTTCCTTATGCTTGATAGAGAGGGCCGTAAGCCCCATTTCCTTAATCCATTTGTGTGTGTGTGTGTGTGTGTGTGTGTGTGTGTGTGTGTGTGTGTGTGTGTTTTGGAGGCAAAGTCTCACGTATTCCAGGATGCCTTCAGACCTGCTGCATAGCCAAGGACGACCTTGAACTCCTGGTCCTCCTACCTCTACTTACTGAGTGCCAGGAGTACAGGCAGGCATCACCATGCCTGGTCCATGCGGTGCAGGGGATGGAACTGCAGGCCTTGGACGTGCCAGGAAAACACTCTACCAACCAAGTTCCCCTGCCTTTACTGCAATTATTATTCTGGCTTCTGAAAATAAAAGACTTCTCCTCATAAAATAGTGGAAATTGGCCAGGAATAAATGTGGAAATCTTGCTATTCTGCACACAGCTGTGTTTTCCATGGTCTATCACGTTCCAAATGCTTCAGCGTAGGTGGAATCTGTCCTGGTGCTGGAACTGGAGGGGTAGCGGAGTCTCTCCTAAAGAAACCCCTTTAATCTGTGGAATTTAACTGAACACTGGAACTTGACACGCTTGGCTTACTGATTAAACATGTTAATGTGGTGTGTGTGTGTGTGTGTGTGAATGCACATTTATAAGGGCATGTGGAAGTATACATATGTACATGTGTATTTGTATAGATGAGTGTGTGAATATATTTTTGTGTAGGAATGCATGCATGTGTTTGTGCATATGGGAGAGTGTATAAATGTATAAATGTGTCTGTGCATTTATGAGCTGAGTGCATACAAACGCTTTTAATTGTTTTTGTATATGTGTGCATGTGTGTGTGTGTGTGTGTGTGTGTGTGTGTGTACACATTCTGTTCCGGCTGAGTTACTTTGTGAGCCGCCAGGGCCCCAGATCACACCAGCTGTAGACTCTCTAGTCTGGAATGTGTGTTTGTTCTAAGTCTCTTTCCTATTTCTGGAAGAGTAATGCTGGCTATTGTAAACACAGAAGTTTCAACTGCAGTCCCCAAGAAAACAATGTCCTCGAGTGTGCGGAGGGAGGCGATGATTTACACTCTGGGCTGTTTGTGTTTGCAGCCACGCTAGAGCTGTTGTAGCTCATTTGGAATCTATGGCCAGTGTGGACTGGGAGGATTTATTTTTCGCTGAGAAACTGTAAAGCCTTTGGACCTCACAGGATTTCTGGACCCTGTAGGATAGACGGACCCAATCCATCACCTATGTGAAAGTAGTCCCGGAGGGCTGGAGAGGATGCTCAGTAGATAGCATGCTTATCTAGTATGTGCGGGGCCTAGGTCCCACCCAGACACCATGTTAACCTAGTGTGGTGGAGCATGCCTGAGATCGCAGGACTCCAGAAATGGACACAGTAGGCCGAAGGTTACCGTCATCTTTATGATGTGGTGAGTACAAGACCAGCTCTAGAAGATGTGGGACATTTCCTTAAAAAGTAAGATAGTCAACTGGGAAACACCTTTAATCACAACACTCGGGAGGCAGAGGCAGGCAGATCTCTGTGAGTTCAAGGCCAGCCTGGTCTATAAGAGCTAGTTCAAGGTCCAAATCAGGAGCAGAAGGAGAGAGAGCACGAGCAAGGAACTCAGGACCGCGAGGGGTGCACCCACACACTGAGACAATGGGGATGTTCTATCGGGAACTCACCAAGGCCAGCTG
>NW_026068043.1:3770665-3789777 GCF_014885135.2 Alexandromys fortis
CTCTCTCTCTCTCTCTCTCTCTCTCTCTCTCTCTCTCTCTCTCTTTCTCTCTCTCTCTCTCTCTCTCACACACACACACACAAACAAACAAATAAATAAATTTAATTTTAAAAGATTAAGAAGAAATTGGACTTGGAGTACAGCACAGTATGAGTGTGATTGCCAAGCTAACATGCGCAAGGCTCTGAATTCAAATCCCATCACCCTTCCCAGGGAGGGTAAATTGTATTGTATAGTATTGTATGCTCCTACTGCTCCATCTTCCAATTAGGAGACATCTTCATTGCCAGTTTATGTAGGTTGCTTTTTATTCCCCTTAGTAAAATGTCCTTGTAGTCTTATTGGTTATTGCTGGAGCTGATGCAATATTGTTGCTGTTATAAATAGGTCCCCTGCAATATCATCTATTCTGGTTAGTTATTGTGGGAATAAAAAGCTCTTGTTAATACAAGATCGTTACATCTTCCACCCAGGCATCCTCACTGAGAGGCAGCATTGCTTCCTCCTCCTTTTCTTTATTACCCTGGGGATACTTCCCTCCCTAGCAGGGCTGTCTTTAGTGCCTCTAAAGTCCTTTCTGCAATACCCAAGTGGCCTTTTTCAAGCTTGATTTCTCTGTGTCACTCATTAGTGGCTGTTCTCTTCTTCATGAATACAGATTCATTATTATATTTACTCTTAGATGACTTCTTCAGGGTTACTTAATGTGAGTGTGTGTGTGCAAATGTGTGTGGAAAAAAAGAGATCGAAATCAGATGTTATTATAGAGACAAGGTCTCATTAGCTTGAAACTGGTCAAAAAGTCCAGGCTGACTTGCCAGTGAGCACCAGGGATTCGTCTCCTCAATGCTGGGGTTATGGCTGTGTTCTGCTGTGCTGGCCTTATATATGAGGGTTCTAAGGAGCAAACTCAGGTCCTTGTGCTCTAAGTGCTTTATGCCAAAGACCAAGGGGCCCTTCTCTCTCTCTCTCTCTCTCTCTCTCTCTCTCTCTCTCTCTCTCTGTTGATTGATATTGACAGTCAGGTCAACTTGACTTTATCTGGAATCACCTAGGAGACACACTTCTGGACGTGTCTGTGATGAGGTTTCTAGGTTAATTGAGGAAGTAAGACCCTCCCTAAATATGGATACTACAATCCCATTGGATGAAGTCCCGGACTGCATAGAATGGAGAAAGTGGGCCAACCTCTGTTTTCTGGGAATACCATGTGTCCAGCTGCCTCACACTCTGGCCACCATGCCTTCACTTCCTGGCAGAGTGTACTCTCAGCCTCTAAGTCAGAATAAACCCTTCCTTCCTTGAGTTGCATTGGTTAGGTTCCTTCCTCACAGCAGCGAGGAAGTGATTAATACAGTGGGGTCATCTCAATTGGTTCCAGTGGCAACATCCTGGGCCCAAGACTGATGTGGCCTTCATCCTTGGACTTGAACTCTTATTTGTCTTTGCCAGTGGTTTCGGGGAGCGTGCTAAGTAAACACATTAAAATCCTGCGGAAATTTGTGCTGCCTTGTTGCATCTCTCTGGAAGATGAAATTGGAGGGAAAAGGGGAACACATGGACCACGAAATATATAATTCATAGCTGTCACATTGTGATGGGTGGCATGGTGTTGCTTTTGTGTATGTGTGAGGTTGCTAAGTGGGAGTGTTTCATCCTGGGAAGAAATCATGCCCCAGTGGGGAAGGGCATTGCATTAGGAACCAAATTTCCCGCATGTCCTTAATTGAATGGACATGTATTCTTAATTTTATTTCTGTTATTTTGCATGTATATGTGTGTGTGCATGATCATGTACATGTGGTTGTATGTGAATGGCAAAGGTCAGCCTTGATCATTATTCCTGAGGTGCTATGAACCTTGATTTTAGAGACAGGGTCTCTTACTAGGGCCTAAAGTATACCAGTTTGGCTAGCCTGTCTAGTCAGTGAGTTGTGTCCCCATTCCTTCTCTGAGGAATTCTAGGCAGGTGCTCTACCATTAAGCTACATGCCCAGCCCTTCACTGAGGAATTCTGAGCTGATACTTTACCAATTGGCCATGCCCCATGGGGGATTCTAGGCAGGTGCTCTACCACTGAATCACACCCCAGCCCCTCACTGGGGGATTCTAGGCAGGGGCTCTACCACTGAATCACACCCCAACCCCTCACTGGGAGATTCTAGGCAGGTGCTCTACCACTGACCCACACCCCAGTCCCTCACTGGGGGATTCTAGGCAGGTGTTCTACCACTAAAATATACCACCAGCCCCGAACTGACAGATTATAGACAAGTATTCTATAATGAGCCAGATGCCTGCCCAGTTCTTTTACTATAGTAATAATGATAATGATAATAGCAATAATAATAATAACAATAATAATAATAATAGCAGCAATCTATGCTTCCTTTCTCTAATGAAATCCTGATTTTTACAAATACCTCTGTTTCAGTTTTATTTCTCCAGGGAACTTGGAGCCCCCCCCCCACATATCAACCTTTAGTCAACGATTAACTCATCTTTCCTTTCTCGACAGACTGTCTCCATTTTTTTTTTAACTCATTCAGGAGTTTCCCTTTCTTACAAGCGTAGCTCTGCATTTTACACAATTTGAAATCATTTTATTGAGTGTTTCTTTGTTTCGCTGGAAAGTTTTTATGTGCACCCTTACATTTTGTCTTGTTAGGAACAGAATGGCTGTTTTTCAAGAGTTGTGTGTTTATGGCTTTGTGAGGGTGTTTTATAGATCTGCAGTATTTGGCTATTGGAAGTGTCCTGCGATCCCAGCCCTCAGGAGACCATGTGGCTCTGCTGCACCCAAGGAGCCTGCCTTCCTTCTTATATATATGTATATATATGTGTGTGTGTGAATATATAATTATATGTATATACACATATTTACATACACATATCTGTGTATGCACATGTGTATATATAGAACAGCTCTATCATCAATCTATCTATATATCTACATAGCTACCTAATCTGTTGATCATGTGTCTGTATTAATATATCTATATTACTTATCTACCTGTCAATCACATATCTATCTACTTATTTATTATCTCTTTTCTATTTTTCTGTTGCTTATCATTTATGTATCAATTGTATGTCATCTATCACCTATCTGCCTATTTAGCTATTGTTTGTCATAGCTATCATCTATCAGCTATCTACCCAACATATGTCTATATGTCCAACACCTCTATCTATCTATCTATCTATCTATCTATCTATCTATCTATCTACTATCTATCTATCTATCTATCTATCTATCTACTATCTATCTATCTATCTATCTATCTATCTATCTATCTTCTATTATCTATTATATCATCTATCTATTTATCATCTTTCATATCTATCATCTATCTATAAATCATATATAGATGTATTCATCTAGACAGGGATCTCTGTCTCCCTATTTATCTACTGTATGTAATAATATGGACCACCACGCACGGACACTTTATTCTTTTTGTTGCCT
This sequence comes from Alexandromys fortis, assembly GCF_014885135.2. Lineage (NCBI taxonomy): Eukaryota > Metazoa > Chordata > Mammalia > Rodentia > Cricetidae > Alexandromys > Alexandromys fortis. The sequence continues at coordinate 3,774,135 of NW_026068043.1, forward strand.
AGTACTCCACTGTATGCCAACATTACAATTCGCTTACACTTGGGTAACCAGCTATGAGCCATTGCTTTGAGTTTTGTGTGAACATACATATTTATTTTGCTTTGATGTACACCCAGGAGTAAGCCCCTCGGTCTTATGATCACTGTGTTTGGCATGTTGAAGAATTACTCTGTTCTTTTCCATTTTCCATTCCTCTAGTATTGCTCTGTCCCTAGTGACTTATTTTATTTATTTACTTTTCTGAGCCAGGAAACTGAAGTCATGCTCTTCCTGTCTCCACTTCTTGAGTGATGGGATGGCATGTGGGCACTGCCTTGTGTGCACTGCCTTGTGTGCACTGCCTTGCGTGCACTGCCTTGCATGCACTGCCTTGCCGGCACTGCCTTGCGTGCACTGCCTTGCGTGCACTGCTTTGTGTGCACTGCCTTGCGTGCACTGCCTTGCGTGCACTGCCTTGCCGGCACTGCCTTGCGTGCACTGCCTTGCGTGCACTGCCTTGTGTGCACTGCCTTGCCTTGGCACCACAGGATCTTAAACTCAAACCTAAGTGCTTGAGTTTGACTAAGGCAGCTGTTTGAGCATGGCGAAGATGATGATGTCTGGGTCTTTTGTCCGCGTCAAAGTGGAGTGTGAGACTGATGAGGAGGACGTAGGCAAGAAGGGAAGATCTCAGTTGATGGGGTTGTCTGCTGGGATGGGGGCTAAGAGCTGAGAACCCAAGTATGAGAACCATAGGAACCATTCACAGGCCGCACAGCGCTGCCCTGGGTTGAGCCAAGCTGCTTTGATTTTGACGTTGCACGAAAGCATTCCCATTTGCAGTGATGCCTGGAATAGAAGGTGCACCCTGGTGTTTTGTGATGCTGAATCCCACACGGCCCAAGAAGAATCGTTGGCTTTGACTTGCCCAAGGATGTCTTCCTGTGAAGTCGGGGTCCACTTGAGATCAGTAGCTGCCTACTTCTAAAACTAAAGTGATCTTATTCGTGCTGTCCGTTGTGGAAATGAAGGGCTGGGGATGTAGCTCAGTGGGCAAGCGGTTGTGTGGCATCACCTGGTGAAGGACTAGGGACCTAGACCAGCAGTATAGTGCCTGCCTAGAATCCTCCAGAAAGAAACTGAGTATGTGATTCAGTGATAAAAAAAAAAAAAAGTTGTGTGTCAGAGGTCCTGGTTCAATTCCCGGGACTCCAGAGTGTGTGCATGTGTGTGTGTAATAAGTGGCTTGTATATTTACAAATAATGAGAGTCATAAGCACACATTTTCCTAGCTAAGTAATTTAACCTCTCAGAGCTCTGCCGTCTATGCTTACTTGTCAAGGTCTTTATGGGATTCCACGACAATGGATAGGGACCTCCCAACATCCTGGGGGCTGCAGCTGCTCAGAGACGGTTGCCATGGAGGGCTTCTTCCTTGTGTATTGTTGGTTATCATACTTAGGGGCATTTTTCTCATCTTTGCAATTTGTTCTCAAGCACTTTGTGTTTCCCTTTGCCACTGAGATGGAAGTTAAATAAAACCATTAGGCAAAGAGTCACGTCAAGACCTAGCTTGTGCTTTTAGCTCATGGTGAAATTAACCTGTTTTTTTTTTTTTCCTGGTTCAACTGCAGCAGTTCTCATCCCCCCCCCCCCCACACACACACACTGAACCCATCCACCTGCTCCCTGCTGGTTCCCTGATATTTATTAAATGTGTTAGGTTCCTGGAACCTTCTCCTTCGTGCAGACCTAACCTGGCTGTGACTGTCCCAAAGAGAAAGGGGAAATGGGCACAGATAAGGTTCCACATTCATTCCATTTCTTGGCTTCCTCTTGGTTTTTATTTCTCCAAGTCTCAGTGGTCTCTGTCTCCAAATATTCAGATGTGAACCCCAGAGCTTGGCATAGCCTGGGCCCCTCTCTTCATAGAAATATCCCCACTACCACATGAACTGGATACTTGAGGTACAGTCCTGTTATGCCAGGGCACAGGAGATGTGGAGGCAGAAGACTGGGAGTTCAAAGTCATCCTCAGTTACGTCGTGAGTTCAAAGTCAGCCCGGGCTACAGCAGACCCTACCCCTGCATACATACCTTCCAAGCATATATACAGACTGTGTAAACTGGGGTCATAATTTTTTATGTGCTAAGATATGTTAAAATCTTAGTTGAAGCTCTGTCAGAGGTCACATGATATATCTAGAGGAGGTGTTTTAGAGTAACTCTTTCTCCTCCTTCTTTGTAGGGTTATCCAAATCACTGGGACTCATCGAAGGGTATGGTGGGCGGGGCAAAGGAGGCCTTCCTGCCACCCTTTCCCCCTCGGAAGAAGAAAAAGCCAAAGGACCTCATGAGAAGTACGGCTACAATTCCTACCTCAGCGAAAAGATCTCCTTGGATCGGTCTATTCCAGATTATCGTCCAACTAAGTAAGTTCCAGCTGAGCCCTGGCAAGGGGCTGGGTAGCTTTGTCTTCATCTGTGATACGTTCTCATCTATTTGTAACCACAGAGGGATCTTCTATTTTGAACTCTCTCTTCTATAACCAATCAAGGGCTCTTGTTGCTTAGGAAATACTGGCTAAATAAAAAGCTAAGGGCTGGTGATGTGGCTCAAATGATATCGTACTTGCCTCCTATGAGTTCTGGAATGAAGCCCTGGGTTCCATCACAGACACTTCAGAATTGGTGGCACAGCTGGATTCAGTGGGGAATCCAGCACTGGAAAAGTGGAGCCAGGAGCATCAGGAACTCAGGACTGAGGTAGGAGGGCCAGCCTGGCCTACGTAGTTAGTTTGAAACCAGCCTGGGCTACATGATTCCATCTCAAAAAAGAAAGAATACAACAGTTATAAAAGTAATGAAAAATATAGAAAGATTCTCAATATAAAAATTCTTAAATTTAAAATACCACCATGGTATCCTTACCTAAGTGTGGTAATTGTTGACATTTTGATGTCTATTATCTTTCTCTATCCATCATCTATCTATCTATCTATCTATCTATCTATCTATCTATCTATCTACCTACCTACCTACCTACCTATATCTGTCATCTACCTGTCTATCCTCTATCTGTTGAACTTTATATTTTGTATTTGTTGGTTTTCAAGACACTGTCTTACTGCATGTAGCTCAAGCTAACTAAAACTTACTATGTAGCCCAAGTCAGTCTCAAACTCATAATCAATCCTCCTGCCTCATCTCACCCCCCCCACCAGATGATGGGTTTATAGACATGAGTCACTATGCCTAGCATATTGATAATATTATATATTATCACATACTAATACATGATAACACCAAAATATTACCATTGAGTCTGTTTTCTGTAGATTATGAGCGACATATCAGTTTTGTCTTTTTGATTTGATATCATAACACAAGCACACGTGTAAATGTTTGTATTCTTATATGTACACATATGTGTGTAGCGTGTGCATGTAGTCGTGGAAGACAGAGGTAGATGTCAACTATCCTCTCCTACCTCTCTCCACCTTAGTTTTTGAGACGGGGTCTCTTACTGAATATGAAGCTCCCTGATTCAGCTGGGTTAGCTGACTGGCCAGTGAGCCCTAGAAATCCCCCTGCCTCTGTCTTCCCAGGCGTGGTAAGAGCATGCCGCCAGCCTTGGCACTTTCATGGGTCCTGGGGATCAAATTTGGATCCTCATGCTTTCACAGTGATTGCTTTACCCCCTGAGCCATCTCTCCAGCCCCAAAAGCATGTGGATATAGAGACAGCCACTGGGGCACAGGTAACCTACAAGTTCTTATACCCAAGGGATGGTGACTCTCCCACCCTTAGCAGCCACCAAATTCCAATAGCTCCTCCACTAAGGGTGGGCTTGACACCCTCCCCCATCGAACTAGAGCTTCAAAAGTTGCTATTTACTATGTAAGAGCTCACTCTGGTTTCTCAAATCTCCATTTTCTTTAGATTTTCAATGTCTCCTTTTTATTCCCATTTAGAATGTGCCCTCGCTTGCGGTAGATTATTTCTTTTTTTTTCAAATGGGTTTTGTGCAAATCAGTTAAGTATCCTGGTTACTGAGAAAAATAAATTCAAGATAAAGAAAATTATCTTAAATGGATTTAAAATTACAGCATTAGCTGAGAAACCCGTTAAATCTCTCTCTCTCCGCCTAATAAGCGCACATTCATTTTGAATCACTGGGAAAAAATATACATCACCCCCTTTGCATGCTATTTTGTCTTCCTGGACTTGTGTTCTGAGAAAACATCTGGCGGTTTTCACTTCCTGGTGCTTTCTGATTAGCCTTTCTTATTTCCATGTTGGCAAATAAACACGGCCCCGTGTTTCACTCTCTGATGAGCCTGGAAAGGCCTCCAACATGCGGTGTATTAGAAATGGCTCAACTGAACAGATGTCGATGAGTATCTACGATGCACCCGGTGACTGGCTTTACTATGGAGATGCAATCTTGCAAGGGACATAGTCCTAGTTGACTGACTTCTTGTCTGGGGAGGGAAACAGGCAAGCAAGGCCGTCATTCCAGTGCAAGGTGACCTATGTGGTATGAGACCCTGTGGACCCTGTGGCACGACGTTTTCTGGTGAGCTTGACAAATGTCTTTTCTCTTGAGATGTGGAGACTTTTCTTGTTGCTGTGGCAAAATGTCTAATAAGAAGACGTTTAGGGGAGAAAGGATTCCTTTTGGCTCACAGTTCAAGGGTACAGATCATCATCATGGGGAAAGCATGGCGGCAGGAGTGGGAGGCCCCTGGTCACATTGAATAGAAAGAGAGAGAGAGAGAGAGAGAGAGAGAGAGAGAGAGAGAGAGAGGTATATTGATGCTCACCTCACTTTCTCGTTGTTTTATTCTGTACGGAAACCCAGTTCATGAGATGGCCCCACCCGCATTCAGGCTATGTCTTCCACCCCACTTAACTCTATCTAGAATAGCCTTTGCAGACATGTCATGAGAATTGTTTTCTATAGTCATTTGGAATCCCATCAAGATGGCAGTAGAGATTAACCATCCCAGGCACGAATGTCAGACCATCAGTGCTTGGTGCACAATGAGATTACTTGATGCTATTTGCAGGAGCATGGGTAGCCTCCAATGGCAACACTACCAAAGAAAATGCCTCCCTTCCCCAGCAACCATTAACTGCCAATAGATCCTCAGGGAGGAGTGGGGCCTTGTGAGCCTCTCCCCCCAGTGATGGAACATTAATCCATCCCGTCTAACACCAGTCTCTTGCAGGGAGAATTCAAGGGAGCAACACGCATGCCATTCCTGGAGAACAGTAGCCTACAGTAGCCATGGCAACTGTACACACAGGGAGTGGAGCATCTCTAGCTTGAGGTGATATCCCCAAGCTAAGGAAAGCTTGAAGGATACGTGGGATGAAACATCTAAAGAGGAGAGTAGGATAAGAATGGACCAGACCAGGAGGACAAACTTTGGGTGTGGTTCTCTGCAGTAGAATGTCTTGGCATCTCCGAGTGGTGTAGCTTGGTGGAGTGAACCCACATTCACTTCTGGTTCCTCCTGAAGCTGCTAAAATGATGGGAAAGAGGCACAGTGCATAGAAAGGGAAAACTAAGTAACAACGTTGGTGTGGCAATTTGAATGTAATTGGCCCCTGTAGGGAGTGTCACTATTAGGAGGTATGGTTTTTATTGGAGTGGGAATGGCCTTGTTGAAGGAAGTGAATTATTGTGGAGGTTGACTTAGAGGTCTCCTGTGGCCGGGATACAACCCCGTGTGTCAGGCAACTTCCTGGTGCCTGTGAAATGTAGGACTCTCAGGTACAACTCCAACGTCACTTCTGCCTGCATCTGGCCATGCTCCCTGCCATGATGATAATGAACTGAACCTCTGAATCTGTAAGCGAGTCACCACAATTAAATGTTTTTTTTTTTTAATAAGGGTTGCCATCATCATGGTGTCTCTTAACAATGATAGAAACCCTGACTAAGACATCACCTGACTAAGCGAACACCTGCAGGACTTTGGAAGATGGAAAGAGGATGGATAAATGGTAGTTAGCAGATAGATAGAGAAACCGAGACCTAACTTTTCACGTGAGACGCGTTTAAGTTTGCTTTAGTTTTATTTCTATGGCTGTGATAAATACCCTTGCAAACAGCAATTTAAGGAAGAAGGGTTTTATTGGCTTATAATTCCAAGGCACAGTGCATCATTTCGGAAGATTTAAGACAGGGACTCAAGCAGCTAGTCACGTCACATTCATAGTCAAGAACAAATAAAAAATTACATTCTAGCTAACTTATTTGCTTGCTGGTAGTTCTCAGCTACTTTTATACACCCAGAGTCCAGCCCAAAAAATACTGCCACTCATATTCAGGGTGGGTCCTCACACCTCAATTAACAATCAAGACACTCGCACACATGCCAACCTGATATAAGCAGTCCCTCAATAGATTTTCTCCTAAGGTGACTGATTCTGAATTGTCAAGTTGATAGTTAAAACTACCCCTCACCAGACTGTTAGAGCAGAAGAATACAACCTGATCAGATGGCCAGAGACCCACTGCTGCAGTCGCTTTCCAGGAGAGACATGACATGAACAATGTCTCCCCATCCTACGTAGGTCTATGACACCAGACTGAATTATGATTCCACTGAACTCCAACTTGGTCAACTGATGAGGGTTTTTTGGGTGTAATTTCAGAGCACAGGTGACTTACAGGGCCATGCATGACCCCAGAGCAGCTGTACCACCAAAGCCCATCTCATAACAGAGGGCAACCTCAATAGATGCGGCATCATGGAGACACACCTTCATCTTCCACTTCCGAGATAGTCTAGCATCTCTCAAGATCCCTCACAGCTGGTGCTGAGCCAGGAAGAGTGGTAGCCAGGATCTCTGATGATGATCTCAAAAGCCTCCACTCCCTACTTCTGTTAGGAAGTGCTAACTTCATTACTACTACCACAGACCTAGCTATCTATCATCAATCACTGTGTTTTGGCTCAAGCTGTTGTCATAGCTACCAGGCCAAGTATTATCTCTACTTTCAAACGAAGATAGGATGGGTCATATGCTTTCTGGAAGAAAAGCCATGTACTACCACCCAGGACCTGGACAGGAGAAGACAGGTTTTTCTTATGACTGGATGTGGGTAGGAATGGGAAGATTGTAGTCATGTCCCTATTTTCTGTTGTTCTAGTTTCTTTTCTGTTGCTATGATCAACCATTCTGACCAAAATCAGCTGGGAAGAAATGGTTTATTTCATTTTACACTTTCAAGTCACAATTTAGCATCTAAGGAAGTCAGGGTAGAAATCCAAGGGAAAAGCTCAAAACAGAAACCATGAGGAACATCACATGCTCAATTATTGGCATGCTCATACTTTGTTAGATACAACCCAAGGCCACCTGTCTAGGAATGGTGCTGCCCACCATAGGCTGGGCTCTCCTACCTATATCAATAACTAATTAAAACAATCCTCCCACAAACACGCCTCCACCCACAGGCCAGTCTGATCTGGGTGATCTCCCAATTGAGGCTTTCCTCTCCTAGGGCTCTAGGCTCTGTCAAGGTGACAATTAAAGCTATCCAGGACACCTGCCTTCACATCTGCATAGCCAGAACCTGTTCCTGTCCTTTGCCCTCCAAACTCTAGTTTATAGAGGTAGTCTACATCAGGATATATTCAATAGTTGGGTGGTGGTGACACACGCCTATAATCCCAGCTCTCGGGAGACAGAGGCAACAGATCTCTGTGAGTTCAAGGCCAGCCTGATCTACAGAGCTACTTCCAGGACAGCTAGGGCTGTTACACAGAGAAACCCCTGTCTCAAAAAACAAACCAAGAAACCAATAAACAAAAAAAGAATATACTCAATGTAGACACTTTCCAGCCTTGTGATCTCTCCAGGCTCTCACACTTCTGTGTGTTAAAGTTACAGAATCCACTTGGCAGAAATGAAGCTGACTGAAGGAAGAGGCCAATGGATGATAGATAGCAGGGGTGACTCAGTCTGTTGTTAAACTTCATCTTTATACGGCGTTGCTCATTTTTTGTTTGCGATGTGTGTACATGTGTGTGCGTGTGCGCGTGCGTGTGTGTATTTGCAGATGATGCAGGTCAATCTCAAGTCTGGTTTCTCAGGCGTTTTCCGCTTGTTTATTAGAGGCAGGATCTGTTCCTGGGACCACGGCTCACCTCTATAGGCTGACTAGCTAGGAAGCCCCAGGGAGCCTCTTGTCGGTCTCCACTTCCTCAGTGTCCCATTACAGGTGTGTCCACCACACCTGGGTTGCTGCTTGGGTCCTTAGGACCAGACTCAGGTCCTCAAGCTTGCACAAAAAGCAGGGCACTGACTAAATCATCTCCCCAGTCCTAGCACACTTACTCTGAGATAAGAGAGATAAACGCCCCAGACATCCTTTCAAAGAGTCCATTATCAACAAATAAACAAACGGCAACAATGGGGGGGGGGGTAAAGCCTTAACAATAATAACAAATGGCATTTGGAGGAAGCAAAGAGACTCAAGGCTTAAAACTATAATTGACTCCCAGGGATCACAGGCTGCTTTGTTTATGAAATGAGAACATTTCTGCTACAGAAATAACCGTAATCAAAATAAATCCCATAAGTTTAAAATTGAGCAAAAATAGGCAAGTCTGAGAAGGGTTGGAAAATAGCACAGAGGAAATCATTTGGATAAGTAGCGATAAAAGAAGTTGGGAAAAATGGAGAGGGGATAAAATGTAGTTCTGCTCACCTGTATCACCCATCATCCAAGGCCTAGGGGACGTGGCGGAAGGGGGTAAGGAATGTAAAAGCCGGAGGATGGGGAGAAGTGTCGTAAAATGCTGTCATGTGGACAGGAGTTGGCTGCTGTGCACACGAGTTCACTGCGGGTGTGGTTACCTGCAGGCCAGCAAGCCAACACGAAGTCAGATTCCACTGGGCAGCAGAAAGTAAACTCTTTGGGTTTGAAACAGAAGGAAAGGGAGTGAGGTCGGGTGCGTGTGGAGGGGGTAACGGACTTGTTGCCGGGTGTTCTCGTTTCATGTTTGTTGTTATCAAGAAACACTCTGACTGAAAGTCACATGGGTGAAGAGTGTTTATTCAACTTACAAGCCCAGATCATCATCTGTCACTGAGGGAAGCCAAGGTGGGAATTACGGTAGGCTTTCTTATTATTCTATATCTATATCTGTTATTGCGTCTTATCGAGACACTTAACAGCCAACAATTACAGAAGAAACCATGGAGGAATGCTGCTTACTGGCTTGCTTCCATGGCTTGCTCAGCCTATTTTCTTATAGCAGAGCCAGACCAGGGGTGACACCACCCACAGTGAGCTGGGCCCTCCCGCATCAATCATCAATCCAGAGCGTGCACCACAGACGTGGCTACAGGCCTATCTGGTGGGGACCTTTTCTCAAGTAAGGTTTCCTCTTTCCAAATAGCTCTAGCTTGTGTCAGATTGATGTAAGACCCTGCACACCAGAGAAACAAAGTAAAGCCAGGGCTAGGGAGATGGCTCAGTGGGTAAACACAAAGACCTGAATTCAGATCCCCAGCACGCACCCAGATCTGGGAATGGAGGCACGCATCTGTCACCACGCCGTCCAGGGAGTGGGAACAGAGAGCCCTCAGGATTTTGCTGACAAACCAGTTGAGACATTTGCTGAATTCTTGATCCAGGGAGAGACCCTGTCTTCAATAGTAAGGTGGGAACTCACAGAAGACACTCAACATGGATCTCTGTCCTCCATCTGTGCATGCACACTTTTGCACACACGTGAGCACACACAGAGGTTTTTTGTTGTTGTTGTTGTTGAATAAAGTAATAGCAAACAATCAAAAACAAGAAATGGCACCCGAGTCATTGTTGTTAGGAAAAACAGGGAATACAGAAGTGATATGAAATAGTCTATGCTCTGTTTTAATAAAATTAAAGTTCTGCTAGGTCAAAATATGTCTGCAGAATTCCGTGAAACTATAATAGAAGTGCAGTATGTATAAATATGATATGTGGGCTGGCAAGATGGTGCATGTAGTAACATCACTTGATCCCAAGCCCAGTGACCTGGGTTTCATTCCTGCAACCCACCTAATGGAAGGAGAGAACCAGCTCCTGAAAGCTGTCCCCTGACTCACACATACACACACAAAAAAATTACTAACTGCAATTAAAAGTAAAGATGAATATTATATGCAAGGCAATTAGATACAGTGAGGGAGGTTAAAATTTTTATTGAACGGTGCTATCCCATGTTCTCTTGTTTATTTTTGGAAGCTCTTTGTGGGATGAATCTGAAAGTGGAATTGGGGTGATTTGGAGAATTGCCCACAGGCTATACAAGATAAAGTCACCCTTTGCAAGTTCTGAGTGCCGCACAAAAAGTGACCAAATTAACCTGTGTTGTCTGCACATTAGTCCCCCCTATCAAAGAGTGGCCAGGGGCTCTTTCTGGAATAAGCTTCTCCAAAAATGAGTCCTGGGGCGCAGGAGAGAGAACTGCCTGGGATTCTAACATCTTCTCTCTTCTAAGGAAGTGGTCTCCCAGAGGTGGCGTCCTGTGTTAAGGCCCCTCAGAACTCTCCCAAGGATCATGTTTGGGGAGCAGATTAAAGTAGATGGATTTTATTAGAGTTGTAAGCAGAACTCCAGTTGTCTTCATTCTAACTGCACTTGAGAAAACCGTTTTCCTAATACATATGAACGATATCGAGGGTAGTTGCAAAATTAACCCCTTGCTTGTCAAATCTCCTTCTGGAACGTGTTTCCCTTTTTTTTCTCTTTATTTGAATTCTAAAGATCTCTTCCTATGGCTTGGACAGGCACTTTAAATTCGTCTGAATCTGGAACTGTCAATCTTTGCATTTTTTTCATTTCCCGAGTGCTTTAAAGCTGAGGAAGATAGCATCCCTCCCAAGGCTTATAAATATTCCATTCCAGCTCGGTCGTCTCTGATTGTCTTACGTTTCACCATCCATCCACACAGAATTTATTGTAGAATATGACACAGGTTTGGGAGCTTTTGTTCCAAATGTCTGTACATATTTATTTATTTATTTATTTACTTACTTACAAAGTGGCCTTTTCAGAGTAATTCTGTAAGCAGTCCCCTTTCCCTCCTTGTGGGGGAAGAATGCATTGCTTTTCTTTTTTTTTTCATACAAGTGGTTATTTTCCAGGTTGTATGTGTATTGTTTTGGTCCATATCTCTTATTTTCCTTTTCCATTTTTTTTGTTTTAAAATAAATTATTAAAAATGGTTGCATGACAGATGTCCCCTGGTTGTCACAGAGGAACAAACCATAGCTAGGTCTGTAGGACATCAAAGATGGTGGGAAGGCAGGTATGTGGGCTGTTTAAAGTGCTTTGGGCCAGGTCCAGAAAGACAAAGATAAGAGACCGAAGGGTCCTGGGAGCAGAAGAGCCCTGCAGAAATGACCTTTATTTTCACCATTGTATCTTACTTATTTAATTCTGTATTCAACACAATAATCGTTGTGTGTTTATGGAGTGTGGGGTGATAATTAGATGCATGTATATGTGATGATCAAATCGGGGTAGTTGGGATTTCAGACTCATTAAACGTTAGCGTGTCTTGATGGGATTCCCCAGACTCCTGTTTCCTGGCTCTCCATGAGGTGTGTAACAAGCCACTGCTTAATGGCCATTGTGCTGCAGCGAACCAGTAATTCTGTATTGTGTGGAGGTGGGACTGGAACCCAGGGCCTCACACGTGCAGGCAAGTGTTCTGCCAAGGAGCTGTATTGCCAGCACTTGTAGTGGCATTCTTTAAAGCTCTCTCTCTCTCTCTCTCTCTCTCTCTCTCTCTCTCTCTCTCTCTGTGTGTGTGTGTGTCTGTCTGTCTGTCTGTCTGTCTCTCTCTGTCTCTCTCTCTCTTTATTGCTCAGGATTTAACCCATGGATATGTGTGCACACACACAGGTGTATACATGCGTGTGTGTCTGTCTGTCTATTGCTGGGGATTTAACCAATGGATATGTGCACACACACAGGTATGTGTGTGTGCGCATGCACATGCTCGTGCGCATGCGTATGATCAAAGGACAACCTCAAGTCTTGATCCTCAGTCTCCACCTTACTTGAGGTGGAGTCTCTCACTTTTCTCCCCATTCGCTGGCCTTGGAGCATCTGGGAATTCCCATCTTAGCTCCCATCTCACCTTAGGTACACTGGGATCACTGACAGGTACTGTAATCTAATCCTGAACCACACTCCTAGCCCCAAATTGGGGGATTCTAGGTGTGTGTGCCATCACTGAACTACACTCTTAAACCCAGCTTTATATGATATCTGGGGATTTGAACTCAGGTCTTCAGACGAATGCAGTAACCCAACAAGCCACCTCTTTAGCCCACTTGACTCAAGTTTTCTTTTGGTAATTTCATTCATTTATTTCCTGACTGTGTGCACACATTTGCATCATGGTACATGTGTGAAAGTCAGAGGATGACTTGTGGGTGCTGGCTCTCTTCACAATCCTCATGTAGGTCCTGGAGATTGAACTAACTCAGGTCACAAGCCTTAGAACCTTTCCCCAGCCTCTTTATTAAGCACTTTCGCCCTCCCTATTTGATGAGGCCACACCCATGTAAAATTGAGAACATGTAGTATTTGCCTTCCTGAATCTGGCTTATTTCTCTTGACATGCTATTTTCCACTTCCATGCCTGCTGTAACCATTAAGGGAATTTGATTTTCTCTCTGGACGCATAGTGCTCCACCATGTAGATATACTGCATTGTCTTTATCTACTCATGATAACGGATAGCTCCGCTGCTTCCATGTCTTGGTCCTCTACAAGAGCAGCAAGTGCTCTTGACTACTGAACCATCTTCCCATCCCTCTCCTACATTCTCTTTCAGTAGATGTGTGTTTTACAATGAGGCCATTGATCGATTTTCATGGATATTTTTTGTATGCCATAAGAGAGGGGGCTCTAACTTCAATCTTCTGCACGTGCACAGTGACGCTCATTGAAGAGGTCGTCTTCTCTCCGGTGTTTATTTTTTGACACTTTAGTGGGTAGTCAGCTAGGGCTTGTGCTGCAGGCCAGTCCATCCCAGCCACTCAGGAGCTGAAACAGACTGGTAGAAAGCTCAAGGTCAGCCAGGCTTACAAAGTGAGTCCTGGGACATATGGGGAAAATAGTAAAACATTGTCTCAAAATAAAAGGAAAACAGGGTTTGGAGTGCGACTCAGCAACAGGGCACCTGCCTAGAATCCCCCAGTGAGGGACCAGGAGTATGACGTAATCTTAGAGCTGTACGGCATGTGCACAGCTCTAGGTTCCATCCCCCAAAGCTAAAAGATATGGAGGAGGAGGAAGAGGAAGAGACTTCCACGGAATCAGCAAAAGGCAGCAGCTAACTGGGTATGGATGAGAGGTACATGCAGCAGTTTCCCACTCGAAAGGTGAATTTGCATTTGTGGTACTGCAGATTGAATTGCGGGTTTCCCATGTAAAAAAGCAGGCACCGCAACACTGAGCCATAATCCACTCGTGTGGTGGTTCCAGCTTGGGGATGTACAGTGGAAGTGATTTTCCTAATTGGGAGTAAGGATCCTCCCATGGTTCATATTTCATAGAGAAGATGGTACCTCTGCTTGACCACGGATTTCCATGGTTACAGTTTCCTTGAGATGACCACATGATGTACATCTGTCAGGCTTCGTTTACTATATGCCAGTGTGTATGAGTGAGGTTGATGGCTCCAGCATCCAGCCAAAGCTTCCTAACTCCTGGATCCTATCCCTTGTCGTGATGTACCATTCAGGTGATGCTGTGTTTGTTATCTGGGTGTTCGGTGTTGTAATAGGAGCGGTGGGCTACTTTCCCGGCATCCAGCCGCCCACATGGCTAGCTTTACCCGAAATAATTACACGGAAACTGTATTCTTTTTAACACTGCCTGGCCCATTAGTTTCAGCCTCTTAACCCATTTCTAATAATCTATGTAGCACCACGAGGTGTGCTTACCAGGAAAGATCTTAACCTGCGTCTGTCTGGAGTGGGAGAATCATGGCAACTGCCTGACTCAGCTTCTTTCTCCCAGCATTCTGTTCTGTTTACTCCGCCTGCCTAATTTTCTGTCCTACTAAAGGGCTGAGACAGTTTCTTTATTTAACCAATGAAATTAACACAAAATAGAAGACTCTTCCCCATCATTTCCCCTTTTTCTGTTTAAACAAAAAAAGAAAGGCTTTAACATAGTAAAATTACATAACAAAACAGTTATCAAGTAAAAATTACAGTTACAATATTTATATCTATTTTATCTTTTATCGTAACTAAGGAAAACTATAATTATCTATCTATTCTTCAACTCCATCAAAGACTCCAGAAGGATATAATATTACCTAAGTAAACAAGAAATAAGAAACTTCAAGCTCTATAAATGACAGAGACATCTCACTGCCTGGATAGTCACCCAAAGTTCTTCTGTACTGTTGGGGCATCCATCTTCAGCCTACAGGCCCATAGTATCCAGCAGACATTTCCATGAAACAGGAAAATTCCAAAGACAGTTCACTTTCTTCTGTATCCTGCAGAATGTCTCGCAGACTCTTTCATAGGTCAGGAACCCCAAAAGACCATCTCACCTTTTGGCAAGTCCTCTCTCTGAGGGTTCTCTGTGTCAGTTTTTGCAATAGTCCAGGCAAAAACAGTCTCTTGCCCAAATGGCTATCCAGCTCTATAAGGAGCCTCTTTGATGCCCATCTTCCTCTTGAAATAGATTGGTGCTGCCAGGAGCAGAAGTGTCTCATTGTCATGAAAAGCCCTAAGTTTTAAAAACATTTAAAATGCCATATTCTGCAGTCTTCGAAAGATATGAAGAATGCCTATCTAACTGAAATATATCTCTATATATCTAGAAAATTTAACTAACATGACTACAAGCTTTACCATTATCGATGATTATCCATTAGCAACCTATATTTCCTAATTATACACTACATTTTTAAATGAACTACACAATCACAAAACCTTAATCAAGATCAGAAATACATATACATATAACAAAATTGACCTTAACTTAATACCAATAAAGCAAAATTTATACCAGTGTAAATTATTCATATCTATATCATATCCCCCTTTAAATGTAAAAGAACATTTATAAACAATATTTGGGAAGATGGGCGCAGTATTTTCTCTCCAAACTGCTTCCTGCTGAATGGGGGCATTGTTAATTAGGTCTTTCATGGTATAACCTGTGTGCCAGGGTCATCTCAGTTGAGTGAAGTAATTTTTTGAGGGTATTCACAGCAACCTTTCAGGAGGGCGTTGTCTATCATACCAAATTGGGATAGAAGAAATCCACAGGGTCTCATCCTCTGTGAAAACAAAAGAAGAAACTCCTTTCCAAAGCATCATATCCTTAGACCCAAATTCTGAAGTCATAATACCCTTATGATATCCATTTGGGTTCCAATTGGCAGCCCATATAATGAAATGTCTCTCTGCACTTAGCTCCTTCACAGTCAAAAATTTTAAAGAAAACACAATGTACATAATCCAGACTCTCTGTGAATTTTCCATTTTTATGTGGCTTATTTTTCTTTATTTCTCTTAATCTATAACTATCTGTACTTCTGTACTCTGTCTCTTTAAAGACTTTACCCTTTTTCTTTTTAAGACATTAACTTTATTCTTTATATTCTTTT
>NW_026068043.1:3790799-3803328 GCF_014885135.2 Alexandromys fortis
GAAATAATTACATGGAAACTGTATTCTTTTAAACACTGCCTGGCCCATTAGTTTCAGCCTCTTAACCAATTTCTAATAATCTATGTAGCACCATGAGGTGTGCTTACCAGGAAAGATCTTAACCTGCGTCTGTCTGGAGTGGGAGAACCATGGTGACTCCCTGACTAGGCTTCTTTCTCCCAGCATTCAGTTCTGTTTACTCTGCCTACCTAATTGTCTGTCCTATTAAAGGGCTGAGGCAGTCTCTTTATTTAACCAACGAAATTAACACAAAACAGAAGACTCTTCCCCATCAGTTCGGTTATCCCATAATCTGGGAGAGGGACCACATTGGTGGAGGGAAATCTGTCTGCTTATTAAAGCTATTACTGAGACTCCTGTGCAGGCTTTAATACCACGCCACCCTGCTCAGGCAGTGTGTGTTATTGGTGAGCAGCTCCTGCTGTTGTTACTGCCAGTTTCTCCTCTGGCCTCCTGTTTATTACATCCACATGTCAGGGTCCTTTGGCATTCTTTCTGCTTCACCAAGAAAGGGTCCTTGTCTTTTTATCCCCCTCGCTGACCCTGGTTCTAGCCAATCATATCGCAGCAATGTCTCTTCTGTGCATGCGTGTGTGAGGCATCTGTGGGATGTCATCATGCTGAGCTTGGGTGCATGCAGGTCGGGTCTGGATCGAGCATGGGGGGGATGCAGTCATACTGGCAAAAGTGGCTTGTCTCCTTAGTGTGACAAACACCTGACAAAATACAATTCAAGGAAGAAGGGTTTATGCTGGCTTGTAGTTTAAAGAGACAGCATGTCACGGCAGGGAAGGCTAAGACGCAGGAATGTGAGAGACCTAATCACAGAGCATCCATAGTCGGGAGGCAGAGAGAGATGGATGCTGGTGCTCAGCTCGATGTCTCCTGTCCATTCATCCAGGGATCCCAACTCATGGATCCTATACACTATACACTAAGAGTGAGTATTCCCACTTCAGTTAATCCCATCTAGACACTAGCTCATAGACATGCCCAACATGTCTTGTTTCTATGGTGATTCTAGAGCTGGTTGAGCTGACAACCGCTATTGACCAAGTATTTTCAGTGGCATCTCAGGGCCTATGTGGGTTGCGATGCTATGTTTCAATGGGATGAGACTCTCCAGATTTTCCTCCCATGAAAGAACAAAGAACATGCATGATCATTGGTCACATGACCAGACCCTTTCTATCTGAATCATATCTCTGATGATTGGTATACCTTGGTTAGTTTCCCTTTGAGCACGCTCTCTCTCTCTTTCTCTCTCGCTCTCCTTCTCTCTTTTTCTATTTGAGTATTGGGGGATTCTAGGCAGGTGCTCTACCACTGAGTCACACCCTCAGTCACTCACTGGGGGATTCTAGAAAACTCTATGAAGGTACTCCACCATTGATCTATGCCCCAATCCCTGGCTTCAAAGTGACTTACAGAAAGTGAAGCATCCCAGGTGCGACTTTCTCTTTCAAAGACACTCACCCAGAGGGAAGCTGTCCAATAAATACTCGCTGGTTGAAATAATAAATAGGTCCAGGCTCAGGAGCCTGTCTGATTCACTGAGCATGATAATTATTCCCTTTTATTGACTGCCTTTTATGTTTTTGTCACTGTGCTGCATGTTTTATTGATCTCATTTTAATTTAACCACTCTCTGAAGTAGCTGTTCCCATCTCTGTTTTATAAATGAGGCCAGGGGGGCCTGGAGAGGTTCAGAAGCCTGACTTAGGTAACATAGGTACAGTGGAGCCCTGACCCATGCCTACCTGTGTGCTGTGTGACTATGCTCACAGCTTGTGGATGCTGCCTTCCCCATCATGCATTCTCTTTAAAGATGCCATGCCTACCCTCACCTCCCCCATCTGCGGAATGGAACCTTCTAATCACACTGGTATTGATAACCTTCCATCCCTGCAACATGGAATCTTCTACTCACACTGGTATTGCCAGGTAGGGAAGAAAGTATGAGCCCTTTGCAGAATCTCTTCCCTCTCTCTTTATCTCTCTGTCTCATACTGTCTGTCCCTCTATTTCTATCTCTGTCTGTGTGTCTGTGTATCTGTCTCTCTTTGTGTGTCTGTTTCTGTCTGATCCCTCTCCCTCCATCCCCCTCTCCCTTTCTGTGTGTGTATATTCCACTGCTTTAATTTTTTTTGTGTTGATCTCCTTTATGTCATCTAGCTAGCATCTTAATACCAAAAGGGCTGCATGTGAAATCTGATGAGTTATATGTAGTTATATGTGTTATGTGTAGTATATGTAGTTGTATGTGTAGTATATGTAGTATATGTAGTTGTATGATAAAGTTTAAACCTATTTACAGGACATGATAATTTTTACTTAGCTCTGAAAAGAAATTAACAATAATACTAGGTGTAGAAAATGTTTTACAGTGGAATTCATTTAGCCAAGAGGTCTATGATTTGTAATCTTCATTGTCAATGGGATTTGGAATAGCTAAGCAACACATCCTTGGGAGTGTCTCGTTCTAGAAAGGTTTAGCTGAGGAGGAAATGTCCCCCCTAAAGTTGACTGGCGCAGCTCTTGAGCTGGGATCCTGAGTGAGTGCAAAAGGGAAAGTGAGCTGAGTGTAAGCTTTCATCCCTCTCTGCTGGTCCAACCTCATGCACCTAACATGTAGCCTTTACCGCAGAGCTAGGATTGTCAATGTATTTATCAGCTGACTTCAAACTGGTACTGGAATTGAAAGTAGTGGCTATCCTTGTGCCTGTAGACCTTTAGTACTTGATGGCAACATTGCAGGCTGTTGTGTAGCAATTTTTACCTTATGTCCTGGAGGGAGACTCATCAAGACTCAGGAAGTTAACAATTTGCTAGTCTCAGGAAGTTTCTGAAACTTACAACTTTGTATCCATTGAAGACTGCTAAGGAAAGGAGAATCTCCCATCATCCACCCTGCTTGCAAGGAGCTCCAGGGCTGCAGCTTTTGCGAGTCATCACCCCTTCTTGAGTGGGTTTTACAGTCACAAAGGCACCTGTGAATTATGTGTGCTTTTGTAAGTAACTCTTCATCCATGTTCCCATAAATAACTTCAGAAAACTCATTCTTGTGCTTTGGTAGAATTTTTTGTTTGGTCTGTCATTGGTGCCCTGTGTGGTACCAGGAGAAGTTTGTTTAGGTCCTGCTCAGGACACGTACTCAAAAGATGGATTTGTCACTGTGAGAGGGTATTCAATCCTAAAGTTTTCTCCTGATGGGTTCCTGGGGGAGTTCAACAGTGGAGCCCATAACTGGTGATTCGGGGGGTCGGTGGGGGTTCTTAGTGTCTCGTTGTAGTGTTAAGCTCTGTGGAGCGGGGGGGGGGGGTACTTGATCCTAAATTAGCGATCACGTGTTTACCTACCTGCACCTACCTAAAAGAGTAATGATCTGCTCAGTGAAGAGCTAGGTGAAGTGCTCTCCCTCAACCATGTATCTCCTAGTTTCCTTTCTATTGCTGTGACAAAGACCATGGTCAAAGGCAGCTCAGGGAAAGGAGGTATTTACTTGCCTTGCACTTTCAGGTCAAAGGTTGTCATGGAAGGAAGTTTTGACAGGAACTTGAAGAAGGGATCTGAGGGGCAGAAACCACAGAGGAACACTGCTTACTGGCTGTCTGATAAGGCTGACTTAGCTAGATTTTTTTTTTCTTTTTTAATGAAGCTCAGGACTACATGACTAGGGAATGGTGCCACCCACAGTGGGCTGAGTCCTCCTGTATTAGTCAGTCACCAAGACAAATCCCACAGACAAGGCCACAGGCCAATCTGATCTAGGCAATTCCTCAGTCTAGACTGTTCCTTTCAGATGACTGGAGGCTGTGTCAAAATGACAATGAAAGCGAACTGGGTCAATACCTTTCTCTACCTAGAGAATAATCAATAGGCCCCAGTGTCTGCTAGCATGACAGACATTTTATGTATAGAGACCTCCGGTCTTTATGATCTGCAAGTACAGTGGAGATTCCTCAATGTGAAAGAGAGAGAAAACCATGGAGTGCTGTGGAAAAGATGAGATCTGCATCGGAGTCAGACTGGACAATAAGGTGGGCTTCTGCAAGAACAGGAGAGATGGACGATGCACATGGAGAAGCAGGCACTTTACACTGCAGATGGCATGTTCTTTTAGTTAATTTAGAGAAATAAAAAACCTGATCAGCCAACGGGGCTTTGAAGATGAACACGGGAGGGGGGGGGGGATAAAAGATCAGGGCATATGGAGAGAACATATTTGTTCTTGGAAAATCAGGAGAAAATGTTTAATGTCATCCTAACCCCATCTGCATAAAAATAGTCTTACGCGGTGAATCAGAGGAAAGCAAAAGAAGACGATGTGACTGAACCTGCCCTGTTCCGAGCATCGTCTCATTACCGAGAGGGTAAGGAATTCAGCTGAATACATAAATTCAAAAGAGTGTCGAGGAGATGTCCTAAAGTTATTATGCCTTGGGGATTTCTTCAGTGGTGGATGCCGTGATGATAACAGAATGTGATATGCTTGCAGGGGTAGCGCTTTTGCTGCAGGCTTGACCCCTGGTTAAACAAAATAGCTTGTTCTAGCCTCATTTCTGTTGCTGTGATGAAATACCCTAATTAGGAAAGAAATGGTTTCTTTCAGCTCACAATTACAGTTATTGTGGGAAGTTTAAGTGAATGAAAAGCGCCACCCTTTTCTTGTGAACAGCAGGGAAGGAAGAATGAGAGCAGGCATCCTTGCTTGCCTCACCTCAGCTGGCTTTTGCCTCTCTTATATACCAGGACCACTTACCTAGGGAATGATGCCACCTACCACGGGCTGATCTTCCTACATCAATAAATAATACAGACAGTCCTCCACAGATATGCCAACCTGATTTAGGTACCTCCTCAGTAAGACTCTCTTCCAAAGGAACTCTAGGTTGTACCAAGGGACAGTTAAGACTGGTACCAGGCTGTCTGTAGCTCTCAAGTGGTTTCACGAGCATGGGAGATTTTTAGTTGCATAGTCTCATTTATACCACTGACTCTGAAGAAGTTTTACATCAGCCCTGGCTGATCCGTGCTGTACAGAGCCCCACTCTGCACACAGGAACAGCTGAGGATTGAACTCAGTCTTGCTGCCAAGCACCTTTAATCTGGTTGTCTCACTAGTCCCCTCAATTGCTTTGGCGGATTTAGGTCATTTACATGATTCAAAGATAACCTGTTGACCACAGGCCCTAGTGTGATTTCGTTAGTGGGTGTCTTTGTGTGTTTGTGGAGGAAGAAGAGTACTGATACTTGGTGTTGGGTCTGTGTGGCTATTTAGGATTCACTCAGGTTCCCTTTTATTGCTTTTCCATTCCTACTGTGTGTCCAAAGGCTGCCTTTTCTGTCATCTGGTCCTCTCTCAGTCCAGTGCCTCTAATGCTCGCTCAGTTGCAAGCCATCATTGCTGCAGGTACTTGACATACCAGGGAACTCCATTTTTTTTCACATTGTTACACCTGAACTAGACTTTCTATTCATTCATTCATTCATTCATTCATTCATTCATTCATTCATGATCCATCCTGGCTTCTTGCTAGATTCCTTCTTTGTCCCATACAGGGTTTCCCCATCTGTCCTTTCTCTGTGAAAGGTGACAGGAGGGAGTAGGGGATGAACAATTACTGGTAGTCTGTGATTATTTTTCTACTTACATTTGAGGTTTTAAGGAATCTATATTTTATCACAGTGCTGTAGTTTGGGGGGAGCTGTTTTTTGTTTGCTTGTTTTGTTTTATACCTGTGTAATGTGTTGAATTTATGGACCAGCAATTTATCATTATTGCTTAAAAAACAAACATTTCTTTGTTCTCTCTCTCTGTCTCTGTCTCTGTCTCTCTCTGTCTGTCTCTCTCTCTCTGTGTGTGTGTGTGTGTGTGTGTGTAGGCTTTGGCACACACATGTTATTGCACACTTGTGGCAGTAGAGGACAACTTGCAAGAGTTAAGTTCATTCCTCCACATAGGGATCATGTATGTGTGCACATCTGGGAGCCACAGGACAAGCTTGGGTGCCTTTGTCATTCCTCAGCATGCTGTTCGGCAGCTTTTTGTTTTGAAGCAGAATTTCTCATTGTCCTGGAATGGACCAGGTAGGCTAAGCTAGCTCGCCAGTGAGTCCTGGATATGCATCTGTCTCCACCTCCTCAAGACTGGGATTACAAGCATGTGCCATCATATAGCTTTTTAATGTAAGTTCTGGGCTTCCAGCTCCCAAGGACAACCTTGAACTCTTGATCCTTCAACTTCTGCCTCCTGAGTGATGGGATCAAAAGCTTAGACTCAGTGTATGTGGTACTGAACTTCATACATGGTAGGCAAGCACTCTACTGACTGAACAACTCCTTTCTTTCCCTCTTTTTTTCCTTTTTCTTAAAAAGAAAATTTGAGGCAGGTTCTCTCGATGTCCAGGCCAGCCTCAAAATTTCTAAGTGGCCAAGGGTGACTTTGGGCTCCTGAGTTTCTTGCCTCCACCTCCCAAATGTTGGGTAACAGGCATGTACCACCACGCCCCACTGGACCAATTCAGTTCAAACACTGGAGATCACAAGAGGTCTTTATATATAACTATGGTGTTGAATTGTGTTCAGTAGGTTAATGTCAGTGCTGTGTGGCTTCCATTGTATCTGACCACATTGTATGAAATTGCTGGTACTTGTCCCGAAACGACAATTTCATCCAATACAGTTTCCTGGTTCCATCCTTTGACATTTGGCCCTGCATACCATTGAGCTAGTGGCTTCATTAATGACAACAGTCAGGTAGCTACACTCTTTCTCTTCATCATGGGTGAATTATTTATTTAGCTTCAGCTTGTCAGGTTTTTTAAAAAAGGAAGTTCTTATGTCCCGAGGCCAGGTGAATTATTCACGTTTAACTGAAAGATCAGTTGTGGCTTTAGCCGTGTCCAAGTGCTTCTTGACTTCTGGGGTCACATTTCAATGAGCCACGGTAAGCTGAATATATCATAAGTTAAAAGGAAAATGCAGGGCAGGGGAGATGACTCAGTGCTAAACGTGCTCGCTTGCTAAGCAGGCATGAGAACCAGAGTTCAGATTCTTGGAATCCTCCCCATACTGGGCAAGCGTGTCAGCTGCTTATAATCCCAGACTTGGAATGGGAGCACAGGAGATCCTCAGAGCAAGCTGGCTAGCAAGACTAGCCATATTGGGGGGCTCTGGATTTGAATGATAGCCCCTGTCTCAATGAGTAAAGTGGAAGAGCAATGAAGGTTGATTCTTGACATTAACTTTGAACTTCTACATGCATGTACATGAGTGCCACACACATGCAAAAATATGTGTACATTCATGCATCACACACACAAACAAAATGGAAAAGCAAAAAATTAAAATGCATAAGTCTGAATTCCCAATAGTGAGAAGGTTGAAACTGGAGGGTAGGTTTTAGGCCAGCCTGGGCTACATGAAACCCTGTCTCAAAAATCAATTAAACGTAAGGGGCAAGCATTATGAACAGATCTATCTATCTATCTATCTATCTATCTATCTATCTATCTATCTATCTAAAACTCATAAAAAGCTGAATATATGGTGCATATTTACCATCTCAACCATCCTACAGTGAAGGGGGGGGGGGGAATGTGCAGAGTCAGAAGAATCCTATGGAGTCTTCCAGGCTAGGTAACCTGGAACACAAAACACAACAGCAAAACCAAGAGAGATCATGCCTCCAAATGGAGGATGGTGAGAGCCAATTCCTGAAAGGTGATTTCTGGCCTTTCTCATGTCTACCATGGTGTGTTTTCACGTGGGCAGAGGCCCCAGCACCCAGATCAGGAGGCAGAGAAAGGAAAATGCCTGGTAGCTTTGGACCAGATAGCCTGGCATCCATAATGGTGAACACTAAGAGACCTGGTCTGAAGCAAGGTCCAAAGTGAGGATGTAAGGGTACCTGAGTGCCCCCACAGATCAGGGAGTTCGTGTGCATGCACACACACATACACACATGCATGCATGAATGAATGCACACATATACAAATCTGTCTGTCTGTATCTCTCTCTCTCTCTCTCTCTCTCTCTCTCTCTCTCACACACACACACACACACACACACACACACACACACCTACCCCTACCACATGGTACATGAGTCTTGAATTCTAGTTGAGATTTGAGAGATTGTGTGCTTGATCCTCATGGCTTCCTTGGGGAGTGAGCATCGACTCTCCCTTTTTAAGCTGACAGTCTGGGCTAGACCCTCTCCTCTTTGTCTCCTCTGCTCTTTTGTGCTCATCCCTCTGTATTAAGAAGCCTTATTCAATGAAGCTGCTGTGCAGTAGACACACTAAGAGGTTGAAGAGAGGGAGAGTAAGACAGGCTACCCGAGTGCAGGG
This sequence comes from Alexandromys fortis, assembly GCF_014885135.2. NCBI lineage: Eukaryota > Metazoa > Chordata > Mammalia > Rodentia > Cricetidae > Alexandromys > Alexandromys fortis. The sequence goes on from NW_026068043.1 coordinate 3,799,174, forward strand.
GCTTCCGGTCTGTTTGCAGAAGCTTGTGGGTCTGACTGTACCTCTCAGTGGAATGAAATGACTATGAGCCCAAGATCCCACTGAGCTTCCAGACAGAGACATGCAGAGACAGAGAGACAAGAAGGAAAGAGAGGAGAGGCAGGGAGGAAGAATAAGAGAACGGAGAGGGGAAAGGGGAAGAGAAAAGACAGAAAGAGAAAGACAGAGAGGAGAGAGAGAACGAGTGGAGTGTAGGAATGTAACTTGGGCATTTGCTAATGGGCTTGAACTATGGCTGGCATCAAGTTTCATGCCTTCAAGAATCGGACTCAAGGAGCAGAGCAGATGGTTCTTTGAGCAACACTGCCTGTTATTCAAGCTAAGGACCTGAATTTGAAACTGAGAATCCACATTTTTTTTTTAAACGAAGATGTTGGGGATTGCTGGCTGCCAGCCTGTCTCCAGGTTCAGTGAGAGGCCCTGTCTCAGGGGAATAAGATGGAGAGGGATTGAGCGGGACCTGACACTGTCCTCTGGCCTCTCTAATGGCGCACATGCGCGCGCGCACGCGCACACACACACACACACACATGCACGCACATGCACACACAAACACGCACATAAATGAGCGCGTGCACACACTTACACACACTCAGACTTTTCTCAGGCAGAAGATTGTTATTGCTTTTGTGCTTACACACTTCCGGGTGAGAGCTTCAGTGTACAAACTTAGATTATGCCCGTGAGCGCATGTGGGCATGCTCAAGCGATTTGATGGCTCCATCCTCCCTACCCTCTGACCACATTACAGCAAATGTACTTGACAGCCATTAGAACGTGTGCGCCCACTCCGTACACATCTCCCCAGAACACAGAGCTCTCCTCAACAGCAGCCTAAGGAATTCGAAAGACTAAAGCTGCTGATTTGCAAAGCTCGGTGGTTCATTTGCTTCCTGCAAATATCGAGATTAACAAAGAAATTCACTGATCCCATGTCGTTCCCTTGGACCATGTGTGCAGGCCTGAGGAAGCACGCAGACAGGCACAGCTAGCTGCAGGACCTAGCAAGACTCCAGATTCCTTTTATGGCAAAGAGGTGAATTCGCTACCATTCCTCTTAGAAAGGCATCCCGGGAAAACATCTATGTATGTTTATTTGTACAGGAAGTGCTTCACGCAGTCTTTTTCACTAACGCTCATGGCCAGTTTGTGACCATTAAAGGGACAGCTTAGGTCTTAAAGGCTGCAGCACAGTTGTCATTGGATGAGTGTTGGCCACACGTTGACTCTTTTTCCCAACTCTAGAGATAGGATGCTGAACTAGTTGTTTTCCAGTTTTCCTTCCCTGTCTATCTTAATTTTCTTCCTGTTGTTACGACAAAACATTCTGACCAATAGCAACTTGGGGGGAAAGGTTATTCAGTTCATACTGCCATGTCACAATCCGTCACTGAGGGAAGTCAGGGCCGTCACTTGATGGAGAAGCGCAAAGCAGAAACCAAGAGAGGAACCCTCCTTGCTGGCCGGCTCTCAGACTCATGGGCAGGTAACTTTCTTACATAGCCTAGGACTGCTTGCCTAGGGAATGATGCTGCCCACAGTAGGCTGGGCCCTCCAACATCAATTAATAATCAAGACAATTATCAAGACAATCCCCTACAGGTATTCCCAAAGGCCAATCTGATCTGGGCAGTCCCTCAGTTAAGACTCTCTTCCCAGAAGATTCGAGACTGTGTGAGGTTGACAATTAAAGCTAACCAGGATAATGTCTAACATGTTAATTTGTTTAGGAACTAGTGTTCTGGGAGCATGAGTGCGTCCCAAGTTGACCGAGGCACAGGTAGACAAATACAGTGGCAATGAGTCAAAGCCCTTGCCCGTAGAGCAGAGAAATGTTTTCCAAATACTTCCTGGTTACATTAAAGAGACCAGTAGCCAAGGATGGCTGCCATATCGGATGACTTTCCTGGTGGAGCTAAGGTTGCCATTGTGTGTGTGTGTGTGTGTGTGTGTACATGTTGCATGTATTGTGTGTTGGTGTATTCACATGTATTCATGTGTAGGAGAGGAGGCCAGAGGTCTATATCAGGCATCTTGCCTCAGTTGCTCTTTGTTTTTTATGTGTATGTTTGTGTGTTTGTGTGTGAGTACGAAATATGTATGCAGGAGCTAAGGGAGATCAGGAGAGGGCGCTGGGTCCCCTAGAACTGGAGTTCACAGGCAGTGGGAAACCACTTGAGAACTAAATTCCAGTCTTCTGAGTGAGTCCTTTCAGCTGCTGAACCCCTTCTCACTGGCCTAGAGTTAGGCTAGGTTGGGTGACAAGTGAGCCTTGGGGAGCTGTCTTTATTTTCACATTGCTGGGGCTGTAGGTACAACCGCACCTGGCTTTTCACATAGGCTCTGGGATCGAACTCGTAACCTCATGCTTGCAAGGGAACCTCTTTATGACCGAGCCATTTCCCCAGTCTCTGGACATCTTTATAAATGTGTTTCCTGGGAGAGTCAAAGCCGGCTTCCATTCTGAATGCTGAAGGAACTGCTGGTGAAGAGTTGGGCCACTACTTGAGATTTTTTTTTGTTTGTCTGTTGTTTCGTGAGTCACAAGGGTTGCTCTGACCTACCTTCTCAGCTTGAGTTTTCCTCCATTTTCTGACTTCTTTGCTTATCTTCCCTCACTATAGTTAAATAACTTCTCAGTAGGTCAAAAGTGACAGACCCGAGATTCAAACCCAGGCTTCAGCACGGATTTTCCGGTCTGCCCTCGTTTCCTGACGTTTTGGGTCTTGGTGGTGGTATGTGGTTTAGTTCTCCCTTATTCTGAGTAACTCAGGTGAAGTGTCTGGTGCAAGCCTCCATTTCAGAACTTGCTGTCTTCTTACCAGTTATCTCCGCTGGGGCCCTGCGCAGCTCTTCTCCCACAAGACCACAAGGTCTCTGGGGCTGAGACACAGGGCACATGTGTGTGCACAAGTGGAGGCCAGAGATCAGCATGGAGTGTCTTCAATTGCTTTACATTGTATTTTCTGAGACCATGTTTTTTTTTTTTTTCAGTGAATCTGAGGTTTGCACGTTAAGCTGGGCTGACTGGCCAGTGAGCCCCGCCCCTGCCCCAGTCACCTGGGATTTACCTGTCTATTCCCAGTGTTGGGTTTACAGGCATGTCCCGCTATGCCTCGCTTTTTACATAGGTGCTGGAGAATCTGAACTCAGGTCCCTATTCTTATGCAGCAAACACTTTAATCACAGACTCCTCCCCATGGCCTTTCCCACCCCAAAGTAGTTGTGATCATATGAAATTCACAATGCAGCTTATCGTTCAGGGAAATGGCAACCTTCTTATGCCAGCACGTTTAGATGAGGTGGCAAAATAGAACATTTTAAGGATTTTTTTTTGTAGACACATAGCTAAAATGCTTTTCGTTGGAGTTTTTTTGGCTATCACTTGCGACAGCAGATTTTGAACCACACATCTGATAGGAGTCAAGTGCCTTAGGAAGACAGGAGGCAGAGGTGCCAGCACGGCCACCCTGGGGTGTCGCCGTGCTTCCTGCCTGCACTCTTACCTGCTGGGAGACTGGGTCAAAAGACTCCCGAGCATGGAGGAGTTGGGACAGTGGGGCCTATGCATTGGGACTGAAGACCTGGTGGGGACTCCTTTTGAAACTACATATTGGGGCTAAAGAGACGACTTAGTGGTTAAGAACCTTTTAAATTATTTTTAAGTTTTTGGTGTGTGAGTGAGTGTGTGTGTGTGCCTGCACACATGTATGCATGTACATGCAGGTGACCACAGAGTCCAAAGAGGGAGTTTGGTCAAGGTTTCAGTCCATCTTGGCAGGGAAGGTTGAAGCAAGTGTGTGACAGAGACCATTTCTATTGTGATAGACCGGGGAGTAAAGAGGAAGTGGCCAGTATGGATATGATTCTGGGGTCCCCAGCCCATGCTAACCTACATCCTGTAGTTCAGTTCTGCCTCCCCGGGATTACCCTGCCTCTTAAAATAGAACCCTCATTTGTGAACCAAATGTTCAAAACTTGAACCTGTAGGGGACCGTTCCAAGTGAAACCACAAGGCCGGGAGTGTCTGTTTCCACTTGTTAGTTTATTCTCTCTCTCTCTCTCTCTCTCTCTCTCTCTCTCTCTCTCTCTCTCTCTCTCTCTGTGTGTGTGTGT
>NW_026068043.1:3808483-3811621 GCF_014885135.2 Alexandromys fortis
AATCAATTTTCTGTCACTGTAAGAAAATACCCGAGGCAAATTGACTTATAAAGAGAAGGGGTTTATTTTATCTCAAAAGTTTTAGAGCTTTCCATTTTTGATTGATGGTCCTCATGCAGTGGTTTGAATCAGAAATGTCTCATAGGCTTCTGGATTCTGTTTTGAATGTTTGCTCCCCAGTTGGTGTGGTGCTGTTTTAGAAGGTCCTGGAAACTTCAGGAGATGGTACCTGCCTGACAGATCTAAGCCACTAGGGGTGGTTTGGTGGTTGAGCCTATTATCCTAGCTGTGGGTCTTGATTCACTTATGTGTCTGGGTTGCCTTGGCGTGCACAGCCTTGGCCATAATCTCTTGTCTGGCAATCAGCCCATGGGCCTTGGGAGGATGTTTAAGATCCATTCTCAGGACAGGATGAAGCTCAGTTTACAGTCATAGGACCTGTGTTCCACCCCCAGAGCCCAGTCGAGAAAAAGCCAGTTGTAAGGGTGCATGCTTATAATCCCAGTGCTGGAGTGGTGGATATATACAAACGCGCACGCGCGCACACACACACCACATGCATGTGTGCACACACATACACACATGAATGTGCATACACATACATACATGCACACACATTTGTGCATAGAAACACATACACGTGAGAATACACATACATACTCAACCACTTAAAAATGATCTAAAAAGAGTTTTTAAAAGGCAGGAATTGTTGGGGCTGAAACATGACATTTAGTCTTGCCAGCAGGGACCCTGCTCTGTGTGTTTATTACAGCTTCTCTACCTCCCTTTCCAGCCCAAGACATGAGGAGCTGAGTCTTCCCAGCTAACTTGGATGCTGCAACCTAACTCTGAAAAATCAGCCTATGTTCTGTACTGCTGGGCCACATCTTCAGCCCCTCTCCCACAATTCCACTGACAAGCATGGGCTGTCTGTCAGGTTGGTGTTTACTCAGACTTCTGCTTGTAGCTGTGGTCACAGAGGCTGATAGGTGGTGACAGGGCGTGTCTCTTCATGACACTTACGTCATGCCATGTGAACATCTGAGAACTCAGTCAAGCATGTCAGTTCCCTGTAATTTTGCATTGAGCCTTTATCATCCATCAATTCATCTGCCCCAGTCATTTTTGCTGTGATATATTGCTCATTATCACAACCTAAGAACAGAGGCTTGGGACATGGCTCAGTTGGTAAGAGCCTTTGCTGTGCAAGCGTGAGCACCTGAATTCAGATCCCCAGCATCCACCTAAAATGCCGGGTGTGAGCACACAAACTTTTAACTCTAGTGTGTGCCATGTGGGGATGGGGAGAAGACAGGAGGATTTCTGGAGCTTGCTGGACATGAGCCTAGCCCCAGGTTCAGTGAGAGACCATGCCTCAGGAAGGTGGGGGGGTGACAAAGTAGGACATCTGATATTTCCCTCTGGCTCCCATGAGTGTGCATCTCCATACACACATGTGTATACCACAATACATACATGCATACGCATGTGCGCGTGCAAACACAGACACACACAGAAAGACACAGGGCGAGAACAGAAAACGATACAGAAATGATGCAAATGACATAATTTCCATTTGTAGACAAAATAATATTTGTTTTACAGTGGACATCTTATGACCATGGAGGTTCGACCGGCTTCTGTGAGGCTGTTTTTAACTTATATCTTCTGCTTGCTCATTTGTTTGTTTAGTCTTTTTATCTAATAATTCTTTTTCAAAAACATTTATCTCTGTGTGTACATGCCTGTGAGGGCAGTGCCCATAGGGGCAGAAGAAGGCATTCGATCCCTGGAACCGAAGTTGCGGTGTTTGTGAGCTGCCTGATACTGAAGCTGGGAACTTCACTTGGTGCGATTGCTTTACTTTACTCGGGTGCTGTTAACCGCTCAGACATGTCTCCGGTCTTAATTATGCTTCTTGAATTTTCATTTTGAAATGATGTAAGGCGGTTTTCTCTCCAGCTATTGCTGTAAATTATTTTTCATTTGCAATTTGCTGTATCTTCATTTTCTTTGAGGCGCATGAATCTGCGCTATTATTAACCTACAATGTTTCAACTTGGGAATTCTTTGACATCCAGAATCTGTAGATGCTCACTCATATTTTCTCTTATATTTGGAGTTCTAAACTTAGCTTTTGAAGTGTAAAATTAATCTCCGGGTGTGTTCAGAGGGTAGATGCTCATGATTTTATCCGACAGAGACTAGAATCCCAGCACCCTTGACGGATAAATTCTCTCCTTTTTTCTGTTGTCAGTCCTTGACATAGATTATCTGAGACACGTCTGTCTCTGGGTTCTGTTTACTCTCTCAGAACCCACAATGTAAATGAGAACAACCTTGAACTCCGATCCTCCTGCCTCTGCCTCTAGTGTGCTGATTGCCGGTGTGCACCATCATGCCCCCTTGATGTAGTGATGGCTGTGGAACCCAGAGTTTGCTAGACAAAGAAAACTAAAACCGAATCAAACAATAAAACAACAAAACCTTTAGAACGGTTTGGATTGCATGAGAGTGTCGGAGAAGGGGCAGATTTTCTTCCGCTGAAAAGAGAGAGTTTCATGGCATGGCCTTCATTTCTGGAAGGAACCCGACTGGCTAAGTACAAGGCTGGCTGGGCCTTAAAGCAGGCTATTCTTCCCAGATTGCATAATTTCTTAATGTCCCTCCGGCCCTCCTGCAGCAGTGGGGCCAACCCCTCTCCTTCCACTGGGTTTCAAAAGGTACCAGGTTAGCTGCCTCCCAGTAATGTTGGGGCATCTCTCTTGCCTTGAGTGTGTGGTGGTTTTCTTAGCTCTGACCTAAAACTGTCTGCATCGATTTACTCTTAATTATTTTTGCAGATTCTATTTGTGGACCACTGCTTAATAAAACACTAGGGGTTTTCTTATCTTTCTTCTTTACTTTGGTACGATAAAAATCAGCTGTATCAGACCCAGGTGGAATCACCTACTAAACTGAGGGTCTAGTGGCTATTCCCCCACGCCCCCTGCATGCCTGTGTGTGTTCTCCTTTCTCTTTCATAAGAGAGAGGGAGTGTCAACTATGGTCAGAACCCAGAATAAAGGTAAATCCACACCCTTTCATTAAAAGAAAGGAAGAAGGAAGGAAGGAAGGACGGAAGGAAGGAAGGAAAGA
>NW_026068043.1:3814725-3832225 GCF_014885135.2 Alexandromys fortis
GGGGGAGGGATAAAGAGATGGAGAAAAAACAGGGAGGAAGGTAGAGAGAGATGAACAATGGAGATACAGATGCAGAGAGACCAAGAGATCAGACAGAATTAAAGAGGAGGGAGGGAGAAAGATGGAGCAATAGGGAGATAGAAAGAGGAGGGAAAGAGGGAGGGAGGGAAGGAGGAAGAAGGGGAAGATGAAGAGACAGAGAAATAGAAAGGCAAAGAGGTTGGGGAAAAGAGATGGACTCCACCCCCTTTTCTGCTTTTTGAGACAGGGTCTCATTATGTAGCCCTGGATGAACTTGAATTTACTACGCAGCCCAGACTGGCTTTGAACTTGTAGTAATCCTCCTGCCTCTGCCTCCAAAGTACTGGGGTTGTAGTTTTGTGCCACCATATCCACCTTAAATTAGTTTTTTCCCTTCTGGTTACGTTGCCATCTTGCCTTGTTTAAGTGTACATCCTCATGTTTTGAAGCAAGGCCACCACTTGTCTCTAGAACGTCTTCCGTCTTGCAACAAGAAGCTCAAAATTCACTAGAGGACTCTATTTTCTTCCATTTCTCCTGTGGTTTGCCCTGGTGATCTCTCAAAGGAGAGTCTATGTCTAGGTCACCATCAGTGATATGACTCTGGGCATTTTTGGTATCAGGTGAACCAAGTCTGGTGGCTCCCTTGGGAAGAGGGGAAGGAGATGGTGATGGTTAGCAGAGTTGATGGTTACATCCTAGGGTCACAACCAGAATGGACAGGGGCAATGAATGTGCACTGTTTCAGGAGCCTGTCACCAAGTACTTCCATTGCTACTGTTGTCCGATAATTCCGTACACATGTATAATGTCCTTTATTGACTGACCCCATTGTCTTTTCTCATTTCACCCCCAATCCCGCTGATCCCTGCCTCTTCCCACCCCCACAAATCCATCTCCTATTTTCATGTCTTGTTTGTTTGTTTAGCTTTTTTGTGATCTGCTGAATTTAATTGGTCCTGTTCCTTGTGCATGGTGAGGGGTTTTTATAGGGGCTTAGGAAACCTACCAGTGTCTACACTACCAAAGAGAATGTCTCTCCCTCCAGCAAGCCTGTAGGTCCTCAGGGAGGGGCGGGAACTTGGGAGCTCCTCCCCAGTCCATGCTGGGATCTTTCCCACCTTGATCTTGTACAGGGAGCCACAGCTTCCATGAGTTCGTGAGTGCCATGGCCATCTCCAGAGGACAGCATTTCGTTATATTCTTCCACATCTTCTCTTGCTTCCTTCTGTGCCCTTTATCTTCCCTTTAGTTTCCTTCCCCAGCCTCATTGGTAATCTATTCCACCCAGGAGTCCCCCAGTTTTTGGAGAAGAGAAACTTAGTTTTTACTTTCTCTGGGTCCTCCATTAGGTCTTGGGCATGGATTAAAATTGACCCCCCACACACACACATGTACTCACTCACAAGTGGTTTTTAAACATAAAGCAAAGAAAATCAGCCTACAAATCACAATCCCAGAGAATCTAGACAACAACGAGGAACCTAAGAGAGACTTACATAGATCTAATCTACATGGGAAATACAAAAAGAGAAGACCTCCTGAGTAAATTGAGAGCATGGGGACCTTGGGAGAGGGTTGAAGGGGAGGGGAGAGGCAGGGAGGGGAACAGAGAAAAATCTAGAGCTTAATAAAAAGAAAAAAATTGACCCCCCCCCACTTAAGACTCTGTGATGATTTGAATAAGATGTCCCCCTTAAGTCTCCAACATGTAAACATTTGATCCCCAGTTGGTGGCTATTAGGGAAGGCTCAAGAAGAGTGGCCTTCCTGAAAGCAGGATGTCACTGAGGGTAAGTTTTGAGGTTTCAAAGGCTCATGTATTTCCAGCTCTCTCCACTTGCTGTTTTGTGCGCTCTCTCAGCTCTCTGCTCCAGCCTCCTCTGCCCGCTACCTCTGATGTGCCAACATGGATTCTAATTCTCTGGAACCATAAGCCTAAAGTAAACTCTTTGTTTTCCGAGTTGCCTTGGTCATGATGCTTTACCACAGCCATAGAGAGATAACTAGTGCAGATCCCTTCCCTACCAACCATCTCTGTTTACGTAAAGGACTGATTATTGAGAACTGACTAGTTATGGAAAGGAGATACATTGTTTTGGAGACGAGATCTGAGACCGTGTTGGTACAAGTTACGCCTGGCACACTCCAGGATGGCTTCTGGGCTGTTTGCTATTTGTGTGAAGTGTTTTCCATTCCTCATGCTAGTGTCTTAGATATAACATCACCTCTAGTTCCCTTTCTGTTGCTGAGATAAAACACCCTGGCCAAAAGCAACTCGGGGGAGGAAAGGGTTACAGCCCATTGCTGTAGGGACTTAAGTCATCGCATTCGCAGTCAAGAGCAGTGAGAGAATGAATACATGATCTTTGCTTGCTTACTTGATCTCTGTTGGCTTTCTCCTCTCTTATATGTCTGGGTCTCCCTACCTAGGAAATGGTAACTGCTCAGACCATGAGACTCCATGTCTCTGTAGTCTGAATGGTGAAGGCCTGGGGGACTCCTAGAAAGCCACATTAGAAGGTTGAAGAAGCTGACGTCAGAGAAGGGTGGCTGCTGCCACAGTGGCCCGGCACAGATGCACTTGCTAGCAAGGCGTGAAGGAAGGCAAACAGTGATGCTTTCCCATCGGAGTTCTCTATATCCGGGCTGCTGTAGAAGGGGAAGCCAGATCCAGGGAAGCATCTGCCCAGCAGGATGTCTCTTAGTTGATCCCAGATCCAATCAAGTTGATATCAATGAACTCCATACTGGAGAACAACCAGACTCCACTGCTCATGGGTAGAGACGGCTCAATACAGAGTGCTCTGTCTTTCCTTCTTGCCTGCAAGGACTGGAGGTTGTTAAACTAAGAGACCAGCACTGGGGACGTGGCTCGGTTGGTAGAATGCTTGCCCAGCATGCCCAAAGCCCTGGGTATCATTCCCAGCACTACACAAACTAGCTGTGGCTGTGCACACCTCTAATCCTAGCGCTTGAGAGGTAGAGGCGGGAAGGTCAAACATTCAAGGTCAACTCTGGCCACCCTGAGTGGCAGGAGACCCTGAATCAAAATTAATAGAAAAATTAAAAATGAAGTCAAACAGGACCAAAGAAGCGAGCGTGCAGAGCAGCTAGGCATGAGCTCCGTGGGCTCTCATCTTCAGGATGGAGGGTAATGGGCTGAGATGGAGCAGCTGCAAGACTCCCAGGCTGAGCATGCAAGAAGAAGTCCTGAGAGGCCCTCATTCTTTGGATCACCACCCAGTCAATGAGATGGCTTCTGCCAACAGCTCATGAGCCTATCAATGAATGGCCATTCGTATCCCTCCTGCGTCCCTCAGCAGTGGATTTATGGAGCCATAGCAAAAATAAGACCGTGTGATCCATGAATCCCTGAACATTCTCCTCAGGAGGCAGGGATGTATATCGTAAGAAAACTTTATTTTCTTCTGAAAATTGCCAGTGTGATTCATGCGGCCTGACACAGCCCAAGCTGTTCGGCATAAAGAAACAGACGTAGCTCGCCCTCTCTCCCTGGCGTGTCCCTCCTACTCCATCCCTCCATCTTATTTCCTGTGTTCATGTCCTTCACTCTTCCTTCTATGCCCCGTGCCATCTCCCAGAGGCGTGATGAGTTGGATCTTTGTACTCCTTGTGTGCATGTACGTGTGTGTGTGTGCGTGCGTGTGTGCATTCACATGTGCAAGTAGAGGCCAGAGAACAACAACCTCCGCTATTATTTCTAGGGTTTTGTCTGTCTTGTTTATTTTATTTCCTATTTAATTTTAAAGTTTCATTATGTGAGTACATGTTTTTGTCTGCATGGATGTCTGTGCACCACATGCGTGCCTGAAGCTCATGAAGACCAGAGAGGGTTCAGATTCTATAGAAATAGAGCTACAGACAGTTCTAAATTCACATGCGGGTGCTGGTAATCGAACCTGGCTCTTCTGTAGGAGCAGCCAATGCTATTGAGCCATCGCTCCGGTGTGTATAGGGTATACTTGTGTGTGTGTGTGTGTGTGTGTACATAATCGGATGTGTGTGTGTGTTCATGTGTGTATGTATGGTTGCACATGCACGTGCATCTGTGTGGAGGCCTGATGTCAGGAATCATCCTCCCTCACTCTTCCACCTTACTCACTGAGGCAGGGTCTCTCAATCAATCCCAGAGCTTGCCGATTCAGCTAGTCTCTCTTGCCCACTTACTCTGGGGATTCTCTGTCTTTGCCATTTGTGCCTGGAATTACAGGTGCACTCCCATGTCCAGCAGGCATTTACATGGATTCTAGTCCTCAGGCTTGTACTGCAAGCGAGCACCTTCCCGCCCTCAGTTAGTCAGTTAGTTTGTTTTTCAAACACAGTTTCTTACTACCTGGAGCTCATCAAGTAGGTAGTTTGAATAGTCGGTGAACCCCAGGGAACTTCCTGCCTCCACCTCCCCAGCACTGGGATTACAAGCATGGACCACCACACCAAACTTTTTTTTTTCTTTATGTGGATTCTGGAGATTGGAGTCAGGTCCTCATGTCTGCATGGCAAGAACTTTACCAATTAAGCCATCTACCCCCAACTGTGTGTTTGTTTTTTTTTAAATAAGTCTCTCAAGACATTAAAAAAAAAAGTCTGTGGGGACATTCAGATTCCAGCTATAATAGCACAGAAGCATGGATGTGGTGCAGGTGGGTATAGGTGGATGTATTCCCAATATAGGTATTTTCTTTTTCCTTTGGGGTGATAAATTTGGATGTTGTAGGCTGGATCTTTTAACTCTTTATTGCTTGGGTTTATTTCACAATTCTTAGAAAAGCAGACTAAAGGAAGGCCAGGCACATAGCACAGTTGGTAAAGTGCTCTAACTGTACACCGAGCCCTAGCTGCGCCCCTACAACATATACTCTAGGTCTGGTGGTACACAGCTGTCGTCATGGCACCAGGGAGAGAAGACAGGAGGAAGACCAGTAATGCAATGTTATCCTCGGCTCTGCGGTGAGTCTGAGGCCAGCCTGGGATACCAGAGGCCTTGTTGAAGAGAGAAACAGACAGACAGGCAGACAGGCAGACAGACAGACAGGGCGCTGAGGGAGAGTGATAGTTTCTTGCCTGGTCAAAACCTGGTGAGAAATTGGCTAAAATCTTCTGTGTTCAGCCACATCTTGTGTGCATTCTTTTTCTATTAATTTTTTTAAAAGTTTCATTTCATATGTATGTGTTTGTGTTCCTGAGGGCCTGCATGTGAGCCACATGAATGCAGGTGTCCATGGCAACTAAGAGATGGCATCAGATCCCCCCTTGAACTGGAGTTGCAGGCACTTGGGAGTAGCTCCGTGTGGTTCTGGGAACCAGAACCTTGGTCCTCAGCAAGAGCAGTGCCTTTAACCTCTGAGCCATCCATCTCTCCAGCCTCTCGAGTGCTGGCCTGCTTTCTCTGACAGCCTTCCTGTTCTCCCTTCCCCAGGTGCAAGGAGCTCAAATACTCCAAGGAGTTGCCCCAGATATCCATCATCTTCATCTTCGTGAATGAGGCCCTGTCTGTGATCCTGCGGTCAGTCCACAGCGCTGTCAACCACACACCCACACACCTGCTGAAAGAGATCATCCTGGTGGATGACAACAGCGACGAAGGTACGGGGGAGGACGGTCTGCCTGCAGGACTCCCTGCCAGCAGGAAAGAAATGCCACTTCGGTTCCCAAGGGAACCATGCTGGTGTCCATGTCTCTTGCTCCCTGGAGCATATGGGAGGAAGGGAGAGTCTTGGCAAATATGGGTACACGACTGTTTGGGCCCTCAGTGGATCTGTGCTTGCTGGTTTTAACTGTCTGCTTGGTACAACCTAGAATTACCTGGGAAGAGAGCCTATTATCTAGAACAGGTTGGCGCATGGGTATATCAATGAGGGATTGTCTTGATTGTTAGTTAATTAGGAGGGACCAGCCCATTGTGGGTGGCACCATTCCCTAAGAAAGGGATCCTGAACTATATGAGCCAGGAAAAAAGGTCAAATGAAAACAATCGAACAAGGTCCATCTGCTTCCTCTCTTGACTGCGGGTAGGGTGTGACTAGTCCTCTAATCTTGAATAGTAAGCTAAATAAACTTTCTTCTTCTAAATTGCTTTTTTGGTCTTTAAGGTGTTTTATCATAGCAGCAACAACAACATGGAGCTAGAACAGGCTCTTATAAAATTACTAGGTCGATGTCCACCGGGGAGAAATATTAGTAGATAGAGTGCCTTCCCCACAAGTGTGAAGACTTTATTTTGAGTTCTCAGAGTCCGTGTCTTTAAAAAGCCATGTGTGGCATGATGACATGAGCTTATGGTGCTAGCATTGCCGGGGCAGTGACAGGAAGGTCTCTGGGGCTCAGTGTCCACCCAGCCTCACCCAATCAGTGCGCGCTAAGGCAGTAAGAGACCCTATCTCAAAAAACAGTGTCCAGCTCCTGAGGAATGATACCCGAGGTTGTCCTATGGCCTCCACACACATCCACATATGAGTGCAAGTGCATTTGTGCACATACAACAAGTGTACACACACACATGAAAAATTAAATAAATGGATAAATAAAGTTACTGGAGTTGATCATGATGGCCCATGATACCTCTAATCCTAGCACTGGGAGGCTGAGGGGGGAGGATCATGTGTTTTAGACTAAGCTGGGCTAAATGGCAAGTTTTTCTCAGCCTGGACTACATAGTGAAACCTTACCAAAAGAACAAAAGAAAACCAACCAAACAAGAGTGAGTCCCTCAGCTTGGATCTATTAGTTTACCTTTCACGTCACCAAAAGAACACAGAGAGGAAGGTCTAAATTCTTCCGACTCCCCCTTTTCCAACAACAAAATTGTCCTTAGAACTGGTGAGATGGTTCCGTGTTTGCTGTGAAAAGTTGAAGACCTGAGTTTGATCCCTAGATTCTGCCTGTATGTGAGGCTTGGTGGTGTGCACCCATAATCCCAGGGCTGGTGGAGGCAGGAGAAGGCCTGGAGCTTACTGACCAGTTAGCCTAGCTGAATCGGTGAGCTTCCAGTTCAGTGAAAGGTGGGGTCGCAAAATGAAAAGGTGAAGGTTGAAGACACTCCACCGTAGCATTTATCTCTGGCCTGAACAGCCCCTACCCCATGTATGTGTGTGTGTGTGCCTGTGTGTGTGTCTGTGTGACTGTGTGTGTGTGTGGTTCTGTATGACTGTGAGTGTGTCTGTATGTATGTCTGTGTGATTCTGTGTGACTGTGTGTGTGGTTCTGTGTGACTGTGTGTGTGTGACTCTGTGTGTGTGTGTGACTCTGTGTGTGTGTGTGTGTGTGTGTGTGTGTGTGTGTTAAGAACACATTTTGTTTTAGAAATCCCCTATTGGGTCACTAAGCCTAAAACGGTTGCAGCTGAAAATGAGCCGTGTCAGGTCAAAAGATCTTTTGAATTCAGCGCACCTAGAGACAGTGTGTCAATTAAAATAGAAGGCAAGCAGGAATTTTGGTATGATTACAAAACTCCTAGGATGTCCTGAGACATCATACAAAAGTACATTGGCCAGGTGTGTAGACGTAGACACTGATAATCAAGCTCTTGTATCTGCTCACAATGTGCTCACCACAGGGAGAAATCCCTCTGAGCTCAGGACAGACGTGACAAGTGCAGAGCAAGCCTGCTGAAGGCCCAGGAGGCTAATCTTCCAAGTGTTCATAGGATTAGGGGTACCTAAGCCTCTTGCGCTGAGTAGAGAGATTACCCCACAAGGTGCTCTAGGGTTTGAAAGAAGATGAGCTCTCTTTGGTCTTTTTTGTAGCCTGATCTCCAGGAGACCGGGTCTGGATCAGCCTAGAATCAGGGAGTTTCCCTCAGGAACACTTCAGAAGTGCTGGATGATCCCCAAAGAATTGGTGAGCCGTGCTCCTGGGCTCAGTAATCTGTTTCCTCTGGGTTATCATTCAGTGCATATGAGTTATCACTGACTAGATTTTAGTACTATACTTTTTTTTCCTTTTACCCTTTTCTTCCCTCCCTCCCTCTCTTTTTCCTTCCCTCATTCCCTTCTTCCCTCCCTCTTCCTCCCTCCCTCCCTTCCTCCCTCCCTCCCTCCCTTCCTTCTTTCCTTCCTTCCTTTCTTGACAAGGTCTCCTGTAGCCCAGGCTTTCCTCAAACTATGTCGCTGAGGATGACCTTGAACCACTGATCCTCCTGCTTCTGCCTCCCAAGTCTTGGGATGACAGGCATATGCCAGTATAACCAGTATAGGAAACTTTATGTCTCATGGTCGTGGTGGTAATTTTGTGAGTGAGGGTGCAGAGATCACATTTTAGAATCCCTGGATGAAATAACCAGTTCTTGTGCCTGGTTCTAAAGGTGCTGCTTAGGGTGTCTCGGGCCTAGATAAAGCTAGTGGAAGTGCTGGTATAATGGCGTAGTGGTAAAGAGCACTTGCTGCTTTTCCGGAGGTCTTGAGCTCAGTTCCAGGGGATCTGATGCCCTCTTCTGGCCTTTATATGCACCTGCACTCATGTGCACATACCCACATGCAGACATGCACATAATTAAAAAAAAAACAAAATAAATTTTTGTACTAACAAATAATCATTACTAGAAAATAAAGAAAGGAGAGAAGTGTTTGATTGAGTCAGACAATAAGGTTAAGTCCTGTTTATTAACCTTTATTGGCCTCAGTGACCCAGAGGACCAGAGTTGACTATATGAATACCATTTCTTTCTTATCATTTCTGGCTTCTAGTCTCCATATTTTCTCCACTCTACAAACACATTTTTCCTTTCACAGAATTCAGTGCCCTCTCTGTTGTGTTTGTTCTACTGAGACATTCTTCATATCAGCTGTTATGTAGATGCCGTATATTTAATAACCCCACACGCTATAATAACAATGCTAAAATTCCAGCTGAGCATCAGTTGTGTGTGTGCTTGCTTAGATAAACCCTGAGCTGAATGTGTGTTAAGAATCTGAGATAATGATATTTTCAAATCTCCCACAATGACTGCTTCTTTGTCATGGCTCCCGAATAGTGTCTGTTTTTAGGTGTTGTTTAGTTGCAAGTCTGTACCCGTGGGCCTTCTGTTGGTCACCATAGTTTTCACCGTCACAGAATGTTCTCTTGACCTTAGAAGCATTTTTTTTCACTTCAAGTTTAGTTCTTCAAGATTCATGGCGTTAATCTCATTTAACATCTGTTCAAATTTGATTAAAACATTCTCTATTTCTTCCAGACTAATAATTGTTTTCTGATATTAAAGTAATAAATATTCTTTGTAAGGAAATGGAGACATATCAAAAAGCAAATATAACTGTAAAAACACACACTAACCAGAGATGAATTCATTCAAACTTTCTTCCTTTTAAGTGTCGACTTCATGTAGGTGAGATCTGATGATGCAAACAAGTTAATATTCTGCTTTTTTCACTTCCTCCCTGTGGTGTTAAATGTAATCACTTCTGTTTTTATTATAAATGTGTCTACAGACATCATTGTAAGGAGGTCTGAGCGGTCCATTGTGAAGTTAGCTGGTCCCAGGCAGTAGGTGAATAGGGTGGAGATACACAGCCCATCTTAAAGTGTTTGATTTTTTTAAAAATTTATTTCCTTTATGTCTATGGATGTTTCCACTGTATGCACATCTATGCACCATGCTTGTACCTCAGGCCTCAGAGGCTAGAAGAGGGCATCAGATCCCCTAGAACTGTAGTTACAGAAGGTTATGAGCCACCATGAGGGCCCTGGAAATTGAACTCAGGTCCCCTGGAAGAGTGGCCAGTGCTTATTACTGCTGAGCCATCTCTCCAACCCTGATTTAAAATTTTTAATTATATTTAATTTTTTTAGAGGTGACATGCACACATGATAATGTGTATTTGAAGTCAGAGGAAACCTATGAAACTGATTCTCTCCTCCCATCCTGGAACTCCCAGGGATGGAACTCAGGTTGTCAGGCCTGCCAGAAAATGCTTTTACCCGATGGCCTATCTCTCCAGCCCAGACTGTTTTTATTTTTACGTGAGGTCATTCTTCAATCAGGATGCGGACTGACACTGTGTATTAACCTTCAATGGCTTTGTTCATCTTTTTGAGAAATTGACATACTCCCTTACCCCATATCTGTGATATGTTAAGTTCAAGTTGTGTGCAATACCTGTGCTTGATCCCTCACACCAAATCACTCAAGCAAAACTAGTCAATGTTTTCTCCTGGTCGGATCCAGTTTCTGCTCCCTGACCTCATAGTATTTGTTAGTGAGAGCATATTCCTCCTTAAAATAGTTCTCTTGATACCTACACACCATTCTGATTCCATATCAAACATTCATTAGCCATACCAAGGGAATAAGACCTAGGAGAGGCCTACGGAAGACTCCAGGAACAAGAGAAACTGAGGAAGGAGGATCGCAAGTTAAAGGCCTGAATACATTACTGAGCTGATAATCAACCTAGGCAACATAGTCTTAAAATTTTTATAAAGCATAAAAGATTTTGGAATACAGATAATCAGTAGAACACCTGCTAGAATCTTCCAGTGAGGGGCTGGGGTGTGGCTCAGTGGTAGAGCCCCTGCCTAGAATCCCCTAGTGAGGGCTGGGTATGGCTCAGTGGTAGAGCACCTGCCTAGAATCCCCCAGTGAGGGGCTGGGGTGTGGCTCAGTGGTAGAGCCCCTGCCTAGAATCCCCTAGTGAGGGCTGGGTATGGCTCAGTGGTAGAGTACCTGCCTAGAATCCCCCAGTGAGGGGCTGGGGTGTGAATCAGTGGTAGAGCCCCTGCCTAGAATCCCCCAGTGAGGATGGGGGTGTGCTCAGTGGTAGAGCACCTGCCTAGAATCCCCCAGTGAGGATGGGGGTGTGCTCAGTGCTAGATAGAGAGAATTGGAGAAGACACCTAGAAGAAGTGACACCTAAGTAAGTTTATGGGAAGTTCCAAATACTTGGCCACAAAGTTGATCTCTGTACCACTGTCATTTGGAGCTCCTTCCTCTGTCCTTCTGGTAGTTTCCTGCCTCCTCTCCAATGCTTCACCCCATGCCTTTATTCTTCTCCATTAGTGTGCTTATACAGGTAAAGCACCACCTCTAGAAGCTTCCTGAGAAAAAGACTTCGAGGCAGAGAAAATCATTTGAGATGCAGTCTAAAGATGGCGTTCTCCCTGTCTTCTGTATGATAGGTGGCGCAATAGAGTTAAATGTCACTTTAAGAATTGTGGTGGCTTTGCTCTGGTATTTTCCTTCTGCTGTGTGTGTGTGTGTGTGTGTGTGTGTGTGTGTGTGTGTGTGTGTTTTAAAGAGGAATTAAAGACATTTTAATCCCTGATCTTTTGTGTGCCCCCCTTCTTCCTCTCTGGAAGCTTGTAGAATCATTTTCTTCCTAGATGTTCGAGTGTTACACACATGAACTGGTACGGGTCAGGTTTAATCCAGAAGACTAGCCCCAGTATAACTTTAGGTTACTTTTTCTTGTCCATTTTTCATGTATGTTTACCACACACACACACACACACACACACACACACACCACAAGCTACTTGAGTTTTGTTAGCTTGACACAAACCTAGGCATATCTGGGAAGAAAGTATCTTACCAAGGAAAAATGCCTCTGCAAGATGTTTTCCTAATTAGTGATTGATGGGGAGAGTCCACTGTGGGCGGTGCCACCCCCAGGCTGCTGGTCCTGGATGGTATAAGAAAGCAGGCTCAGCAAGCATGAGAAGCAAGCCAGTAAGCAGCACTCCTCCAAGGCCTCTGCTCCAGTTCCTGCCTCCACATTCCTGCTCCCAGGTTCCTGCCTCCAGAGTCCCTTCACAAGAGCTGTAAGCTGAAATAAGCCCTTTCATTGCTGTGTTTCTTTTGATCAGATTGTTTTGATCCGATCCATAGAAACTCTAAGGCAGCACATATGTAATGTGTGTGTGCACGCACATGCGTGTGCATGCATGTATAGGCTCAGGATTGCTGTGAGGGATCACCCTCCATTACCTTCACCTTATTCACTGAGGCAGGGTCTCTCTGTCAAACCCAAAGCTATGCTGGTCAATATGTCTCGTCTCCTTAGTTAGTTTACTTCAGGGATCACCTGCCTCTGCCTTTCGGCGTCAAATTGCAGGTGGGCTACCAGGGCCACCATGTTGAGCTTCTGGGGAGCCCAACTCTGCTCTTCATGGGTGTGTGGCAAACACTTTAACTTTTTAAAAACCAGTCTCCAGATTTAAAAGAAATAACAATCAATTTTATTTTCATTTGTGTGTGTGTGTGTGTGTGTGTGTGTGTGTGTGTGTGCATGTATGCCCACATTGTAGGGACCTTGCAGGTAGTCACCAGGGCCACCATATTGAGCTTCTGGGGAGCCCAAGTCTGCTTTTCATGGGTGTGTGGCAAGCACTTTAATTTTTTAAAGACCAGTCTCCAGATTTAAAAAAAAATCAATTTTATTTTCATTTGTTTGTATGTGTGTGTGCAGGCATGTATGCCCACACTGTAGGGACCCCTCTTAGGCCCGAGAAAAGCTTTGGATGCCCCGGGACTGAAGGTATAGGCAGTACTGAACAGCCCGTTGAGGGTGTTGCAAACTTAGGTCCTCTGAAAGAGCAGCAAGGGCCCTTAACCACTGAATCAGCTCTCCAGCCCCTACTTCTTTTTCCCCCTCAGACAGGGTTTTATCCTGTACTCCAGGAAACCCTCATACTCATAGTGATCCTCCTGTCTCTCAAGTGCTGGAATTACAGGAATGTTGACTGTATCTGGGTTGATTGTTTTGGTTTTGAGGATTCTCACTCTGAAACTCACTCTGGCCTGGGACACCTGGTCTCCTGTCTCTGCCTCCTGAGCGCTGGGACGCAGGTGTCCATCAGCACGCCTAATTGGTTTGTTTGTGTGATTTTGTTAATATGTATTAACTATTTGGAGGAATGGGTTTCGTCATGCCATTTTCATACATGTAAATAATATACTTTGGTGACAGTCACAGCCCTAGGACTCTTCTCATCTCCCCCTCTCCTCCTTTGCCCTCCCAACACCCCTGGGAGTCCCCACTCTACTTGTGTCTTTCCCCTGCTTATCAGTTCCACATATGAGTGATTACACCTTATCCTGGTCAGTTTGAATTCTCAACTCAACCCAGCCCATGAGCCTCTGACCGGAGCGCCTCAAGGGACAGAGAGCCCAGGTGAGACTGGCCTGTGACCCTGTCTGTGGAACATCTGTTCTGGCTGTTAATTGCTGCACAAGGGCTCAGCCCATGGTGAGAGGCACAGTCCGTAGCAGGTGCTCCTGGACGATAGAAGAAAAAGTAGCTATGCACAAGCTGTGGTGTGAGTCAGCACAGTATTCCTCCAAGGTTACTTCAGGTTCATCTCTTGAATTCCCTCCCAGGATCCCTCAACAGTGAACTGTGACCTGGAAGTATAAGGCAAGCTCCTTCCTCCTCAGGATTATTTAGTCAGAATGTCTTATCACAGCAACACATAGCAAACCAGAATACTCTCTCCTTATGTGTTCTTCCAAATCTCTCTTTGCTTCAGCCTTGGATGTCTTAGCTCAGAGGTTCTCAACCTGTGGGTCATGACCTCCTTAGGGGTCACATATGAGGTATACTGCATAGCAGATATTTACATTATTGTTCATAATGGTAGCAAAATTACAGTTATGAAGTAGCAATGAAAATAATTTGTATGGTTGGGGGGTCACCACAACTTGAGGAACTGTGTTAAAGGGTCGCAGCATTAGGAAGGTTGAGAAGCCCTAACTTAGCTCAACCCTCCAGTTTCCCCATCTTTTCTTAGAAAAGTCCTTTTCTTCTGCTTCCTTTGCTTTTTCGTTCATTTTCTTTTTGTTCCCCTTTCTACCACTGTCTTAAACTTTTCCTACTCTCATGACATTAGTTCCCAGTAGTCTTTTTTTTTAATTCCCCAAAAGTTTCCTTCTATAACATATTGTCTTGACATAATGGAAGCAATATGTTTTCTTATTCCCTGTAGGATGGTAATACTGTGTGTGTGTGTGTGTGTGTGTGTGTGTGTGTGTGTGTGTGTGTGTGTTCGATTTTGCTTTGAGTTTTTCTTCCCGGACAGTCCTTTCCCACAAATGGCCTTTCTCTCTCTCATCTTTACTTTTTAATCTTCTGAGTTGGCAGCTTGCCACAGGTGTCTAAGATGTCCGTTGAGCCTCGTTTTCTACTCATTGTGACCCCTGAAATGACACTTGCACAACCAGGAGTTGGGTGAGGGTGGAGATTTACCAATTAATAAGCACCGAAGTTCAGTGAAGGTGAGCGAAGTCATGGAGACGGTAGCGATGGCTGTACAGCATTCTGTGCTGGTGAGCTCAACACTTCAGACGGCTAAACTACGAGCTCTCATGCTGTTTTATCATAGTTTTAATTTAGTTTTTATTCTTTCTCTGGTGCTGAGGATGAAATCTAAAACTTTGCTGTACTATGTCTTCAATTTCTCACAGGGAAGCGTCTAGACTAGTACTCTGCCCTGAGCCACACCCCAGCCCCTCACTGGGGGATTCTAGGCAGGGGCTCTACCACTGAGCCACACCCCAGCCCCTCACTGAGGGATTCTAAGCAGGTGCTCTACCACTGAGCCACACCCCAGCCCCTCCCTGGGGCATTCTAGGCAGATGCTCTACCACTGAGCCCCACCCCAGCCCCTCACTGGGGGATTCTAGGCAGGTTTTGATGCTGGGTATTGGACTGAGAGCCTTGCACTGCTAGGCAAACACTTTACAACTGAGCTTTACACCCCCAGCCCCTCAAAGGTGAATTCTACTTAAATGTTCTACCACCGAGCTGTGCCCCCAACCCCCACGCTCCCCACACCCCAGCCCCTCACTGGGGGATTATAGGCAAGGACTCTATCACTGAGCTACACCCCAGCCCCTCACTGGGGGATTCTAGGCAGGTGCTCTACCACTGAACCACACCCCAGCCCCTCACTGGGGGATTCTAGGCAGGTGCTCTACCACTGAACCACACCCCAGCCCCTCACTGGGGGATCCTAGGCAGGGGCTCTACCACTGAGCCACACCCCAGCCCCTCACTGGGGGATTCTAGGCAGGGGCTCTACCACTGAGCCACACCCCAGCCCCTCACTGGGGGATTCTAGGCAGGGGCTCTACCACTGAGCCACACCCCAGCCCCTCACTGGGGGATTCTAGGCAGGGGCTCTACCACTGAGCCACACCCCAGCCCCTCACTGGGGGATTCTAGGCAGGGGCTCTACCACTGAGCCACACCCCAGCCCCTCACTGGGGGATTCTAGGCAGGGGCTCTACCACTGAGCCACACCCCAGCCCCTCACTGGGGGATTCTAGGCAGGGGCTCTACCACTGAGCCACACCCCAGCCCCTCACTGGGGGATTCTAGGCAGGGGCTCTACCACTGAGCCACACCCCAGCCCCTCACTGGGGGATTCTAGGCAGGGGCTCTACCACTGAGCCACACCCCAGCCCCTCACTGGGGGATTCTAGGCAGGGGCTCTACCACTGAGCCACACCCCAGCCCCTCACTGGGGGATTCTAGGCAGGGGCTCTACCACTGAGCCACACCCCAGCCCCTCACTGGGGGATTCTAGGCAGGGGCTCTACCACTGAGCCACACCCCAGCCCCTCACTGGGGGATTCTAGGCAGGGGCTCTACCACTGAGCCACACCCCAGCCCCTCACTGGGGGATTCTAGGCAGGGGCTCTACCACTGAGCCACACCCCAGCCCCTCACTGGGGGATTCTAGGCAGGGGCTCTACCACTGAGCCACACCCCAGCCCCTCACTGGGGGATTCTAGGCAGGGGCTCTACCACTGAGCCACACCCCAGCCCCTCACTGGGGGATTCTAGGCAGGGGCTCTACCACTGAGCCACACCCCAGCCCCTCACTGGGGGATTCTAGGCAGGGGCTCTACCACTGAGCCACACCCCAGCCCCTCACTGGGGGATTCTAGGCAGGGGCTCTACCACTGAGCCACACCCCAGCCCCTCACTGGGGGATTCTAGGCAGGGGCTCTACCACTGAGCCACACCCCAGCCCCTCACTGGGGGATTCTAGGCAGGGGCTCTACCACTGAGCCACACCCCAGCCCCTCACTGGGGGATTCTAGGCAGGGGCTCTACCACTGAGCCACACCCCAGCCCCTCACTGGGGGATTCTAGGCAGGGGCTCTACCACTGAGCCACACCCCAGCCCCTCACTGGGGGATTCTAGGCAGGGGCTCTACCACTGAGCCACACCCCAGCCCCTCACTGGGGGATTCTAGGCAGGTGCTCTACCACTGAACCACACCCCAGCCCCTCACTGGGGGATTCTAGGCAGGGGCTCTACCACTGAGCCAAAACCCAGCTCCTCACTGGGGGATTCTAGGCAGGGGTTCTATTGATGAGCTACTTTTCCAACCTTGATTGTTTTTGTTGTTTTGTTGAGACAGAATCTTACTATATAGCCCAGACTGGCCTCGAGCTCATGTGTCTCCTGCCTCAGTTTCCCCAGTGCTGGAGTTTATGGGTGTATCCTACTTTATCTGGTGATTATCACACATTTTATAAAGTTGATTAGACAGAATCATGGACTAAAAACTAAAACTGTGAACCAAAATAGAGCTTTTCTTTCCATGTGTATAAAAAAATATGCATTTTATTGCCAGAAAACTGACTAACACCCTATCTGCGACCAGGCATCATCTTGTGGGTTTCTGTGATCGGGTTGGTTATATAACTTGTCACTGACACTGTCTTTAGAACTAGCACACCTGGCAGTGGGTGGCCTCTCTTGTTCAGTTGTGTTCAAAAGTTGAAAGCAGTGTGGCTTGGGTTAAAAAACTTTTTTTTTTTTTTTTGAGTGGAAGGTTCTACCCTCTGGTCTTCTAGAAAGGATTTTGGAAAAGCATCCATCTGGCATTGTTCGCTTTTCTTCTGGGTTTATAATTGCAGCGATAGAAGAAGTCTTATGTTTGGGGGAGATAGCATTCTCCCTGTGTGGGTGAGGCCCTGATTGACAGAGGCGGGAGATGCCCTGTTATCACACAGCTCCATGCTTGGCCAGGCACTCATCCTGTGAACATCACCTACCTTTCCTCCTGCCTAGAAAGAGCTTCCCTAATCATAAACGATTCTCGTTGTTGCCCCCCAGCCAGATCACTGCAGTTTGACAGCTCTTGCTCAGTGGCTGTGTCACCACCGTTAGGTGACACATTTGCATTTCCATACTTGTGCTTTTAGGCTACGTGACGAAGGAAGCGGAAAGGACCATGTATATATATATGAGAGAGAGAGAGAGAGAGAGAGAGAGAGAGAGAGAGAGAGAGAGGCCTAGCCAAAGCCTTCTATGCTGCCCGATTCTAAAAAGAAGAATAAGGGCTCAAGAGATGGCTCGGTGGTTAAGAGCTCTTGCTGATCTTGCAGAGGAGCTGAATTTGAGTGGCTCACAACTACCTGTAACTCCAGCTCTGGGGGATTTGACACTTTCTTCTGACCTTCATAGGCATCTGCACCCACTTGTATGCACCCACACACCCACCCACGCAC